>NC_083368.1:41536111-41844722 GCF_030254825.1 Meriones unguiculatus
GCTCACAATGCTATGTGTGAGTTTTACTAGCTTGTGCCTTCCAAGGAATTTGTCCACTTTCTTCTAACACATTGAATTTACTAATTCTGACCTCTGTGCTCTGGGCTTACCAACTCTGTCAGAGAAGTTAGTGTAGACAGTCATGGGTCACCCCATTTATTTTCCATTTTTCAGGGATCTTGTCTGTTCTTGCTGAAATCTGCTCTCATGAAAACCCTTTACATATTGTGTTTCTTTAGATTGCTTCAGTCAGGAATGAAACTCCAGTCTCTGTTTCTTCATTTTGTCCAAAATAAGAAGGCTTGATTCAATCTAGGCATAAAATTTTCTTGGTGTTCAAATGCTTACTGTCACGGTGTCTATTTAAGTTCACGAATCTGGGGCTGCTCTATCCACCAGGAAGTATTATACAGTCACTATGTTACATTCAAATTTAGAACTCTCCCTGAATAAAAATCAAGCTAGGTTTAAGCAAGCCATTTTTTCTTTCTTTCTTATTCTGTCCTCTGACTAAGAGTAGATCAAAAGTCTCACTTCTAACTTCCCGTTACTGGTATCTCTTGTTGACAAGGGCCACAGTCTCTATTGCCAGAATTCTGTACTTCAAGGGAGTACCAGAAATGATTACCAAGTTTTAGTAACCTTCTCAGTTTCATATAAACTGGGGTTTTATTCTTGAGAATATAACAATAAAGGCCTTTGAATAAAACAGCAGGTATCCATGAACAAGAGATAGTGAGAACACTGTGTTGTCCCTTCATACGTCCTATAGGCATTTCAGATCTGCAGAAAAGAAAAAGAAGGCATTTACTCTATTTATCACAGGTAGATGGTTGTTTGTGGGTAGCTAAATGTAGTTATAAAATATTACAAAGTAACTCAAACTTTTATACATCTGGCAAACGTCCTATACAAATGGGGTAGATAGACTATGAGACAAACAATCAGGCTTCCCAACAACTTTACATCCAAGGCAGGGTGTATCCATGACGAACACCTACCTTTGTGATCTAACTGTTCTTTTTTTTTATTTTAAAAAGCCACATATAATTTGTTTTTTATTCAGTCTTAATACCTTTGAATATGTATAAGATAGAGCTATGTCAAATACTATTAAAATGATATAATGCAAGCTTAAATTACCAGTTTAAAAGTTATTGTTCCACACTGAGCAGTTGAATTTCATTTATTCCTATTTATTAGCTTGTCTTAATGGTATGGAACAGTAGGTTTTCTCATGTCATTTCCTCTTGTACATTAACCAGCGCTTCTTTGAATTGGCCCTCAGAATTAAAGCATGCATGGGAATGCATGCATGGGAATGCATGCTTTAAGGCTATATTTACACTCTACTAATTTTATCCTCTGGAAGTTGATATTCAGAAGGAAATGTGTTCATAGTGGAGAAGTGTCAGTGCTGTGTGGTGGCCAACTATTTTTGCTTGATATTGTTGCCAGTGCTCCTACTTTCTAAGTGGTACATCCTCTGTGAGAAGGATCAGTTTCTATTTATTTTAATTACTTGGACATTTTCAAGCCTTAGGTCTTAAAGTTAATTAAGTCTGAAGTCTTACAGTTAATTAAGGGTCTTACAATACAATTTAAGTTGGCATTAAAGAACAGTGACTCTACTTAGTGTGAAACATTTAATTTACAATTTTACTCAGAACAAGCCAATAAGGTACCTAGGCTTAGGTAATGTATGGTGTTGCCTAAAGCTCATGGCCAGAATAGTTAATGATTTTTATCATTTGAACTCAATATAACTTTACATATGCCTCTGTATATCTAAAATTTTAAAATTTCAGTGTAATTAATAATTATGTATCTGTTCTACATGGCATGAGTTGTTTCTGATTAATTAGGCCCTCTCTGCTAATATGAATTAGTCACACATGAACTAAATGATATTTGTGTTTTTGTACATTGTGGTATTTAATTTGCTCCTGTATTTGCCATAATTAGGTACTGAATATTGTCATTTTACATAAAATATTTACATATAAAAGCTATATCAACAATTTAATTATTTGCATACTAAAATTAAACAATCTTAAGCAACTGTAAAACATTATAATAAAAATTTAAAGGACAGATTGGTGTCTCTTTGTTTTTGATATTAGTAATCTATATATAACATGTTAATTGAAATTCAGTTGTTCTAATCAATAAATGGGACCTCATGAAAATGAAAAGCTTCTGTAAGGCAAAGGACACTGTCATCAGAACAAAACAACAGCCTACAGACTGGGAAAGGATCTTCACCAACCCTGTATCTGACAGAGAACTAATATCTAGAATATATAAAGAACTCAAGAAGTTCAAAAGCAACAAATCAAGTAATCCAAGTAAAAAATGGGGTACAGAGCTAAACAGAGAATTCTCAATAGAGAAATATCAAATGGTTGAGAATCACTTAAAGAAATGCTCAACATCCTTAGTCATCAGGGAAATGCAGATTAAAACAACCTGAGATTTCACCTTACACCCATCAGAATGGCTAAGATAAAAAACTCAAGTGACAATACATGCTGGAGAAGATGTAAAGAAAGGGGAACCCTCCTCCTTTGTTGGTGGGAATGTAAACTTGTACAACCACTTTGGAAATTAATTTGGTGCTTTCTCAGACAATTAGGACCAATGCTTCCTCAAGATCCAGCTATATCACTCCTAGGCATATATCCAAATTATGCTCAAGTACACAACAAGGACATTTGCTTAACCATGTTCATAGCAGCTTTATTCTTAATAGCCAGAACTTGGAAACAATCCAGTTGTCCCTCAGTTGAGGAATGGATACAGAAATTGTGGTACATTTACACAATGGAATACTACTCAGCAATTAGAAACAAGGAAATCATGAAATTTGCAGGCAGATGGTGGGAACTAGAAAAGATCATCCTGAGTGAGGTATTCCAGGAGCAGAAAGACACACATGGTATATACTCACTTATAAGTGGATATTAGACATATAGGATAAACATACTAAAATCTGTACACTTAAAGAATCTAAGCAAGAAGGAGGACCCTGGGTAAGATGATCAATCCTCACTCAGAAAGGCAAATGGGATAGACATCGGAAGAGGGAGAAAACAGGCAACAGGACAGGAACCTACCACAGAGGGCCTCTGAAAGACTCTACCCAGCAAGGTATCAAAGCAGATGCTGAGACTCATAGCCAAACTTTGGGCAGAGTGCAGGGAATCTTATCAAAGAAGGGGGAAAAGCCCTGGAGGGAACAGGAGCTCCACAAGGAGAGTAACAGAACCAAAAAACTTGGGCACAGGGATCTTTTCTGAGACTGATACTCCAACAAAGAACCATGCATGGAGATAATCTAGAACCCCTGCACAGATGTAGCCCATGGCAGCTCAGTGTCCAAGTGGGATCCCTGGTAATGGGAACAGGGACTGTCTCTGACATGAACTCAGTGGCTGGCTCTTTGATCACCTTCCACTTAGCGGGGAGCAGGCTTGCCAGGCCATAGAGGAAGACGAAAGACACTCCTGATGATACCTGATAAGCTATGGTCAGATGGAAGGGAAGGAGGTCCTCCTCTATCAGTGGACTTGGGGAGGTGTATGGGAGGTGATAAGGGAGGGAGGGAAGGATTGGGAAGGGACAAGGAAGGGGGATACAGCTGGAATACAATGTGAATAAACTATAATTAATATAAAAATAAAAATAACAAAAAGAAATTCAGTTGTTGCTCATTTGAGACCACTATTTTCTGGAAGGGGAGTATGGTTACTTTTAGAACCAGTCTTGAATGTTTCCCCAGAACATAATTAGTCTAGATTATTGTTTCTACTTAGACATTTATTTTTTCAAGAATCCATTACTACACAGATATGAAAGCATATGTAATATTTCTGATATTTCCTGGGAACTTTGAATAAAAATGGATATATCAAGATATCTTTGGTAGCTCCATGTTCTCATTAATCCCCGTAACTCTTAGATTTTCCAAACCAATGACGATTCTTTGTCCTCTTTGATGTCATGTTGACAATGTTCTGCTGTATTTTGAATCACATCCAAAGTGTCTCTTCATTGACTAATTTTAGCTTTTTCCCATGTTGCCAATTTTAGCATTGTTATATTAGGATCAAAGAGATCAGAATGATATACAAGTTAATTATGTAGCCAGACTTAGTCACTTGCTATTGTCATTCTAAAATTTCATACACCTATTTCTATTTAGTGTGATAGAATAACTTGATCTTCAATATGAATAATAACTATTAAATGATGTTTGCAATCCTTTTATTTAAAAATATGTCCTGTTTATTGTCCATTGTCCTTGAAATGATTTTTTTTTCTGTGATTAAATGTCTTTTCGGTCCATCTCTATTTTGAGATGACTGTAAGTATCATGTTCCTTATGAAGGTGGAGAGAGGGAAGGCAGAAGGTAAGATCCCTGGAAGCTTGCTGGCCAGGTGATGTGGACCAAGTGAGGGAACTTTCACTTTCAATCAATGAGAAACTTCATCTCAAACTACAGATAGAACCTACCAGCAGGCCAACATTTGAATATGTCCTCGTAACTCCACAGACCCATATGCCATATGCATGTGTATTCATACCTAGTGTATACACACACACACACACACACACACACAAATTTTTATAATTTGTTACTTGGCAATAGGTACAGAAAGCACCACTAAATATTCAAATTTTCTCACTTTTTATAGCTTACTCATATTTTCTCCTACTCAGTGGGCTTTCTCCTCACTCAGCTGTTTCCTTTGCTTTTTAATTTTATGAGATCCCAATTGTCAATTGTTGGCCTTAATTCTTGAGGAAATGGAATATGGTTTAGAAGCTTCTTAGAGTCTTTGATGGAACATAAAAGGCTGATTGCAGCTTCTTACATGTCCAGAAGAGCTCACACAGAACTTCAAATATTACATTGTAGCACAAAGCTGAGGCAGATATCCTAAAGGACAAACCCTGCAGGAAGAGGATGATCTATAGTCACAATGTCCCAAATGAACCCTAGAATGCAACAGGAAGCATTGAGCAGAACTTTAAGGTACCATGTCTGTCTCTAGTGTTGTTCCCATCTCCTTTCATGTGACATCTTTACATCTGATAGGTACAAAATGCACACCAAATAACTAGTCTCATCCTTTTCTTTGGAGACTTGTCTCAAAGGAAATAATTTTTTTTTTGTAATGGTTGGTGGCAAATACCTTTTAGAGTTGTTGAGGAATGGCCTCCAAAAGATGCCCAAACAGTAATTTCTGAGTCTTTTTTTTTTTTTTTTTACATAGAAAAGGGATTTCACTGAATTACGAAAGCCTACAGCCCTTAAAATACACATTATTTTGGGAAATATGAATGATATAATTTGTCTTCTTAAAGGTAAAGGAATTTTCTTCTGATCAGAGATGGAGGAAAAAGAACTGCAAGAAAATTCAGTGGTAGTTGAAGTCCTAGAAGAAATTGATGTATAAGTGAGGTCTTAAAGATGGAGAAGCAACAAAATTAATTTTTCCATTAATTAATTAATTTATTCATTGTACATCCTGATTGCAGCCCCCTCTTGCCAGTCCCCCCCCCAATACAATCCTAATTCTCCCCCCTCCTCCTCAGAGACAGGAGAAGTCCTCCACGGGCACCATCTCACCTTGTTAGTAAGTACATTCCTTCACATTCCTACATTTCTGGCATTACATCCAACTTCTATGGGATTACAGCCTATACTAAAGATGAGCTGAGGTTGAGCAAATCTGGATTCTTGGACTTTGTCCTTATGGCCAGCCATTGTTGAATTAGCTTATCCACAGCCTCTAAGTCATTATAAAAATATGCTTTGTATATAGGGAAATATTTATTCTATTAGTTCTGCTATTCTTTTGAACCCTCAGAAATATACCAGGCATGTACAGAAGACCTTTTAGGGCATCCTAAGCATTTACAGTTATATCTCAGCTCATTTCAAATTCCAGATGGCCCTATTCTCTTTTTCAGGTCATAGTTTGATGTAAGCCTTCTTGGTTCTTGTAGATTCTTGGCAAGAAAGTGAAATAACAAAAGTCTAAAATGGAACTTACAGTAATATGCTTAGGTGAGTGTATCAGAAAGAGAGATTCTAGTTTCAATGAGGAACAGAACACCAGGTGTCTTAGCTTTTGTGGACCAAGACCTGGCACCGCCACTCACATGAAGGTCAGAGAAGAGGAGATTCTTTTTTATCCTTGATTTTACAGTACTGGCCTGGATACCTGCAGGACATCTTCTTCCACACATTGGCTCTCTGGCTCACTGTCGGTCTCAGAAGTCAGATCCGTCCCAGGGATATTCACAAGAATAAAGCAGTCATCTGGAGGAAACACTTCCTCAGTGTATTCTGAGGTCTGCTGTGGTAAAAGAGCAGCATCAACTGTCCCTCCCCTTTCCAAGCCTTGTGTTTAATTCTTAACACTTTCACCCAATAGCGTTTTGATGTTATTCATTTCCCAACTTTCCTAATTCTCCTTATACCTACAAAGGTAGATTTGTTTTGTTGATTATTTCAACAACACCCTTCTCACATAGGGGACTTTAAGGGCCCTGTGGGATAGACCATTGATGGTTTTGTTCACCAATACATATTCAGAGGTTGGCAATGCTGGCCACAGTGTAAGTGAGTATAAATGATTTGAATAAATAAATCAACACCACACCAGTAAAATATAGTGAAATGCATAAAAATCCTTGGTAGGAAAATTGAGAATCCTCTTCTCTTTACAGTGATGCACTTGCTAAGGCTTGTGAAATGAGGTGAGAATATTTGGAGTTATTGCTCTAATTCAAAATATTAAAAAAAATTTTTTTGGACTGATTTAGAGAAACCTTATCTGGTGAGAAACTAGCACAATTGGAGAAAATTTGTTCCTTTGTAAATTTACTAAGGGCAAATGAAGAATACATGAGATTATATTTTTGGATTTTCTTCAGGAGTAGGTGAAGACAAGGAATAGGACAGGAGCCTTTCACAGAGAACCTCTGAAAGACTATACCCACCAGGGTATGGAAGAAGATACTGACACTCATAGCCAAACTTTGGGCAGAATGCTGGAATCCTTATGGAAGATGAGTGAGATAGCAAGAATGGAAGGCATAAGGACTCCACAAGGAGAACAACAGAGCCAAAATACCTGGGCCCAGGGGAGCCTGCAGGGACTGATACTCCAACTAAGGACCATACATGGAGAGGACCTAGACCCCCTGCTCAGATGTAGCCTATGGCATCTCGGTATCCAAGTACGTTCCCTAATAATAGGAACAGGGTCTGCCTCTGACATGAACTCAGTGTTTGCTCTTTGATTACTTCCCTGTGGGGGTTGAGGGTGGGTACAGCCTTGCCAGGCCACAGAGGAAGATGATTCAGCCAGCCTTGATGAGACCTGATAAACTAGGGTCAGATAGAAGGGGACCTCCCCTATCAGTGGACTGGGGAGTGGGCATAGAAGAAGAAGGAGGGAGGGTAGGACTGGGAGGAGATGAGAGAGGGGGCTGCAGTGAGGATACAGAGTGAATAATTTGTAATAAATAAATATATAAATAAAATTAAATTTAAACAAAGAAAGAAAATAACCAAGGAAATAATAACTTCCCCAAGGAAATGATAACTTTTCAACAACATCAAGTATCAACTGCAGGATTCTAATACCAATGAGAGTATGTTCAGGCTGAAAACTGGCTTTCATGATTAAAATTATGATAACATACCCAGTTGTTAAACAAGATCCCTGAACACCTTTATTCTGGTAGTTTTCTGTTCCCAGTATAAAATACTCTTGAAGCCCACCTTGTCTTCTTCCTTTCTTCTACATGCTCTATTCTTCTGGACACCTACTTATTTCTTCAGTGAAGAGCTGTAAAATACCACAGTGTTCAGAAAAACAAATTCCTTGTAAATGGTTTTCTTTGCTTCTTTAGTCTGGAGCCAAAAATATCACATGCTTATGTGGGAGCAACAAAAAGAGCTTCTAAAAAAGGTGGATGGATAGCAGGGACAGGGTGGCAGTATTTTTCAGAAACAGTTTTATAGCACCAGATGGTCTAGTATACTCTCAAACAAATATGTCACCTATAATTTGATGAACACCTTCCAAGGTAAAATAGGTTTTTTTTTTTTTTTTTTTCAACAGAGAACAGATGGTATCAGTCAAAAGCATATCGAGACACTTTAAGAAAAACTTGATGGCTCAAGTGATTTAACCAACAAGATCTCTGTGTTTCGGGGTTTGAACATTGTCATCTCCAAATAATTCAGCTTCTTTCCAAACTTCACTCCACGGAGAACTGCACTAACAGTGTTTGACTTGATATTTGCAATAATGGTGAAAATTCCAAAGTTGCTTTCCGGCTCTCTTTTCAAGTATCTATTATTTTAGGCTCAAGGAGCAAAAACAACCTATGTGTTTCAAAACAGCACAGCCTGTGCTCAGACACAAAACTATGTTAATGAGACTGAATCAGCTTTTACTTTCAGTGTTTTAAGGTGATAGGAATGGGCAGCTTTTGTTAGTTTTCTTTTTTTTTTTCTTAAAGGGGAAAACAGATTAACATAACAGAAAGGAGACTTGTACGGGCTGCTAAGATGACACAGCAGCTAAGCACACTTGCTACACAATTGTGTAGACCTGAATTTGAATCCCGGCATCAAGGTGAAAATCCACATGTGGTTTCATGCCCTTTGAACCTCAATGCTACAGGTGGTGGTTGGGGATGAGAGAAGATTCTTGGGTTTTCCTGGCAGTCAGCATAGTTTCAGGTTCAGAAAGACATCCTGTCTCAATAGAGTAAGGCAAAGAGTGAGGGAGCAAAACTGCCATGGTCCGCCACACGGAAATGAAAGTACCTGTCATGTGCATGCACGGGCATGCACAGACAGAGAGACAGACAGACAGACTGACACACACACACAGGGAGAGAGAGAGACAGAGACAGAGAAAGAAAGAGCTTCTAAAACTGAAGGTGTGATTAAGGAATATTTAGAAATATTTACATTATAAGTCTTGCTTTAGTTGTGGGCATATAATAGGCCATGATTCAGAATTTCCAACATTCTGCTGTGCTAATGATCTAGATGAATGTAGACTGGAAGGAAGGTCAACGAGATTGTTACCTTTATGCATACCTAATATTCCTATACAAACCTAAGTGAGATCAAATAAATTATCCTTTAAACTGTGATGTATTTGTGAGTGTTGTTCTAGACTGGGATTTCACAGTGAAAGCTGAGGTCTGTGCTCACCCTTATCATGTATAACTAGTGTGTAATAAGTGTGTCCACTGTTCTGTGGCTGGAATATTTTGAATGTGGCCACATCTTAGGTAGGTTGGCAGTACTAGTCATTTTGTGCTTTTAGGATGCCACCACTATTTTTATATTTTTATCATTATAGATGAAAGAGTCATTTGTAAAAGCATTAAAATTAAGACTTTTTAAATGTAATAGAATTCAAATTTGCTCGTACAACGATAATGCAGATCACAAAATATGGGAAAGCAATAATCTTACAATTTCACAGTACCAACTTTAAAAATAATATTAGTTGAAATTTTCATTTTAAAGCTGTTGGGAAAAATAGAATAAATAAATGGTATAACAACCAGAGGGAACACTCTAAGAAAAAGATTGGTCTTACTTTAGAGAAGAATCCCATAAATATAATAATCTACCTTTTTGGTAATTGAGAGAGTTGACTGAGTCCATGGGGTCATCAAAACTACCATTCATTTTTTTTTTCTTCTCCTAAGACATGAGGTTGGGGACCTGTTCAAGATTTTAAAGACAGGGTGAAATTACTTTTGTTTTCTTCATTCTTGGAGAAATTTGACTGGTCTGATTTCTACATCAAAATATTTATCCAAGGGCCAGCAAGATGGCTCAGTGCGTAAAAATACTCTATGACATGAGTTTGGTTTTTAGAATCCATGTGGTGAAGGAGAGAACGGACTTCTGCAAGTTGTTCTCTGACCTGCACATACATACATGTGTGAACACACACACATGAATAATAGGTTTTTAAATGTTAATTAATGTATTTGACATTGTACTATGGAATAGAGCTCACCATCTATAAAGGGCATAATTGGATCATCAATCATTTTTTCAGGATTAAAAAGACATAGTCCTTCCAGAATCTAAGCCAAATTCCACTTATGATATACCCAAGGAACACTTGGGCAAGTAATAGACTGTAGACCTTCCTCCACTCAATCACTGTTTGGGTTTAAGTGACAAGTTTTTAACTTATGTGCTGAAGATGTAAAAATAATTATCTTTCTTTAGGAAAATAACACTGCTGGGCTGGGAATATGGCTCAATGGTACAGTGCCCTCTTTTCTATTGCCCTGGGTGAAAACTTCATCACTGGAAAATAAGAATAAGCCATAAATAGCTGTACCAATTATTTCACGCATATCTCAAATGCAGTGAAATTATGAGAATTATGAAATATAGAATAATATGAGTAGTAGATAGTAAAAGCAGGCATTAATAGCAGACTCCCAGGTAATTCATGTGTTGGTTGAAGAGAAGAAACTCTTCAGAATATAAGTAGGATCAGAATATTACCATAAAATTGCTGTATCTTCTAAGTGACTGAACTTTAAGGAATGACTGGAAAAACTATTGTTCTAGTTTTGTTTCTGTTGCCATTATAATCTGACAAAAGCAACTGATGCTGAAAGGGCTTATTTTACTTACAATTCTAGACGATAGTCTATCATTGTGGGGAAGTCAAGACAGCAAAAGCTTGAAGTAGCGAGTTACACGCACAGCCTGAGTTAGAGAGAGTGAGTACATGTATGCCTACTCCTCAGTTTGCTTTAGCCACTCTTACACAGCCCAGGACCCAAACCAGAGAAAGGTGCCACCCACAGTGGACTGGGCTTCTCATGCCATTGAACATAATTAACACAATCCCTCACAGATATACCCACAAGCCCAACTTAACCTAGCCATTTCCGCACTGAGACTCTATTTCAAGGTAATTCTAGATTATAAGTTAACATAAAATTAGCAATCACAAGCATAATATTAATCTTTCATTGTGCTGGATAATGCGAACAGGGTAGATTAATCTAGTACATGTTATGGTTTTTAACGATTATTAAACTTCCCTTAATACTCACAGCAACCTTCTAAATTGTTAAGGGCCCAAATATTCCCTATGTAACTCTTTTTATTGCCAGTTAATCTCTATTCATCACATGATTATTTTTGTTGCTAATTATAATTACTATTACTCAGATATGAATTTGTAAATCAGCTGTAGAGAAATATCTCTAGACCATAGTTTTCTATGAGCTGCCTAAAAGGATTATGAACATTAGAAATAGGTAATATAGTGGAATTTTCACATACTTAAGAAGTCACTTAAGTAGTCATGCTAGAGTCATTGAAGCACTTTTAGGGTTGGAGATGGACTTAGAGAGGTAGAAGGAATCAGAGTATATATATGAAGTGTCCCCAAAAGCTTACACTCTGAAGACTTGGTGTTCAGCTAGTGGCACCATTCAAAGGTACTTGGATTGTGAGGTGCTAATGTCATCAATAGATTAATCCATCGATGGCTGCATAGCTGAATGGCACATTAGGAGGGAGATCCAGCTGAAAGAAGTGTGGTCCCCGAGGTGTGCCTAGCTAGCCCCTGTGTTTCTTTTTTTTTCCCAGCTCCCATGAGGGAACTCTGTTCTCCCAGGCCACCAGAAATGCTGCTGATGAAGCATAGGCTAATCCTCCAAATCCATGGACCAACTTGGTTTCTGTCCTCTAAGTTGATTTGTCTAAGATGCTTTGTTACAGTGATAAAAAGCTAACTTATAAAAGGATGATTTTTTTTTCAATGCAGTTTATTCAGGAACCTTGAACAATCCTCGGACCCTGGGGAAAGCCAGCCCACAGCTTAAATAGCCTCTGGGTAGCCAACCCAGGCGTGCCACGTGGGCAATGCAGATAGGTCCACATACATGGAAGCAAGCCAGATCCTCAGCCTTAGCCAAATGTGGAATTGTTTGTGACAGAGAGCACTTACCATCGGGAAGGTGGAAGGCGGACACCAGCTCCATCTTTAAGGCATAGCATTCCGCAGCTCTCTACAGTTCCCCCTTTTTGTAGGATGATTTTTTTTAAAGGATGAAATGAGGTTACTTAACATTTAGCAGGGTTACATGTATAAAACAGGTGTTTATTTTAGAATCACAATTTGCTGCCAAAATTCTACTTTAGAAATAAAGAGTTTATTCTCTCAACTTCAGGGTACGCTGCCAACAATCAGCTTTCAGCTACTTTGGGATGGTTAGGTTTGTATGTCACTTTTCTAAGTTGCTAATTCATACTCTCGAGATCTTCCTTTTTATTATTTTGTCTCCAGAACAACAGTTCTCAACCTGTGGGGCCACGACTCCTTTGGCAAACCTCTGTCTCAAAAAATGTGACACTGCAATTCCTAACATTAGCAAAAGGATAGTTATGAAGTAGCAACAAAAATAATTTTATAGTTGGGGCTCACTACAACATGAGGAACTGTTAGTAAAGATCTCAGCATTAGAACGTTTGAGAAGCACTGATCTAGAAGGATGTGTTCCTTGCAGCAGTGGAATTAAACACTCTACATAGCTTCTTTAAGAGAACTCTGCTAAACTCTTGAGTCCTCCAGAGAAAACTCTCTTATACCCACACTCTGACCCATTAGACACTGCATCTGGACTATGGGCTTTCTGCAGCTTAGCATGCATTCTGAAGTTCACAGCATGCACAATCTTGGTTTGTGGATGCCTTCCAGGTTTACTTTCTTATTAGCTTGGAAACTACCACCAAATTTTCTGTAAGACCCCACTTTTTGTTGAGATATAGGAATAAACACAGACATCCTCTTCCCCCACGGAAACTATGCTACTTGAATTATAAAACAAAACACTAATCTGATCAAAATAAGAATAACTTGAGCTTTAAGAGAAATCAGAATTTATTTGTAAATCTGTTTCCCTTTCCTCTTATTACTTAATCAAATATCTCAATTTTTTAAATGTCCATAATTTTTATTGAATAATTTAGTCCAATAGTTCATAATTTCTCATATTGCCTTAAGGAAAGTTAAGACTGTTACTGAGAAAGTTAAGATTGTTATAATTAAAGTGCAAAGAGAAAAAAAATCAATGGCTATTCAGTTTTTACTTCCTAGACTAGCTCCTGAAACACACAGCAGAATCGATATTTTTACAAGACAAAATCTGGCTTTTTAAATGCTGAGTTTGATTGAAAAGGGAAATAGCCATTTGAGAAATAAAAGGCAAGAGTGTGAAAGAAGCAGGCACTGACATTAGGACTATGATAACAGAAAAGAGAAAGACACAACTGCTCTATCTTCTCAGGCACAGACAATAGCTGGTATGTCAGTTAAAAGCTGGCTTGGCAACTTCCGGGGGAGGGGGTGGGGCTAAACAGAGGATGAGTTAATTCATGAAGCAGTGCTCCAGGCTGGAATCAAGTTGGAGGATATGAATTCTTTGGGCTGTGTCTTTCTGTCCTTTCCTTCTGACTTCCATTATTAAGATGACTTCATCATGGTCACACTAAGGCTGTGGAAAAAAAAAAAGAAAAAGAAGAAGAAGAAGCAAACACAATGAAAAGCAATAGGGAAAAAAAGTGTTTGGAATTACATGAAGACCATAGAAGTCAGAGTTGCCTCTGGAACACCCAGTTCCCCAGGAGGCCTGGGAATATGCAAAATCATAACGATAATAATTCATAACACTAAAAATAAATATTATTATTATGTGAGGCTTCCACAAGGAAAGAATAACATCAGGTTGAGGGTGGAGAAATAAAAGGGTTTGATGGATATTAGTTAGAGGGAGAGTAGTGAGAACAGAGACAGACAGGTCTTTGCTGGGTTGCCACATGGACAGAAGCTGAGGAAATAGCACTTTCCTGACGCTGTGGAGCGCATGCAATCCTTGCCGATTTTCTTTGCCAGCTCCTGGGGAGTCTATTCCAGTAACACCTTCTTCAACCTCTTCTAGATGTAAATGGTATATTTTCAACTGGCCTTCTCAATGGTGGAAAAGTCAAACCCTGGAAACAAAGAGTGGGCCTGGTAGCCTTTGAAGCAGCCATGGTGGAAGATAAAATATTAGCTGATACCCTTGACGGGAGCTGCACAGAAATAACATTTCCCGTTCACCCTTCTGCTGATACTTTATGCACAAATATTATAGAATATCTTTACTATGATTCAATATTTTTTAAACTCCTCTTTGTTTAATTTTAATAAATTATAGCAATAAGAGAGATGGGACAATAACGAAAAGGAACTTTTAAGTAAAGCCTTCCTTATGCTGAGTATGTCACTAGTTGAAGACTTTTAGTATAAAAAAAAAAAGACTTTGGAAAATCCATGGACAGCACCGGGAAATCACCGCCATTGCTCTCAGACGTGTGTGTGTGTGTGTGTGTGAGCATGACCTATCACCTCTATCGGGTCTATGTTGACAACAACCATGTGGTACTTCTATCATGGGGCTTGCAGGAGGCAGGAGTGTATGTCTCTGTGTTACCCATATTGTTTGGGGGAGTGTTGAGCAAACAAGATGTTGCCTTTACCAGGTTATCTTATGGGGACAAAATGAGGAAGGTCTCAAAAAGTAAGAGAAGAAAAATCAACTATATGGTTGAATAAATAAAAACCTTTTAAAATTTGCATTCATGGACTCAGGAATGAGAGAATAAGTATTCTTCCACCCCCATCCCAAATGCATTAGATGGATACTTCCAGAGGTATGCGCCTTTATGATGCTGTTCATTTGATTCATGATTCATAAGGCTCCTTTGTAGGAAGGCTGGCTGGTGTCTGTGCCAACACACTGACTTTACAGATAGGCCTGAGCCATAATTCTCTGTACTCTGACTCGAGCAGCAGGGCACACCAAGGGAATTTTAATGCAGAGACTCTCAAAGTAAAAATGCAATTTGATAAAAAGAAGAAGGTCATAGGCAATTCTGTTGGTAAAAGGAAAAGGAACAATGGCTGGGGTGGGGTGCGAGTGAGTAGTATTGTTCCGGCCACGGTTATATTTTGAAATAAAAAAAAAAAGCCATCCCTTTCACTCAAACCATTGAAATATCAATATCTTTGTCCTCCCTTCAGAAAAGTAGTATTATCACCGCAGAAGAAAAGAAGAGTCGGGTGATCCATTTTTAACAGATAGCAGAACCCTGTGATTCTGAAGACCATGCTACAGCTCAGGATACATGTGGGCCGTTGGAGGATGGAGTGTCGGCCTGTTTATATTCTTCTTGACACGCTCTCAAGCGTGTTGGGTTCAACAATCACAGAGACATTCACTCTTCATTTATCCTGATGATGGTGCAATCCCCCCACACAATGCCAATAAATCCTGTAAACGGTTGTTCTTGTATAATGGGCTTTTACTCTTTTGGTGACATAATCAGAGAGGTGAATCGTAGCTAGTAGGATAGAATAAAGAATTGTAGGTCAAGGGGACAACACACTTTTAGTTTTTATATCCCTCTGAAGTTAAATAAGAGCTTTATAATAAATGTTTTTAGAAACCATTAAAAATTCCCTCAGTCAAAAATGACTGAGCTCCTAAGTTTCATATTTAGCGCATAGAAAAGAGCTGAAAAGATAGGCAACGCCCTGGGTGAGTAGGGAGGCAGCCTGTGCTCAGTGGAAGTGTTATGGTGATATAATAGCTGGTTTTGGAATCTTTAATAGTAGTGGGTATTGTTGCAGATGGCTAGAAAATGAGGATTTGCCAGAACTCAAGGATGCTAGGTCAACCTGCTCTGTCTGTTTTCTCCTTGACTGGAGGGAGGACCAAGCATTCCAAAATCATGGGGTCAGTGGAGTTCCAGCATGGAAAGGACTTTCTTCTTTATTCCTTTTCCTTGCTCAAAAATTATCACCAGGCTGGGGAGATAGCTCTGTTTCTAAAGTGTTTGCTAAGCAAGTATGAGGAGGAGCTAAGTTTGGTACTCAGAACCCATGCTGCAAAACAAAATAAAACCAGATGTGGAAGTATATGCTTGCAGTTTCAGGGAGGCAGAGAACAGAGAGCACTGGGGCTGGTTGGCCACAGACCCAGCAAAAGACAGTGGCTTAAGAATTAAAGTGGAAACCATCCAAGAAACAATACCCAACAATATCATGACTCACTCCACATACATATTTACACAGGTCAGAACATGTTTGAACATGCTCACACAAAACAATAAAAATTTTTACAGGTAACATTTTTTTTTTTGCTTTAAAAATTTCAGAACAATACTCATGATAATCATAGAGTGGAAATTTCCATTTTGCAGACGTGAAGAGAGCGTAAGACCTGAGAGTGGTTGGTGACTTACCCACAAGTCTACGATACTCTATGATGCACACTCTTCTTTGCTGTTGTTAATTTTCTATGACTTTTATACCAGGGAGATTGAATGTCCTCCAGAAATTAAGCTGCCCTGCCATGCCAGGCCAATTTGCTTGATTTCTAACTTCAATTGAGCCCAGCTGCTCCCTAACCAACCTTCGGGTGGAGGGGGAGAGCTGAGAGAAGCCTCTGACTTCTCCCCGGGGTGCGCTCTCTCTCTCTCTCTCTCTCTCTCTCTCTCTCTCTCTCTCTCTCTTTCCCATGATTGGAGAGGAAGAATTATATCTTCTATGGTAGGTCTATGTTTGACACAGGTTTCTGGTACTAAAATCTTCATAGGATTATAAAAAGAACAATTCCTGGGTTGTGCTCTGAGTATGGAGACACAAGTAAATAATGGTTAACTACATGGGCACTGCTGTGTGGAATAAGTAATCACATTCACACACGATGCCAACGAGTGCAGATAATAGCAACACGTAATAACCAATTAAGTGTGCTATTCAGTGATGCTCTCCTTCTTGCCCTGAAGTTGATGTGTGATAAAAACAACTCTTCTGATGTTAGGTATTCCTGTCAGACAGAAATGTTCTATAATTGAGAATTTTATATTTGTCTAATGAGAAACTGAAATATACAAGCAAAGACTAAAGAAAACCGTGTCAAGGAATCCAAAAACTTGTTCTAATCGTATTTCACACTCATGCCATTTATTGATTTATTTTTTATTCTCCTCTTATATATTACAGCCTGACCGTTGTCTGCCCACCCTCCTCTCCTCTAGTCTCCACTCCCACCTCCCTCTCCTCCAGATTTGTGCCCTCACCGCCTCCCCTCAGAAAAGAGCTGGCCTTCCAGAGACATTAGCCAAACAAGGGATAGCAAGCAACAATAAGACAAGGCACATACCATCATATCAAGCCTGGGTGAGGCAATCCAGCGGGAAAGGAAAGATCCTACAATTAGACAAAAGGATCAAAGACAGCCCCCACCCCCGCTTCCACTGTCAGGAATCTCACAAGAACAGCAAGCTACTCAGCCACAGGAGCACATGTAAAAGACCTATGCGAGACTCCTAGCGGCTCCCTGATCTCTGTGAGTCCTTCTAAGTCCAGGTCAGTTCATTCTGCGGGCAGTGTTCTCGTGGTGGTGTGTCCCTGACCCCTCTGGTTCCTCTGCTCCTTCCACACCCTCCTCAGCAGGACCTTCTGAACTCTTCCTAATGTTTGGCTGTGATACTCTGCATCTGCTCCCATCAGTTGCTGTATGAAGTGTTTCTGATCTCTTTGACGACGATCCTGATATGCTCTGGTCCCAGAACACTATGCAGGCAGGAAAACCTGTAGGTGGAAGGTTTTGTGGCTAGGTTGGTGTCCCAGTCCCTCCACTTGAAGCCTTGCCTGGTTATAAAAGATGGTCAGTTCAGTCTCAGTTTCTGTGCCCCCATTACTAAGAGTCTTTTCTAGAGTTACTCCCCCACCCCACCTGATCCCTCCTGTTCCCAACCCCCAGTTCACCGAGGAATTTATTTTATTTTTTCTTTCCAGGAAGACCTTGGATCAAGGCAGAAATAAAGAAATAAATTAAAGATTTCCTAGAATTTAATGAAAATTAGTGCACAACATACAGAAACTTATGGGACACAATGAAAGCAGTGCTAGGAGGAAAGTTCACAGCACAAAGTGCCTTCATAAGAAAATTGGAGAAACCTCATAATAATAACAGAACGCCTGAAAGCTTTAGAACAAAAAGAAGCAAGCACACCCAAGAAGAGTAGATGGCAGGAAATAATCAAACTGAGGGCTGATATCAATAAAACAGAAACAAAGAGAACAATATAAAGAATCAACGCAATAGAACTGGTTCCTTGAAAAAAATAACAAGATTGACAAACCCTTATCTAAACTTAGAGACACAAAGAGAATATCTAAATTAAACAAAATCAGGAACAAAAAAAGTGAGACATAACAGCAGACACTAAGGGAACCCAAAGAATCTTTAGGTAATACTTCAAATACCTGTACTCCACAAAACTAAAAAATCTAAAAGAAATTGACAATTTTCTCAATAGATAGTACTTACCAAAGTTAAATTAAGATCAAATAAATAGTCTAAAAAGACCTATAATCGCTAAGGAAAGAGAGTCAGTCATTAAAATTCTCCTAACCAAAAAATGTTTAGGGCCAGAGAGTGTTAGTACTGAATTTTACCAGACTTTCAAAGAAAACCTAATACCAATATTTCTCCACAAATTTATTCCACAAAACAGAAACAGAAAGAACGTTGCCAAATTCGTTTCATGAGGACACAGCTACCCTGATACCCAAAACAAACAAAGACTCAACAATGAGAATCACAGACTTACTTCCCTCATGGACACTGATGCAAAAATACTCAATAAAATACTTGCAAACCAAATCCAAACACATCAAAAAGATCGTCCACTGTGATCAAATAGGCTTCATTACATAGATGCAGGGATGGTTCAATATATGAAAATATGTCAATGTAGTCCACTATGTAAACAAACTGAAAGAAAAAAATGTTAGATGATTATTTCATTCGATACTGAAAAAAGTCCCTTCATGACAAAAGGATAAGGAATTCATGACTTTAATAAAGAAAATTTACAACTAGCATATAGTCAACATCAAATTAAATGGAGGAGACCTCAAAGCAACACCACTGAAATTGGGAGAGAGAGGCTATCCTCTCTCTCCATTTTATTCAATATATAGTACTATATATATTAGCTACAGCAATAAAACAACTAAATAAGAGAAAGGGGATAAAAATCGGAAAGAAATAAGTCTAAGTATTGGAATTTGCAGATGATATGATAGTATACATAAGTGACCCCCAAAATTCTAGCAGAGAGGCCCTACAGCTGATAAACTTCTTCAATGAAGAATCTGGATATAAGACTAACTTAGAAAAATCACTAGCCCTCCTATATACAAATGACACTTAAGCATTTAAAAATATTTCTTTTATTTTTTGAGATTTTGAAATATAATTGCACCATTTCTTTTTTCTTCCTGAAAGCCCTCCCGTATTCTTCTTGCTCTTTTTTTCCTATTTATGGCCATGACCTCTTTTATTAGTATTATTAATTGTTGATATAAATATGTCATATATGGAAACCAGGATATATATGTACGTATGTATGTATGTATATATGTATGTATGTACATATGTCCTGGAAGTACAGAAAAAATGCCAAACCAGGGCAAGCCTATCACATCTAAAAGCCCCATCCTCATCTTCTATTTCTCCCGGAGAGGTCCTACCTCATAAAAGTTTTACAGTTGCCCATCACATTATCTGTATTACATCCAGACCCAGAATTAGAGGAACTATATACCACAGATTTCATAAGATAAGAGTTCTTTGGACTTACCATGAATTATAAAGTGTAATATAGACCAAGACATTCTGCCTAAAGCTCCTGTGAGGGTTTATTTCTCTGGAAGGCTTTGAGGAAAGGCATTTTTTTTTTCAGCAGGAAAAAATGAATTTGATGGAAGTCAGCAGCTAGGATGACCTCATTCAAGAAAACTGAGATAGGGATGGGACAGTGAGCTCTCTGAAGCAAAGGTGGAGAGCCTTTAAATGTTAGGCTGAGCAGATGAGACATTCCAGAGGGCTTTACGGGAACAGAGCTGTTCTGTGTGCTTGGTGTTTTCTAGTTGGGCTGCCGTGGCAGTGGCACTAACAGGAGCAGCCTTTTCAGTAGGTTTAAGAAAGTAGATGTCATCTAGTGGCAAAGCTACAGCTGCTGCTGTTTTGTTAGATGAGTATTTTTTTTAAATCAAATTGCCTTCTAAATAACTATATTTATCCCTACAAGTTACTATTGGGCACAGCTTTAGTCAGAAAGGCTTTTTGTGCACAGTAATGCAGAGATCCAGAACTTGTCAAGGTGCTGATAAAAAATGTCAGGTGAAGTCTGAGTTCCACACTGGACATCTATCGCTGGTGAGGCAGCTCCCTGGGAACAGGCTTGCAATCTTGGTGGCCAAAATTTGATTTCTGAACCCTTGTAAATTTAGAAGGTCAGAGGTAACTCTACAAAGCTATCTTCTGAACTCCGCGTGGACACTCTGACATGTGTATCTACTCCACCCTCTATACACTAAATAAATTGTAAAAGCTTAAATGGAGTATCAATAGCGCCCCCTCCAAGGCTCAGGGAACACTACAGAAGTGAGGGTAAAAAGAGAGTAAGAACAGGAGGATTAAATTGAGTGTTGCAGAATTCTTCTCCCTTCTCAGTTTCTTCATCATTGTAACTTTTTAATACCCAGATGACTTCTCTCATGCTTCCATTTTTGCTATGTCACCCTGGTTCCTGCTGATTTAAGCATCATAAACAAGTTTTACACTGAACTCTTCCCTTTTCAATCTTTCATCATGTTCTATCCATCTTACAGCCCTCAAGCATTCAAGCTAGACTTTCTTTTGCAATTCTGTATTTCACTGTATTTGGAAGTCAAAATTATCAGGAAAGATTTACAATACAGGGAGTCCTGTCTCCTAAACCTCACCTAAACACACGAGTGTGACTCAAGTTCTTTGTTCACTGCTGCTAAAATGTCTCAGACTTTGATTGGCAGCTTTAACATTCTCTATACATCTGTTCAAAGCTGTCGAATTTACTCCTTGATGTCAATAACTATTTTTATGCGATAATTCAGTTTACTTTATAGAATACAAATAAATTGCTGAATTCTGTGTTCTTTGATGGAAAGTGTGAGTGCTAATGAGAAAAGCAAATCATCACTGGATGGGAAGTTAAATATTTGTTTACCAGATTACAAAAGAAAAAAGAAAAAAGAAAAAAAAACCAAAAACCCAAACCCTAGCTTTAAAAAGGAATTATGTATTTTCCATTTAATTTTCAGGACAAAAAAATAATTTCAGGAGGACAATCTAAAGATGCAGTTGTTGTTACTTTGCTATTTGGCCCTTGTTCTGTAGTAATTTAGTCTGAACAAGACCCAAGTGTGTGCTATTCTTTGGCTTTATAGCCTTCTAACCATAGGCATTGATGGCATTCACGATTATGGATTAAATAGGCCAGCTCTCGTCAGTAATTTGTTACAGAATTCCCACAGAGATACCTATGGTGCTGCTGAACAATGATGTTGTAGCATGTTATTTTGCTGTAGGAAAAGCTACAGCATTCATACACAGAGTTCAGAGCTTGCAAACCTCTTCTCTATTCATTGCAAATTAAACCTTGAGTAGACTCTGCCCAGTACTGCAATTAGCATCTGGATTCCGATCAAACTTTAATTTGTGCAATTGAAGATTACTTTACCCATGAGTAAGAAATATAGTCAGTCATATCTCACCTTTGTTATATAAAGTTTGCCTGGGGTTGCTAAATTATGGTTGCATTCTGCCACTTTGTACAAACAGTGGGTTCTTAGAAATTTCAACAGAAAAAGCTCTCAAGAAAACACAAGAACCTATAAACCCAAAGTTATCTCCAGGAGACTAGTTTTTGGTTTAGTTATTCAGTTGTCTTTGAACAAACACATACATTTTTTTTCAGCTCTACATAGTGTGTGTTAAATTGATGTACTTTCCTAGTAGGTTTTCAGGTCTTGTGTTTTCAATTTCACTTGGTGGTTGGGGGTGGATGTTTCAGGTGAAATTCAAAAGGTTTTATACATATATACATATATAAAACCTTTTGAATGTATATATATATATATATATATATATATATATATATATCATGGGAAAATTAAATATGATCAATGGTATGGTAATTTGCTAATCCAGGATCCCTAAGTAACAGAAAAAATAATTTTTCAAAACAGCCAAGAGATAGCTTTTCTGTTTACTTGTAATGATTCTCACAACTTCAAGGTAATACTTACACACTGAAGTAAAACCGGCCGTTTGTGAAGAATCATCAAGAGTCAGTTGTCTTTACAGGAGGGTCAGAAATGACATCTTGCAGAATGACTCCTCTCTTTGACTTATTCTGTAAATCAGGTGTTCCCAGTGGACATTCAGGCCTTCTTGGTTACGCGTACATATCCTCTGTCTGATTCATGGAGTCTGTAAAACTTTAAAATACGTATTCTCTGTCTCTTTCTGGGAAAGATTTGTTGACCTCTCATTTACGTCACTACCTTTATATAATCATGCAGAGTCTAACAAAATCAAAAGTGGTTCTCATGTCTGAAAAATGGTTGAAGCTAAGGCCTTTCCATTCTTCAGACTCTGACCTAACATTTGTGATGATTATGAACAACGGCATCTCTTTCTCCCTTTCTTGGATTGCTTGGCCTCAGCTTTTATCTATGACTGTGGCACCGGCCTCCTGGGTTTGATAGATTGTATCGTAAGGGGTGATTCTTGTTGTCTTCTGATTTTTTTTGAAATGGGAAACTCCCTATGTAGCTATCCTGTGTGCAGCATCACGCCTGGTCCACGATGTGAATTGTTACTTAAATCCTCATAGCGAGGGTGTGGTTCCTTTGTTTCAGAGAGTCACACTAAAGTGTGAGGATTATGAGGATTACCTGCTTGGTTCCTTTTGTGATGGCTAATCCTGGTTGTCAAGTTGGCTTGATCAGGACTCAACTAAGAGATAAGCCCATGGGTACACCAAAAAACAATTTTTTTTGATCATGTTATGTGTGGAAAGACCCACCCTAAATACAAGCTACACTTTGATGGCAGCAACTAAAGAGAGGTCCAGTGGGAAAAGCTTTGTTTTTCCTTTCCTGCTTTCCTCTGTGTTGCCTTCTAGTCATGCTGTCAAGTTACCTGCCCTGTTCCCTCGTGTTTTGCTGTTGAGTTCATCTACCCTGTTCATCTACTGCTGCCATTCTTTGGTGATGTCAACCAAGTATCTTCAGCCATCCAATGCTGACTCCTGTCTCTCCAGGAATTTTCCGTGCATTTTCATCAAGATAGGACTGCTGAAACAAACACCCTGATGGATGAGCAGCTGCCAGGTTCTAACCCTCCCCATTGTGAAGACAAGCATTGTAGCAGTACCAAGAGTATAGTGTGATGACAATATAGTTAATTCCCCATTAATATCAGTAGGTGCATATTCTGTGAGTTATTTTTCCTTAGAGAACTCTGACTGATACAGATTGTGGTGCCGAGAAGTGGGGCTGTTGCTGTGGAAGACCTGACGGTGTGTGTGTTTAAGCTTTTGGAACTGTTTTGTGCGAAGATTGGAGAAGAGTTTGTTACTCTGGGTTGGAAAACCATTCAATGATATGAGATGAGCTTAGTGGCCTATTCTTTTGGGTAACTGAAAAAAAAATAGTGGCAGAATTATGATGACATCATAGGCTGCTGGGTAACACAGGAGCAGGTTGTGTTCCAAAATACTAACAGTGAAGGCCTAGCACATGAGGTCTCAGAGTAGAAAAGGGACTTAATCCTTGAGTTAGAGGCTACTCACCTGATATTTTAATCAAGAATCTGGCTTCATTCTACCTGTGTCCTGAAGACTTCAGACAAGTTCAATGTCAAGATAATGGGGTAACTTGTTTCATGAAGGAAATGTTTGTGGGAAAGCTAAAAATTTTGGGCAAGGAGAGTGAAGACAAAATAGAAATAGCAGTTATAGAGATTAATGCCATTAAAAAGAAACATGATATTTTGCACCGGGGCAATAAGAGAGTTTCCCATCAGGGTCTGCACTCAGAAGCTGAAACATCTGTGCTCTAAAAAGGCTGGGCTGCATCCTGAGCTGGCAGCAGAACTTGGGAACATCATTCACATGGTGTTGATTTTGAAGGTATGGAAGATGCAAAATTGAGAGAGCCCTGAAGAACATCTGAGGCTAGGGAGCCTGTCCAGCAAGGGTTGAGTTGTGACAATTAGTGCTAATTGTCAGCTTGACAGAATATAAAACCATCGGGGGTGGGGGGTGAGGAGGGAAGGCCTCTAGCAAAGCCTGTGAGGAATTATCTTAATTGGGTTAACTGTGGTAAGAAGACCCAGTCTTAAAGCCAGCAGCCCCATATCCTGTGTTTAGCATCCTTAACTAAGAGTGGAGAAAGAGCCGCATTCGTTGATCTCTGCTTTCAACTCTGGCTGTGAGGTAACTGGCTATTTTATATTTGTTATGCCTCGCCTTCCCTCAGCCATGGGCTTTAACCTTGAGTTGGGTTACTTTGTAACAGCAACTGGAACAGAATCTTAAAACATTCTCTTGCTGTAGTTTGCTTTCATATTGTAAAGTAAAATAATATTTTCCTATCTTATATCTCTCTGAAAGAAGTCACATAGCGATTTCTGAACAATCCTTTAAACTAATAGGTGTCCACACAGATTTAGAATGGGGTTACTTGCTCTTGCATTACCTGGGAGAATTACCAGTAATTCTCCTATTGTGTCTCTAAACTGCTGCATTTTATTTTTTTGCTTAATTTTAAAACTTTATTTACTTAGTTTACATATATGCATGTATATGATGGGGTGCATTTATGTACATGCATGCCTGCAGGAGCCCCATGAGGGAGGTGAGAAGGTGGCACTGGATTTCTTTTTTTTTTTTTTTTTTTTTTTTCCAATGCAGTTTATTCAGGAACATTGAACAATCCTCGGACCCCGGGGAAAGCCAGCCCACAGCTTAAATAGCCTCTGGGTAGCCAACCCAGGCGTGCCACGGGGGCAATGCAGATAGGTCCACATACATGGAAGCAAGCCAGATCCTCGGCCTTAGCCACATGTGGAGTTGTTCGTGACAGAGAGCACTCACCATCGGGAAGGTGGAAGGCGGAAACCAGCTCCATCTTTAAGGCATAGCATTCCGCAGCTCTCTACAGTTCCCCCTTTTTGTTTGTAACTGGATTTAAAGTTGGCATTGAACTTTATGGGTGGTGTTGGGACCAATTAATATATGATGAGGCTCGCAACAGATCTTCTATGCAAGAGGTTTATTAAATGGATATGAAGAGAGGGCGAGCAGGACATGATGGGAAGAAAGAGAGAGAGAAAGGGGACACCCCAGTAGAGAAAGGACCAAGAGAGCAAGAGAATAGAGGACCAAGAGAAAGCAAGAGAGCAACCACATGTTGGGTTGTCCCTTTAAGGGGCAATGTAACCATGACTTCCAGGTGCCAGATGACACATGATGACATCATAAGCTGCTAGGCAACCCAGAAGCAGGTTTTGTTCCAAAATCCTAACAGGTGATAAGAATTGAACCTTCATCCTCTGAAACAGTCTTGAGTGCTCTTAACCACTGAGTCATCTCTCCAGACCTATGTTTACTTTATCTGTAGTTTCCTAGGAACCAGAGGTTGTAAAAAAATACCTAGAAATGAATTTTGAGAAATATTCTCAGGGAACCTGAGTCACAAGAATAAGAGAAGTAGAACAAAGAAAGTGGCAAAGCTAATCCATGTGGGAAGTTATTGAGATTGAATATTAATTGCTTGTATAAATAGAGCATATGTTTGCTGAGAAGTCTCTGTACAACCATACAGGAATTTCATCAGATTCATTGGCTCTGACCATGGAAAAGGGCATATTTTTTTTCTATAAATGTGCAGCTCTAATTGGTCTAGTGTTTCTACAGGCACTGTTGATTTCCTTGCATCAGGATGGACATACTGAAGGACGGGTGAGTCTTATGTAGGCATCTCATGTGATGGAGGCTAGAATCCCAGGAGGGAATGGGACCCAAGGTTCTGTTGTAGTTGGTTGCTAAAGCAGTGGCCGGGGGCCAGGGGAATGGTGGGACAATAGAAGCTAGAAGTCCCAGTTCTATTTTCAGTTGCTCCAGACCACAAGAGCTTGATCCCTGAGATGAAATCACCAAGGCATCACCAGTTTGACTTCTTATTAAGTCTCAGTAAAGAGAGGCATCATGGGAAATCAGAATGGTTTCCCTTAACATTCTAGGCATCATAGAAAATCAGAATGGTTTTCCTTAGCATTCTTCCTCTTGATACTGCTGCAGTTTTTTTTTTTTTTTTTTTTTTTTTTTTTTTTTTTTTTTTTTTTTGCCTGTAACTCCTGCTGAGCAGTCCCGCTTTCATTCCCAGTTACATTTATATCTGTATTGCCACCCTCTTTATATTAAGCACCAGAACTCCTGCCAGGGCATTTCCTGTAGCCAAAGCTCTCCGCTGGATTCTATAATCTCCTCACTTTCTTCTCTTTGAGGCTTAGAGTAGTTTTTAGAACTCTGTGATGGCAGAGAACCTCCTTATTCTATGTTAAGTAGACTGTTCATTAAGCCAATATCTTCCAGATCCTTGGATTTTTCTTGTATTTTCTGTACTAAAAAACTGTTCTGTTTGTTTGTTGTTTGTTTGCCTGTAGTAAGTAGGAAGATGACATTTTGGGTTGGTAACATAGTGGGTGTTCACTATTCCTGTTATGGGCCAGGGCCAAGAGAAAAAGCTTGCCACTAGCTTCAATTTGGGATGTGGAATAAAAAAAAAATTTTTCCTTTGGGTAGAGTTCAGCTTCAGTGGCCCCCATATTTTGAGTAGGTGAACAGCTTGCTAACTCTACATACTAAACACTTATTGTATCATGTCTTTCTTTCCATTACATTCCAACCTATGATATATGAACTAATGAAAGGTGTGAAAGTGAAAACCTCTCTGTATTCAACTACTCACGCACAATGTGCACATTTTGGTGTGTGTTCCTTCACACTTATCGGAATGTGCCTATAAAAGGAATCAGCACAGTAATTTTATGCATGGGAAGGGGATACTAGCTGCACAAAAATAGGTGAGGTAAAATGAGAGAAAGAGCCTAAGTAAAAAATTTCTAAAAAAAAAAAATAATAAAAAAAAGAAAAAATGAAAAAAAGGATGTGAAGTCCTTTTATTAAAATCCAGGACTATGAGGAATACTATGCTTTTCTTTTCTGTTTTTCCTTTATCTCTTTTTTTGTTTTATTTCAGTTTACTTACTTTATACTGCAAGGGTGCCCCCTCCTTCTTCTCCTCCCAATCTCCCCTTCTCTTCCTTCCCCCTTCCCTCTCCCTTTTCCTCCAGAAAAGAGGAGCCCCCTCCCCTGTATCAACCCTCCCCAGAACATCACATTACATCAGGACTGAGCATAGCCTCATCCCCTGAGGCCAGGCAAGGCAGCCCTGCCAGAGTGAAGTCAAAAAAAGCAGGCAATAGACTCCATGTTAGAAATAGCCCTCTGCCTCCTCCACTTGCCACGACCTACATGAAAACCAAACATCCCGTCAGGCACATATGTGCAGGACTGGCCCAACCTGAGACAGACCACACCACAGAGATCCAGCCCCTGACACTCTTAATGATAATCTGCTAGGCTTGCAGACAAGAGCCTAACTTGAGTGTCCTCAGGGAGGAGCCAGCAGGTGAATGAGATGGATGCCGGGACTTGCAGCCAAGCATGGGGCAGAACTCCAGGGGTTTTGTGAAAGTGTTGGGGAAAAGATGAAAGGACCTGGAGGGGTCAGGAACCTCACAAGAAGATCAATGGAGACAACTAACAGACCCGGGGGTGTGGGCTTAAATAGACTGAGACATAAGCCAAGGAGCATGCATGGTCTGGACCTAGGCTTCCTGCAGATACTATGCTTTTCTAAATGTTTTTCATGAGTGTTTTAAAAGAAATATTTTTACAAAGACAATGACACATAAATGAGTATAGACTCTTTTTTGGGGAGGGTTTGAGACAGGGTTTTTCTGTGTAGTCCTAACAGTCCTGGAACTTGTTGTGTAGACTGGGCTGGCCTCAAATGAAGAGCTCCATCTGCCTCTGCTTCCTGAGTGCTGGGAAGAAAGGCGTGTGCCACCACACCCAGTGAGGGTAGATTCTTTTAGTGGAATTCTAGTCACACACATTCTAGTGGAATTCTTTTAGTGGAATTCTGTGATTCTACAAACACCCACACCGACACAGGTTGAGGAGGACTCACTGCTGTGGGAATATGCTCATCTCTCGTGCAATAATGTTTCATACTGTGTGAACATTATTATACCAGTCTCCCATCTCCAACCCTTGCAGTCAGTGGACTCCAGGTGCACAGTGGAATTTTTAAATCTCTGTGGGAGGAATGCGTCATCTCTATCCCTGTTACAATTAAAGATGCCTTCTGATGACGCTGTTGGGATGAAAAAAAAAAAAACAACACCCTGACAAAAGCAACTAAAGGAAGAGTTTATTTCAGCTCACAGTTCGAGGGGCCACTCCATTATGGTGGGGAAGTCACAGTGTCAAGTACTTGGGATAGCTGGTTACGTCGCGTCTCTCTTCAAGAAGCAGAGACAAACGTGTGCCAGTGTTGGGGTTCACTTCCTTCATTTTATACAGGCCCAAGTCCTCTGTGAAGGAAGGGGTCCTCCTCATCAATTAAATTGGGAACCAGTGGAGGCAGCCTGTCTTCCAGGTGACGCTAGAGTCTCAGTTCCACAATACCAACCACCACAACTCCACCGCTTGTCAAAGCGACATCCAAGCACATCACTTTTAAGCCGTTACCTTCTGCTTCTTGTTCCTGTGGGGTCATGAATGTGTTATTCAGTTATCTTTTGTTTTAGTTATGCTCTCCTTGCTGTGATGAAAAACCTGGAAAAAGCAACTTGTACTAGCCTTAAAGTTATAGAAGGATACAGTTTATCATGGGAGAGAAGATATGGCAACAGGCAGGGAAAGCACTGTTACAGAGCCAACTGGTCACACTGTATCCATACTCAGGAATTAAGGCACACATAGGAAGAAAGGCCAGCCCCTAACACCTCAAGGGGCTCAGTCACCCAATTCCTCCAGCAGGAGTCCACTTCCTAAAAGTTCTACCACCTTCCCAAACAGCACAACAGCTGAGGTTTATGTGTTTAAGCACATGAGCCTGTAGGGATTTTTCATACTCAAACTAACAAATGATTTTCTGCATTTTCCCAGTAGTAATTTTCTGGAAGACAAGAACAGATGAACAGCGAGCGGAGTCTAAAGCCGAGGACTCTTGTTGCTTACATTGATATGAACTATGTTGGGAGGAGCCAAGTGTCAGGTCTCTGTGATTGACTGCTTGCACACACACACACACACACACACACACACACACACACACACACAGTGTATTCTGAATGTTCATAACCTCAGATTCATATGCTGAAACTAATCATCGGTGGGGTAATATTTGATGCTATGAGAAAAAGAGCTTTTTGTAAGTAATTAGCTCTTGATGGCAGAACCCTTATAGATCAGATTAAGGCAGTGGTTCTCAACCTTCCTAAGGATGTGCTCCATTAATACAGTTTCTCATGTTGTAACCCACAACTATAAGATTGTTTTAGGTTGCTACTTCGTAACTGTAATTTTGCTACTATTATGAATCACAATGTAAATATCTGTGTTTTTCCATGGTCATAGTTGACCCCTAAAGGCTTGCAACCAACACATTGAGAACCGTTGGATTAAGGGTTTCCATAATAGAGTGCCCAAAGTAATAGTTATGAACCCCAAAGTGATCATTCGTCAAGTACCACATCTGCTGGTGCTTGGTTTTGTACTTCTTCACTTCCAAAATTCTGAAAAACTCCTTATTGTTCATAATTGATTCAGCTTCTCGTATTTTATTAGAGAAGCTTTTGAAGAACAAGAAACTGTGCAGCTCCCAGGGTTTTCTGACGTTAAATTGAGACGAAACGATACTACTTTTTGTTGTTGTTAATGTTCAGTCCTCAGAAGAATCTGTTTCTGGCTCTCTTGATCCGATTAAAGATCAACTAAATTGAAAGAAAAGCTTCCTGCATCAAAATACTGAACAATGCACAGAATACATATATCCAGTAGGATCTAATGCAGCCGATAGTCTTGATTACCCTTGCCTCCTACTTGAAGCAATCTGACATGCTCCCTATTAATCAGCCAGATCTCAGGATCCATCCCGTTTAGAATCATAACCTAACTTCTAACCTCCTTAGTTGCTCACATAAAAGACTGGTTTGCCTTTTTGCCTTTGTTGCGAAGGTCACCTTTTCTGCAGCTGTAATTAATTCTTGCCAGGCTAATACTGTTCCCCGTGAATCACACAGGTCTTGAGGGGAGAAAATTGATAATCTAATAACCACAGCAAAGTACGACAACCTCACTGCCCAGGCCAGGTATCTGGCTCTCTATCTTTTTGGCTGGCGTGACTTGGTCTGTACCTATGATTGCTGCTAGCAGGAGGAAATTAAAATAAAAAAATTTCCTCATCTTACAGTAAGCAGCATCTTGGCCTCTGCTTTCAAGTACAAAGGTAGATTCTGAGTCAGCCCATCCCTCACCTGGAAGCAGAGGCTTCTTGTGCAATAAGATACAACAGCTTAGCTTGCATGAGGTTTTGGTAAAAGGCCAAATATTCAAAAAACCATCTGCTTGCACTGCTCATAAATCACAGAAATGATTGCCCTTGATCTGCAGCCATTCCCCATTATAGAGGATATTGGTTTCCAAAAGATGTCACTGCATATTGAAATGAGGTGGTCTCTTCCAAGCAGAAAATTCCTCTTCTCCATTACATTATTACTGTGGAGTAGAATTATGTCATGTTAGTCCTCAAAGGCAGATAGGATCTCAGGGAGGATGCAGGTAGAACGGTGGTTGTAAATTTTGCACCTAGCATAAAGGACAAGGTATTAAAACTTGTAATGCTCTGCTCTGGCTACATGCTGCAAGAATCTAAAACGATTGAGAGCAAGATCTATTTCTGAAAATGTCTTTTAGCTGAATGTCCATCTTGTCACCCGTAACACTCTTTCTTACCAGGAGCAGAGACTATAGCAGTTAATAGAATGCATATAAAGAATGACTGTGCTGCAAATAGCCTATGAAAGCTGGACAGTGTTATTATTTAGCACCGGAAAACCATCTGTAGTATACTTGGCATTGTGCAAGACACAGGGGAGAACAGAGTGTCTGGCCAATGGTTTTGATGATCTAAGTGAGACACAATCTTTGGAGGAGCTGGCATGACAAAGGCATATTCTACTGATTTACCCTCTGTTGTAAGGGCCAACAAAGTGCCCGACCTGAGACTCACAAAGCACTGGGACATTCCATGGACTTCTTTGTCACCACAGTCCATTCCAGCTGGGCTGATCTGACAGCATGCTGCCTGGTGACCTACAGAGAAGTGCTTGCAGTAACAGGACCCTGTGCAGTGTCTTTGTCCTGAAATAGGTTGCAATAAGGACTTGCTCGTTCCAAGCCTACTTTACCATCTGTTTGAAATCATGAGGCAAAGTGGGTGACACATACAGGGAGTTCTCTCTCAAACTATGATGAAGTGAAAAGTTTATTAAAAGTAGGTCTATTTAGAATATGGTGTCTGGCCAGGTCCTGCTCTGTGTATGTGGATAAAATTTCAACTCATAGTTTTAGGGTCTAACCAACATTTAATTTGTAAGTGCTAGGAATCTACAGAGAATCCACTCAGGGAACTGGTTAGCTGGTTAGATAGAGAGAGGCAAAAAAAAAGGGGTAGGCCATGGTTAACTATATACCTGGATTTCTGCTCCAGTTCTACAATCTTTGAGATAATAGTTCCTTAGGTAATTTCTGTAACCTGTGTAAGATTTCATTTCTTCACTAATGATAATTTCACTATCTCAAAATCTTGTAAAGGTTAAAATAAACAGTGTCTATGTGACAGTCACCCAGATACAGCTAGCACCATGAGGCAACTACCTTTCAGGCCTTGGAACGTAGCACTTGCCAAAACCAGAACAAAGACTTAATTCTTTAAAATTAATAGTCCTAGGGAAGTCCCTAAATGTTCTAACTGTGCTCTCTGGCTTCTGTAGTTCTACTTCTGGCTAACTGTTCTTGCTAACTGAGGCATGCCGATATGGGATGTCATTTTTACCCCTCAAAGCCCACCCTGACAAAAGCTTGGGATTGTACTTGGCTTTCTCACACCCAGTGCAGTTGCCTGATGGTTAATAAAGACTTTGTTTTGGCTTGAACTCATGTCTGAGTGTTCTTCTTTGGTAGATACCTCGCTACGTCTATGTACACACATCTCTGTGTGTTTGTTTTTATATGTATATGTCTGTATATCTGCATCTACTTCTATCTTGAGAGACATTCAGAATAGGAAGTCTGAATGAGCTCCCAATAAAGGGGGATATGGATATTCCTCTTCAAGTACAGTCTCTAGAACAGACTTGAGTAGTGTAGAAAAGTCAGCACTGATGCAGGGCTGGGCACCAAAGTCAAGCTAACCCACTGCACAGGGAAGTGGAGCTGGCTCTCTCTTTTGCCAGGTCCTGTGTGGGACAGATTGAAAATTCATGTTTAACCATCACTGAGCCCAGTGTGACCTGATACTGTGTATGATATACATATATATGTATTGCTGTGTGCATACTCAGCCCAGTTTTTGAGAGAACAAAATAAGCTTACTTACTACAGACATAAGGGTTTATTTCAAGGAAGCCAAGGACATGAGTAAACACAGGAAACTCTGCAGCTGCCCTGGGCTTCAAGAGCCGGAACAATGTACAGTAGCAGATAGGAAAGCTCATCTTTTCATCTCTCAGAGAGTGCTGCTGCTCCCCGTGGCACTACGGATCTAGCATAGCTGTCCCAGCTCATTATGCCTTTCTCTGCTTCTCTTCACTTCCCATAGCTCACTGACCATCTTCAGTTGCTTCTCTCCCAGAGCTGGTCTATCAGGCATGTGCCACAAGGTCTTTGCTACCTTGCAGAACTGGATGATCTGGAGATGGATACATCCCGTTAGCAGGGACAATGCAGTTTTTGTTGTTGTTATTTTGTTTTTCCTTCCTGAAAAGGCATTGTAAAACTAGAACCTTGACTTAGGGTGGGGCTGCTGTGTTTCTCAGCCTTGGCACCACTGACAGTCTAGAGTGTGTAATTTGATGTCAGACCTGCAGTGTGGAATGCACTGCTATATCCCTGTCCTCTGTTCACTACATCATCTTTTTTAAAAAAATGGGTCCCATGAGCAGATACCTATTTACCCTAGATAGTACAGCAGTGACAAAGTGGAGACAGGATTCTACCAAAGCCTGTTGGTGGATCAGTGAGTTTATTATGGTTACTTACAGGATCCTGTGTGAGGAGTAATTACGGAAGCAAGGATGACTGACTGACTCAGCTACTAAAATCTCCAGCACCAGAAAGGACAACTTAGAAATGCTGTGTCACCGGAGCTCCCTGTACTACTCGCAGGCTGCTCCACCAAAGTCTCCTCCTGCCCAACAATTCCTAAGGACGCTTTTATAAGCTCAGGGGGAGGACTTCAGAGTCTTGTACCTTTCGCCTGTGTCCTTCTAACTTTCCTGTGATGTTCACGCTCTCTCACCGGAAGGAATGTTGAATAGCTACAGATCATCACCAGATTCCAGCCAACACCCCACTTACTGAGGTATGGCAATAAAACCAAATTACCTGACTCAGGCATTGCTTCGGGGAAGTGATGGAGAGAAGTGTGCCCGCTGGCTGCATAAGTGCTACTTAAATCATAATTTGCTGATGGAGTACAAGACTTTGTGTTTCACAAAGTCTGGAGTGACTCACCCACGTCAGAGTTTGAGAAGAGCTCTCTAGTACATTGCTGCTGTAGGTGGGATTTGAGGATCAGCAACTTTGGATCACAAGACAACTTGTCAAGAAAACAAGAGTCTCAGGCCTCATCCAACACCCAGCCCACCATCTGCAAACTTGTTATGAATGCAAATCATCTCTAACTGATTTATGTAAATCAGAAGATCTGAGGATGGAGATCTGTGTTTAACCTCGCTTTATAGGTGTTTCAGCTATGACTACCAATTAGGGCCGCCCAAGCATTCAAAGGATACTGAACCAGGAGCATCAGCAGGAGGATTTTATTTTATTTTATTTTTTTATTTTATTATTTTTTTTTATCAGTTACATTTTATTAACTCTGTATCCCAGCCGTGTCCCGATCCCTCATTCCCTCCCTCCCTCATCTCCACCGTGCCCCTTTCCAAGTTCACTGACAGGGGGGACCTCCTCCCCATTCATCTGATCCTGTTTTATCAGGTATCTTCAGGACTGGCTGCAAAGCCCAGCAGGAGGATTTTATAATGAATTCATGATTACAGTGTGAAGTCAAGCCTGAGGATCAGTATGAGCAAGTGAAAGTCTCAAATCTGCTGCAAGGTTCTCAGAGTTCCACGGCTTCTTCATATTGCAAACCTTTACTAGTTCACTCTTATGGCTTCACATAAGCTGCTCTTATAATCTCCCAGTAATATTTTTGATTAGGGCATCCAGGATGCATTTCTGTTGCCCAGATTGACACCATAGTTAGCATGGTCATTATACTGTGAGAATGTAAGCAGCGGGCTCCCAGGAGATGTGGAGGCTAGGTATTTGAAATTAGTCCTGAGAGTGAATACGTAAGCACAGCCTTGTTTATCTTAATATTAACTATGTGATATTAAGGCTTCTACCTAATAAATCTCTTTTTGCCTTGGACAATGCCACAGCTGTGATTAACCATCAGGTGACACAAAGTAGCTGTACTTGGTCACATTTCAGATGAGTCCCCAACAGTATGTACTGTGTGCTTTCATTACACTGATGCTATCTAGTAATGGATCTGGAAGAACAGGGAGTGAGAAGTGCCAAGAGAATTTGGCTCAAGGGATAGGAGATGACTCTTCCCGGAGTTGGCTAATGGGAAGTCTCTAGTCCTTAATGATGTAGAGTATGTTGAGACATCATTTCCAAAGTAAGGGGCATATTTCTACACCTGATGTCCCACATCTTGGAGAGAGTAGAACATGGGGAGTTATTTCATATCACACCACAAAGAAGCATGTTGTGTGTTCTCTGGTCTTTTCACCTGGAACATTACCTGCCAGCATTCATTTTTGCTGTTTGTTTTAGTTGCTCACAAAAACAAGCACGCAGTTCTCATCCACTTGCATTGCATAGTGACCCTGCTGTTCTAACCCAATGCTGCAGGCAGGGTTTAAATGTCTTCCATGTGTCTTCCTGTTCCAGAGCCCAGTTGAAAGCATGCCGCTTTGTGGAGACACGATGGTCTCTTGATGGATGGCTGGAATGGATGGCTTCACTTACAATCATTTCCTCTTTAATTTTTTTTTAGAATCTGAAATACAGTTATATTTACCTTATTGCTCCGATCAAAACCAGCTAGCGTTACAGCACAACCCAAAGACTATGGAATGTGAAGGTAAACCCTTTCCACAGTAAACCATGATCGGAAAAGAGGGGAATTTGGTACCCTTGAGCATCTGAAAAAAATCTCTCAGGGCAAAAGAAGCTGGCTTCCGTGACAAAATTCACCTTGCTGTTTTCTCAGCCCCCATGACTTATAAGTCCTGGGAGTGACATGTGACATCAGGCCTCGCCTTGGATACCTGTCTCTCATGGTATATTCTGAAGTTGGTCTACTGAGTTTGAGGAAAAGCCATGTTATTTTTGGCCATGTGCCCTTTTCAGAATGTATACCTAGCTTTGTATGGAGTTTGGTGAAGATAGAGGACCTAGTCTTGGACAACTTATCTTCAAGCTACTCATAGGCTATTGATATCCCTGATAAGTATCTTCAACCTGGTTGGAACTCAGTGTCCCATTACACTAGGCACAGAATGTATAAATATCTTGTATAATCTGGCCATACACACTCCCTTGGTTAGCGTCATCATTTGTCTGCCAGTTCATGTCTACCAATAGCCTGGTAGATGGTTTTCCAAGTCCATTTGAATGAAGATTAAACCTCATACTTGGTTCAGGGTGAAATGCTGGCATTAACTAAAGTGTTCAGTGTCATAGTTCCAGGTAGCATACCTGAAGATACCAGAGAAGATTAAGCCTGGAAATGTAACAATTTCCTGTTTATTTTGCCTGAGAGAAAATGTGACCTGAAATCAGGCCGTGTGTTGATTCCCAGGCAGACACCATTGGTTAGCCCTAGCTCCGAAAGTACCAGATTTGAACACAGAAGACAAAGAGGTAAGGCATTGGTGGGAGTGGTTAGGTCTTCAGGAAGGGTGCTAGAGGCTGAAAACCGTTGTTTCCACGGAAGCAGAAGACAATCTTTGCCACCAGGGACACAAAGGCAATCTATACATATCAGCAAGTTTTCTTTATTAAATAGTATGGTGTTTAATTGGTTGATTCAAGAGCATGGGAGGTATGGTGATGGAGACACATATTTGGGTTGCGATGGGCTCAACTGAATGAATTTCCTATCTGGCTTGAATTTTCCATGGAGAAGTACCCACTTCCCATTCTTCCCATTCCCAAACCATACTTCAACACCAGCCTTCAGGAGTGTTTTATAGGGACTCAACAACATTATCAGCTAAACTGGGTTCTTAACAACAGAGAGCAAATCAAAATCTTTCTTCCATCAGAATAGATGTGAACAGTATTTATTTGGGTTGTCTTTTTGTCCTGAATCCCTTTAAACCACCAATCTGTGAGTTTACTGAATTTCATATACACTGTCACAGTAAACATACCACTTCCAAATTCACTTCACAGTAAAGTGGCAAGGCAATGGGATGCTACCCAGGGGATGAATGGACATTATCATACACCCCATCCTTAGAAGATGTTGGCCCTAGATGATGATTCAGTGACCTAGTGTACATCCACCAGTGATGGGAGCTGACAGTTATCATCTTGCAATTTTAGAATGCTACTTTGTAAAATGCATTAGGTGATCCCGTGATTGGCAGTTTTACAGAAGAAAAGTCCAAGGTGCCCCTGGGGCATTCTTGATTTCTTTTCTTCTTGAAAGTAGATTATTTGAGTTTTAAGTATATGAGACAGCCTGGTCCAACTACCATATACTCTCCCTTTTCAGTTTAAGTTTGTCAATTGTCTTAGCTGCTTACAACCACAGGAGAATGGTTGCTGAATATACACAAAGGCCCTCTCGGTGTGTGTGCAGGTGTGTGTGTGTGCAGGTGTGTGTGTGTGCGTGTGCATGAGCACACGTGCACACAGGCACTCATGTATGTGTATGAATGTACATTTGGAGGTCTGTATTGAGGGTCTTCCACAACTGTTTTCCACTTACATCTTGAGAGAGGATTCCTCTCTGAATCTGGACCTCAGTGTTTAGCTAGGTTAGTTGGTAGGTGAGCTCCAGGGGTCTATCTGCCTGTCTCTCCACATCTCTCCAGGGATGAGGCTCTATGACATACACTGCATCCACATACAGATGTTATGTGGATGTTGTAGTCCTGAACTCAGTTCCTCAAGATTGGGCATCAAGCCCTTCACTGTCTGAGCCATATTTATTTGTTTTTTTTTTTTTTTTTTGCCTTGGACAGTCTGTTTTTTAATAGCCCTAAGGAATTCCGTCCTAATGATCACCTCTTAATAGAGGCAAATGAAATACTTGCTGCTTTTTCAAAATATTGTAGGAGAGTTTTAGTTCTCCACACAATGTCCATTTTCCTCTACATTGTTTCTAAAAGACTTCTTGATTGTTCTTTCGGACAGTGGGGTACCAGTTTAAAAGAAAGAAAATGGTGCAGCGGGGTAGGTGGGAGCAGATGAATGAGGCCAATTTCAGCATTGGGATGTGAGTCAGTGTTGCTTTAAGGAAAGTTTTGGGAAGTAAATGATGATCATCGTCCTGTCTTTACATTTGCTTCTATTCCCTGAACAGAATGGATGTGGAGGGTTGAAGTGGGAGTGACTGTGGATCAGCTTGTGTGTGAAGGACAGCCCTTTGCTAAGGGTGGCAGAGCAGGAATGCTGAGCTGAGACCCTGATGTCAGTGTATAGCCCTCGGGGAAACCCAAGCCTTGCTTTGCTTCCTCTAGACTCTAATGAGAAGATAGCTCCGCCCTCTTGATGAAAGCATTACAGGAAAGGATGTGTAATGCTCAAATGAAAGGAACACTGAACTCACAATGGCGGTCTAGTGTTTCTTCTTTTCATTGTAGTTTGACAACGCAATAAAAATCCTTCTAAATGACTAACACAACTATGAAGGCGACTGAAGAATTACTCAAGTGCAATATAGCTCTGCTTCTTATTAAAAAGTTCTAATAAGGAATAATTTGTATATGGTTGATACATTTTGCTACAAAAAGGAACACACATTAAGAATTTAGGAGATGAATATGGGTACATCATTGTCCACTCCTCAAATACAGAAATCACTTCATTTTAAAATTAGTGCTATCTTTCCTGTTACTAGTAAATTGCTCCCCATCTGGGAATGTCTTTTTCTTTCCAGTGTCGTTAATAGATTTGTATTTTACCTTCAGGTTTGTGTAGCTGTCTTCAGATCCGTGTAGCAACATTCGCAAACACCCTGGCAAGCCACTGTTAGTCCTCTGTGAAGGTGTTTACCAGGGCTGACTCAAGGGCTCTGTCTAATTTGTCTTCTTTTACCGAATAAACCCTGATGTCATAACTTTGATTTTGTTGTGATTTTTCATGACTTGTACAATATTTTGTGTCAAATATCACCTGTGTTAGCGTGGAGAAATGTAAACTTCAAGAGCCCCAGGAGCTGTCATATATAATCCAGCCCAAACTTTGACGGGGGTTTGAACATCACTGAGTACTAGAAATGAGACTCTTGAAATCCTGTCATTAAATCTGCATGGCAGGATAAAGGCTTGATGGCACTTGACTCACAGAGCTTTGGCTGGGGATCTGGGAACGGACCCCTTTCCGGTTTTGTGTTCTTTTGCAATGTCACCCTTGTTTTTGTTTCTCTGTTTAGGTCTTTTCCTGTTATGCCAGGCTTCCTTTTGAAACCCCTCATATACCCACCAAAGCCCTTTACAGGCAGTCCTTGTTCCTTTGCAGAGTGCTCTCTTACTGCTGAGAGAAGCAACATGCAGCTGTCGGGCTTGATGCCTTTGGTTTGCATGGATCCCATGGGCTAACACCTCCCAGCCCTTCCCGGGGCTTCTTTCCTATGCAGAGGTTCAAAACTTTACCAAGAACTGCTTTCAGGGCACACCATGCCTACCTGTGTTTAGAACCACTGCAGTCAGCATGCTCTGACGCCTGCAGCAAAATACTGCCAATTGGCTAGCTTAAGTGACAAAATGATTCTATTTCAGGTCTGAAGGGCAGAAGGCTGAATGTTTTCTACTGGGCTGAAAGCAAAGTGTCAGTGGGGCCGAGCTCTCTTCAGAAGCTCCTAAACTTTTTGCTTACTTAGCTTTTGATGGCTGTCTCTATCCTTGGTTGGTGGACCCCTTCTCTATTTTCAAAACGTATCCCTCCATTTATGCTCCAGCTTCTGTGTCCTTCTTAAAATAGACTCCTGCTCTGCTGGCCCTTAATGAGGACACTTGAGTTTGTATGTATAGTCTACAAAATAGTCTCTTAACCTTAAAATTCCTAATCAAATCTGTGGCGTCACCTTTGCCATTGAGGTAGCAATCATAGGTTATAAAGGCCCCGGGCCAGAGTACCTTCAGGGCTATCCCTCACCCAGTGTAAAAAATACTTGCTCTCCTTTTACTTCTCTTTTATTTTCATTAATTTTAAAATTCACTTTGCATTCTTGTTGTAACCCCACTCCTCCTTCCTTTCCAATCCCAGCCTCTTTCCCTCCCCCCTCCCTCTCTCTTCCCCTTTTCCACACAGCCCACCTCATCAAGTTGCATCAGGACTGAGCATGCCTTCTTCCCTCAAGGCCTGTTAAGGATGTCCCACCAGGGGAAAGTGATCAAAAAGCTGGCAGGTGAGTCTGTGTCTGCTGTAGTTCCCACTTCTCTTACTAGAGGACCCAGGCACTGGTTGGGCATTCCCTTAATCTCTGCTCTATCTGCTCTATCTTTATCCCTGCACATCTTGTAGGCAGGGTAAATTTTCGGTCATAGTTTCTGTGGGTGGGTTGGTGTTCCCCTCACTCTGCAGGGAGACTAGTCCAGTTACTGGGTATCTTCCTCAGTCTCTATGGCCTCTGCTTATTAGGAGTCTCTGCTTGAACCCCCCTCACATCCTCCCAGGAGCCTACCCTGACTTAGGGCTCCAGTTTGCCACAAAGATACCCCCGCCCTCAGTTTCTCTTTTCTTTACAATCCTTTTGTCCTCTTGCCCCTGAGTGACATATTACAGTGACCCAGCACACCTCAAGACAGAGTTGCAAGCATGAGAGATTTACACTGGCAGTGAAAGCACGAGCATGCATGTGATCCTTCTTCCCAGAGAGATGATAGGGGAGGAAAGAAGAAAGAGGAAGGGGAGGGTGGAAAGAGTGTGCTGGAGAGTGAAACAATGACTGAGAAACACAAGGTGCCAGTGAGATAGGACCCTGAGGCCTCTCTGTGCCTCTGCCTGGGCTGTGCCATCAGGCCATACTTATAACCAAAGTTGAGAAGGAAATGCTTGTGTCACTGAAAGAATTGTTCAGTCGGCTTCCTGAAGCACCACAGCTTTATCTCTTGAGCATTCCTCAGCTTCAAGGTACCCTGGCCAAAGGACAGACATTTTGCTAAGAAAAAGGCTACTACTAACGTGAGGGACGAGAAGGGCATAGAGAAGGCTTTAGTCACAGCTTCCTCCTTCGTGGTACTGTAGTTCAAACACGCCTGAATGCAAGGCAAGCACTTCGCCACTGAACCGAACCACTAGGAACCTTGTCTCACTTGAAAATCCATAATCCTGGGTAACATTCTTGTCTTTGTCTTGGTGATTTCACTTTGCTGTCAGTGTTCCCTGGGCAAAGCTTTGTAGTTTCTATTACAAACCTCTTATGAAATGCCCCTATTCTATGAATATGCCTGCAGCAGGCTGCAGAGAGCCAGCCAGAGGAAGGATGGAGCAAGAAACATACTCAAGGGAGGGCTGACAAAGGCATAGGGCAGTCAGGAACAATGAGAGATTTTTCTCCCAAGGAGTGGCTGTGCCACTGAAGAACATCTCATATGGAGGCAGAAACTTCAATCCTTTTGAGTTTGGTGACTAGGAATCAAGGTCTGCTGTTAATCATTCGGCACAATAGTGGGATCTGGGAGTCTTTGGCACTGTGGAGGGAAACTTCACTGGCATGCCAAGTACCACATCTGCAAGGAGAGGGAACCTATCATGTAACACCCTTCCTAGCGCAAGAACCGCCTAATTTATCACAAGGCAAGAAACAGTCAGCTCGTCTCACTTAATGTGGAACACATTATGGTACCTATATGTGATAGCAATAGATGCCATGAGCAGTTCCACACCAATGACCTGCTTTCACTACATGATGCCTCGCTCTCCTCAAACCGCTGAAGTATATGGTCCAATACCAGACTACACTAGAAAAGCAAAGGGATCGTCTCCCAACGAAACAAAAGGCTAGAGATTGCTACAGCAGTGCAGGGGTGTCCTGCTCACTGGGGATTCTGGAGGGCAGAGTGAGGGATGAGCTGGTGAGAAGTTGACAGCCTTTGAATGCAGTAGAGTGACAGCACCATTCATTGTCCCCAGGCTGAGTTCTGCCTAATTCACAGAACACAGTGACTTAAGAGTTCTCGTCTTCTACTTGTTTCCTGTGAGAGATGGGGGCTGTTGGTTGCTAGGGTTACCGTCTAAATGTGAACTCAACTGACATGGCATCTCTTAATAAGGGCAAGTCCTTCATGTATTTTTGATAGTGCACCAGTGACAAAATCCTTCTCAGTTTAGCAGAAAAATACTGCAAGAGTAAATTGTCAATGACAACATCAGTGTACTCTCTCGGCTTCAGGGATTAAGTGAACAGCAGCCACTGTCAGGCCCTGGTGTAGCTTCAGGATTCCTTAAAAACAGCAGCTAAATTAAAGGTCCCTACCTGAGGGGAGGGGGAAGCCTTCTTTCCCCAGTAGGGAGATACCCTGATTAAAGCTCAGCCCGACCTTCCGGCTTCATCTCCACGGAAATAGAGACACCTTCCCTAAATGGCAGGGCTTTACAGAATCATAATGAGCAAGGACCAGGGTGCTGTGCGCGAAATTTCCATCTTCATTCCTGGAGCCCCGCATAGGAGAAAATAAAGGAGGGCCTCCATTATTTGTTATCAAAAGCGAGCAGCCCTCCTTCCCTTGTTTCTTTTGTGCAGAGGCACAATTATCTGTAGAACAAGTAATTCATTCTTCGGCCCTTTAGATTGCTTTTCTGCAAACCGAGTTCTTTGGGTTATTATCGTTTAGTGGATGCCAATGGTGTGATGGGAAGGCTTCGATGTTGAGGGTGATATGTATTAGCAAAGAATTCTCTCTGTGGAAACAGCCCAAGCTTCAGGGAATTTAAAACAAAAACAAAGCCCCACACGACCAATCTGTTTCATACTTAATGAGGATAAAATAAGCCTGCGGATTTTTTCCTTGTAGGTTCTTTGATGTTCCATTAAGTCATAATTACTTAAATTACAAAATGCGCTGGTAGCCTATGGAATCTAAAGACTTTCCTCTTTTTAAATCACAGTGTGGAGGAGTAAAACAATTGCTAACAAATTGGAGAATATATCCATTGCAATGTTGTATTGTTTTTCCGCACATTAAAATTTAAAATTAATAAAAAGTGAGTCTTCGTGTTACTAACACTCTCCGTTTCACGTAATTTGCATATGGAGTATAGAGCCTCGCTTCTTTGTGATGCTTAGGAAAGATCAAAATGTTCAAAGAAGTAGCTGGTTGGAGAGCAAGTTCCTGGAGAAACTGCAGAAATGTTTATTGAGGCAGAAATCTGAATGTTTTGTCTGTTGCATTTGTACACGGCTAGTAAGCAGCTTTACATATCAGCCTCGGTGAGTGTATACTCAGGGAAGAGAGGAAGGTGATTTTCTGAAGGGCAGCACTGCTATGAGAAAGGAGATTCACACAGTTTGTGTAAGAGTCACCTCATCTCTGACACTACCTAATGCTATTTCAGGGCAGTGTTCCTGCAAAAGGAGAGCGCGTCTCCCCCAAAAACGTCACCGCGTCTGAATAGGGGAGGAATGCGTTACCCACATCACTGTTCCCAGACCAAACAGAACCGTGTTTGGTGTTTGTACTTAGCAGTTGTAAGCATGGAAAGAGGAGAAGGGAGGAGGGAGGAAGGAAGGGGGAGAGAGAGAGATGCAAAGAGGGGCAAAGGAGAAGGGAGCAGGGAGAAAGGGAGAAAGAGAGAGCGAGACAGAGACAGAATCTGGAATTAAAATGGAAACAAAATCCAGCGCTACAGTTATCAAGACTGAGGAAATGCTGCCCTCTACTGTCAAAATAGACTACTGACATGCACTATGTGATTTGAGCAAAACCTATTGGTCTTTTTAAAATCAGGATTTCAGAACAATTATCCGAGCATTCTTATGCTATCTACACAGTGTTTTATTTTTCCACCAACCGTCTGAGACAGAAGGCTAAACACACACAGACTACATTTGCATGTTTCGAGCTCGCAATTTCATGAATTCGTATTTTCCCCATGGAGATGCTTATTCTCTGCATTAACGTCTTCCTCTTCTACCTGGCCTTGGGCCTTTTCATTATAACATGAGGAGAGTTTATACCTTTCTTGGTAAGATGACGTGGAGAAATCTACATATTTCAGGAGTTTGCTGCTTTTAAGAGAGGCAATTCAGAAGTTGAAGTAAATGTTAATAAAATCTAAAGACAAAATTTGGGCCAACTGTGGAAAAGAAGCAAGCAAAATGGAACGGAAATAGGAAACAGCCTTCTTCCCTGACACCTGCCTCTCCTTCTTCTTGATGGCTGTCTCTGCCCTTGGCACACCAGCTCTCCTGTCATTCAAGCCAGGTGTGGAAGCATCACTGAGGTCTCTCATTCCCTGGCATGAGAGGGAATGTGTTTTCATATATATATATATATATATATATATATATATATATATATATGTATATATATTGTTGTTGTTGTTGGTTAACTTGTAAGTTTTATGTATATATGTAGATTCTGATTTTTCCATTTTGTGCTATTGGGAATATAAAAATATAAAATAATCTATTATCTGTATTTTAGTTTCATGTTTGCAACACTTTAAAAAGCTGTGATCTTTGCAAAGTTTAGAAAACTTTTTTGAAGCATGCTTCACTGTATAACTTGGGGCTAGCCTTGGACCCGTGGTCCTGCCTAAGCACAGACAAGAATCACTCTGCTTAGCTTTAAATTTTCTTGCTATGAACTTTAGGGTTTTTCTTTGTGTCTTTTAAGAATGCCCCTGTTAGCCAGTGGTACACACCTTTAATCCTAACACTTCGGAGGCTGAGGCAGGCCAAGTTTAAGGCCAGCCTGGACTACAGAGCAAATTTCGGGACAGCCAGAACTACACAAAGAAACACTGTGCTGAAAAACAAACAAACAAACAAAAAACAAATAAGAGAAAGAAGACCCTATCTCCATCAAATATGCGTGTTTTTTTTTGTGCAGCAATCTTTTCAATTCAGGGCTTTTTTCATCCCCCTGATATGACTCCATTATCGGCTATATGGACACCCCTGCTTAAGTGCTTAAGAATGTAAAAATTCAATAAACAGAAATTCTTAAGGAGTGAGCATTCAGGTTCGTATTGACTATAATACTAAGCGATGACTCGGAAGGTAAAGAGAATAGTCATTTTCAGCAACAACGTGCCATTCGTGACCTGCGCCTTCGGACTGTGCGCTTCAGCTAAAACTTTGTGTGTCCCATCATTCAGTGTGACATCCGTGATGAGTCATCCTGATAAGACAGTCACCATTCAGCATCCAAGTCGCTGGAATGTCTCTGGTTTACTAATTACGGGGAGGCACTGTGCTAGGTGAATCGCAAAAGAGACTGGTAAAAGAAATACAGTGTTTCGTGGGGATGAATATGAACCATCCACTCTGCAACAATGGATACCGTTAGGTGGCTTCTACCGGCATCCCGTGTTAATAACGACTTTAGTGGGGGTGACTACCTTCATCAGAGGCGCGGGGACAGCCTGTCTCCGTGGATGCCTCATAGTTTAGGGCTGCTGGGTTCTTAGGAAGTGTTCTGAAATAACCAGGGGCTTGATTCCAGAGCCAGCCCTGGCCAAGGGAAGAGCGCAATGGTGGAAAGCACAGCCCAGAGGCTCTACCTGGCAGTGACCTGCTGGCCAACAGCCTCTTGACAAGTGGCCCTGCTGCTCTGCGTTCCTTCAGCCCTGGGGAGACGGTGTTCCTCAGTTGTGTGTCTCGGCAAAGCGCGCTTTTCCTCCCAGTTTTTACAGCAGTTGCCAGCAATCGGTGACCTGGTTTCAACACTAGGTGTTCGGAGATGGCCTCATTCGGATTCAAAGCGTGGCCTTTGCCAGGATGAGAAGAATCCTCCGGTTAGCACAAGGGGGTGTCATGAGGGAGAGGTACCAGAAAGGGACATGACGAGTCTGCCCTCTTATTGCAAACCCGTGCCTTTGTTTACCCTCTCTTTTCCAAGCACTTCGGGCTTCAAAAGGGTCTTCCCCCAGGCCGTGATCCCGAAGGCCCGTGGGCACCGCTGAGCAAAGCTGATGCTGCCACGGGGGCGCTGACCATGGCAAGGTCGCCCTGAATCTGGCTCAGTCACTGAGGAGGGCTCGGTCAGCGGAGACTGACTAAACAAAGAACCACAGGGAAGGGACTGAGCGCCACCCTGAAAATCCGCCCAGCGCAGATGGGAGATCAAAAGAGGTAGTTCCCGTTATCAGTCCCAGCTGCGGTTTCTAAATATTTCCCCTCCGCTTGTTTGTATTTTCTTCTTTTAGCATTTTAAACATCATTCCACCTTCTCCAGGCTTTGGTTTTTCTCTCTTGGTTAACACTCACGAAGTCCAGAGTTGTCTCACACAGCGTCTCAACTCTGCCATCTAGTGGAATAAAATGGTCAGGACAGTTTTTTCTTTCTCTCTCTTTTTTCCACCCAAGGATCATTTCAGATGTCAGACACCAGGCTTCTGTGGGTAGAAATTACTCCTTTCATCAGACTTCAAAGACGCCTGGTCTTCAATTTCCCAAACTTGAGTAGTGCAACTATAAATTTCATTTAATTGTCTCAGATGTATTCTAGATGAGGCACTGTGTTTGCTGTGGTTATTATTTTGAACTTTGCAGAGCTCTCGAAGAGTGGAGTAGTCCAAGCCAGTTCTTGCTGTGGAAGCATGGTGGAGAGATAATGGAAGAGACAGATAACGTGGGGAGAGAGGCAGAGATTAAGAGTAGGGGTCTTCTCCGGGGACCTTCAGAGGTCACAGGTCCATTTTATCCTGTAATTAAAAAGTTCCGAAAACACATTTTTTAAAGCTTCAGTATCAGGTGTACTTGAGCTGTGGTAAATGTTCATTGCGCCCCTCCCCCCGGGATGTTCTTTTGAAGCAAAGAGAACCCAGAGCTGTTACTGCGGGATAATACAGTATCCCATGGTTTATATCATTTGTTTTTTATCTTTATGAAGAGATATTACTATAAATTGACGTTTTTATCTATTATTTTTTATTTTAAAATGTGTAGCCTGATTGTGTATACATAAGTTCACTACAATTATATAAAAAAAAAAAAAGCAAGAGAAACTTAAAGGCTATAATTGGTCTCCAGAAACAATTCCTTTAGATACGTTTTTAAAAAATATTCTCTTATTTTTTGAAATTATAATGCAATTATCATCATTTCCCTCTTCCCCTTCCTCCCTGCAATCCCTGGCACGTACCTCCCCCTTTCTCAATGAGAATATTTGCATGCTTAGTCCCCAGTTGATGAATTGTTTGAGAGGATTAGATGGGGCCTTGGTGGAGGAGGTGGGGCTCTGGCATGTAGCTTTGAGGTTTCCAAAGCCAAAGCAAGGCCCGGTGTCTCTCTTTCTGCCTGTGCACTGCAGACCAGATGTTAAGCTCTCAGATACAAATGTACGTATGTATGTATGTACGAATTATGTGTGTATGTATGTAAGAACAGTTTTAAAATGGAAGCTATGAATTTCAGAAAGAGTAAGGGTTTGCTGGCTAGTTTTAGGCCAACTTGACATAATGTAAAGTCATCTGAAAGGCAAGAACCTCAATGAAGAAAATGCCTCCACATGATTGGCCTGTACAGGAGCCTGCAGGGCGTTTTCTTAAGTAATGATTGACTTGGGACGGCCCATGCCATACCCCTGAGATGGTGGTTCTGGGTTGTATCAGAAAGCAGGCCGGGCAAGCCAGTAAGCACCCTTACATGGTCTCTGCATCAGCTCCTGCCTGCATGTTCCAGCCCCGCCTGAATTCCTGTCCCGACTTCATTTGATGATGAACAGTGATATGGAAACATAAACTAAATAAATCTTTTTGCCCCAACTTCTTTTTTTTTTGTCTTGATGATCTAGCTAAGACAGACTGACAGACAGACACACACACACACACAGACAAAGGAGGCCTTAGTAACACTGGTATATTCATCAACAATTTATTGGTTGTAAACAACTGAAACCATTGACAAACTCAAACTGAAAAGAGAGAGTAGAAGGAAGCTGGACATTCACCAGGGTGTCTCATAAACAGAAAACTCCAATAACCTACTCTCAGGAAGAAAAGCAATCAGGAGTGCTCGAGGGAAACCTTTGGGAACCTCACACCTTTCATCATCTGAGGACGAAGCATGTACACATTCTCATTCAAACCAGCAAACATGCACGTTTGTATTTGTATATATCCCTAAATACATAAATACACCTTGCCCAGTCTGTTTAATGGTTCCCGTGTGGATATGATTTCAGTGCTGACTACTTGTGATGAGATAGCCAACTCAAGAGGCTAACATCGTGAGCATGGATGCCCAAACGAAACTTAAACAATGACGACCCTGATGGACATGCTAACATGGGTGTGGGTGTGGCCTCAACCGCAGACAAAGAATTATGGGCAACGGGGGAAATGGCAAGAGTAGGAAAAATGGCGGGTCAAGTACATTTTGAGGCATCTCCTTTCTATATTTAATCTCTTTGAAATCTAATTCACTTATGGTTTTTAACCTGACTGGACTTTCATCAGTTTTACTTTACTTTCAGAATTACAAGATGAATGCTATCCTCAGATGACCCAAGTAGTGAAACATTTTATAATTATGAGCAAGCTTCTGTAACTACAGAAAGAGTAGGGTTTTTTTTTTTTTCAAATATTTTCTAATAAATATTATGACTTCAAACCCTTGACCCACACACATGGATGAGAAAAGCTTATTTCACGATGACAAATTACCTTGAAATTCAAGACTAATAGGAGTTTTGTTTGAAATGACAAAGTTACCTTCTGTGAGCTTGGAATGATTGTGCTCAGGATGTCAGCATGTGGGAAGATCCCTTTGCTCGCACCCTCGCTGACATGCTCATTTCTGCTCGACCAAGTGAACATGCAATGACTATCTCGTGGGACAGGAAGCTGCTGGTCTTTTGTTATTAACAGTTACTTCGTGCTTACTAGAAATTGTGTTTCTTGTGTCATGATTTAAACATCTTTTTCTCGTGGCATTTCTGTGTTGGTTTATTAGAGCTGTTTATAGTGTCAGTGCTATTAGTCATTGCTCACAGGATCTCCTGCCAGTCATGTTCCCAGCTTGCTCTGTGAACTTTGTTTGGTTTGTGACTTTTAAGTTTTCTGTGGGGGTAAGAGGCGACAGTGTTTGCTTTACTCTCCGTTTTCAGCTTTCATGTTCAGAAATAGCCTTTTCAGTTTTCACCTTCATCTCTGCCTTTTGCTTATGCTTTTTCTGTTTCCATTTCATAGAGGCCATACCTTTTTCTACCTCTCTGAAGATATCCTTCGGAAATGAAAATCATTTTTCATTTTTGATTAAATTGCTTCCCGGTGTAATTTTTACACCTAGTCTTTGAGAAAAGAGAAATAACATTGTTCACAGATGATAATTAGTGAATGCCTCCTTCCAGCTGCAGAAGTTCTTAGAGTATCATATTTTTATTAAACTTCTAACGTGACTCTGGCAGGGAGTGGTGGGTGAATTCCCTGATAGATGGCATCTTAAGCCATGTACCTAGTTATGTCTGTGATCCACTAAGGACTAGGAGAGAGGGGGATGAGAGAGAAGGCTAGAAGTTGAGGAAATTAAGATGCGCTGATAAGTTTGCGTCTGATCCTGTCACACAGACACTGGCGTCCCTAGATGGCTCAACTGTGCATATTGAACCAAGGAAGCTTAGAGAGTCTGAATGGCTTGGAATTTGATCATTTAAACATCTCTCTTGGGTTAGAGACGTAGCTCGGGGTTGGTGGGGTAAAGCGTTTGCTGTGCAAGTGAGAGGACTTCAGTTCAAATCTCCAGAACGAACGAGAAATTTAGAGCTGTAGCACTCATGTTGTAATCCTAGCCCTTCAGCAGGAAAATGAGGGAAGACAGGAGAGTCTGCAGAGGCTGCTGGACCAGCCGGCATGACACACGCAGCAGAAAAACAAAACACAGAAAGAGATCTTGTCCCAAACAAAGCAGAAGACGAGGGCCGTTACGGCCCTCCACACGTGTGCCACGATACATGCCCACTCACATTCATGCCCACGAGTACACGCACAAAGTGTTCAGCAATTCCTAAACCGGGGTAACTCGTGTTTCTTCAACCTCTGCTTGTTAGAGAGGCAGATAAATGAAACAGAGCAGTGTGGCATTTCAGGCTCACGTCCACGGGTAAAGTGAAAGAGTGCAGCCGGAGTCTGTGCCGGACCGTATTCATCCTTTACTGTTCATGTCTGTGGGTAAAGTGAAAGAGTGCAGCCGGAGTTTATGCTGGACAATATTCCCACTTTACTGTTCTCAACAGTGAGGTCTGTTAGTACAGCCCTCAGTCGAGTTCCTCTGTGAGACTATACTGGTAGCAGCTACCTGACAAATGATTTGTTTGTAGCTTAAATCTTCCACCCAACTATTGCCAGCAATTTTGAAAACCGCAAGTGAGATTTGTGTTTCATTTATCTATCTGTCTGTCTGTCCATCCGTCTGTCTATCCATCATCTATCTGTCTGTCTATCTATCTATCCATCTATCTACTAGCTATCCTTCTCACATATATTACTTCTCAGCCACAGTTTCTCCTCTCTCTATTCCTCCCAGATCCATCCTTCTTTCTTTTCCCTCCAGAAATGGGAAGTCCTTTCAGTGATATCAACCAAACATGGTATATAAAGTTGCAATAAGATCAGGCACCTCCCCTCATATTAAGGCTGAACGAGACATCCCCATTTTCACTGTTAGGGGTCCCACAAGAATACCAAGCTGTACAACCATAACGTACATGCAAAGGACCTAGGTCAGACCTCTCCAGGCTCAATGATTGTCGGTTTGGTCTCTCTGTGCCCCTGTGAGGTCTGATTAGTTGATTCTGTGGGCCATTCTCTTGTGTTGTCGTGGCTAATACAATCATTCCCCCCTTCTGCAGGACTTCCTGAACACTGCCCAACGTTTGGCTGTGGGTCTCTTTATCTTCCTCTATCAGTTGCTGGATGAAGCCTCTCTGATGATTAGAGTAGGCTCTGCTCTACGAGAATAGCAGAGGAATTAGTTCATCAACTTTGTTTTATTCCGGTGGTGTTTGGTTCTATCCTAGGTCTCTGGACTAGCCAGCCTCTGGTTCCTGGCCTTCCAGGCGGTGTCAGGTATGGGCTCCCTCTAGTGGCATTGGTCTCAAGTTGGACCAGTCATTGGTTGGCCACTCTCACAAGTTCTGTGCCATCTTTACCCCAGCACAATTTGCAGGCTGAACAAATTGTAGATCAAAGGTTTTGAAGCTGGGCTGATGTCCCAGTCCCTTCACTGGGATCCCTGCCTGGTTACAGGAAATGGCTGACTCAGGCTCCATACTCCCCGTTACCAGGCATCTTAGCTAGGGTCTCCCTTGTAGATTTCAAGGGATTGCCATGGCACTAGGTTTCTCTTGAGACTGAAATGTTTATCAGTTCTAATCGTCTCTCTCAGTATTCTCTCCCTCCACTCCACCACCACCTGATCCTTCCTGTTCCCAACTTCTCCAGCTAGGCAGAAGAACAGGTGAGAGGCCCACCTGCCCTCAGAACTCTCCCTGCTGTTGCCATGTCCCTGTCCCTCCTTGGGTGGATATCTACTGCTCAGGACATCTGGTCAGAAGAACAGAGACCTGCTGCTAGACCACAGGCCACACTACCAGCCAGAAGTCCAGCCTCCAACTCTGAAGGAGACTCCTGAAGAGACCAGAGGGCACACAGACTGTCAGGACTGCCAGAAACACAGGCCACAAAGACCAGAGGACCAAAGAGGAAACAGAAGCCAAGGAACAGAACACCCATCCAACAAAGACAAACTCAGAAATCGGCGCCCTGACCTACGTACATCCCAAACCCAGATGCCCAGACACTAGTGTAAGAACACAACCAACAACAGCCATGGCAACATGGCACCATAAGTTGGCTGTCCTACAGCAAGTTCTGAATATCACAACCAAGCTGAAGCACAAGAAAGAACCTTACAGTCAACTTTACAACGATGATAGAGGTTATTAAAGAGGAAATGAGTAAGTTCCTTAAAGGAATCTAAGAAAAAGTGAACAAACAATTGAAGGAATTGAATAAGTCCCTTAAAGAAATTCTGGAAAATACAAACAAAAAATGAGAGGAAATGAATCCCTTAAAGAAAGCCAAGAAAAATGAAATGGAGGAAATGAATAAAACTGAGCAAGACCTGAAAATGGAAATAGAAGCAAAGAAAACAAAAACCGAGGGAATGCTGGAGATGGAAAATCTAGGTAAGCAAATAGGAACCAGAGAGGTTTATTGAAACCATAAGTTAATAATGTCTATTCTTACACAAAGCTGGAAACTATGGCTGTAAATTTACTCCTTCTTGTTAATGCACAAAATAAACTCGTGTTTTTCCAAGTTCCCCGCTACTCTGCTCAACTTCCTGAACTTCCGGGTGGTACCCAGCATTTTCCTTTGTGTCTTCTCAAATCTGTCAGGGGAACCAGACTGGGCCCAGAATCCTAACTGAAAAGCAACTTTTCTTTCATTTTTTTAAAAGTTAGGTATTATTTCAAGTATAGAAAAAGACATGTAGACATTTAACAAACGTTAATATTTTTTCGTTTTGCTCAAGACCTTTTAGTAACTGAGTCACATTGCTAGCCCAATTGTAGATTCTTTCCATAAAATGCTCATGAACATTTTAACTGCCAGAAACAGAATTCAGGGCTAAGATTTTCTGAGGCTGAGTTCCTATCCTGTTCTTCATCATCCATTGTTGGATAAGCTCAGCAATCTATTGCTAAGTCATTAATCCATTAGAACTGTGCACAGAGCAGAACCCTCATTTTCTAGTTGCACTGGGTATGCCTGCAGCTCCTGGAGCATCAGCAAAGGCAGCATGGCAGTTTTATTATGAAGACCCCCAAATGGATCCTCTTGTTTCTCGCTTAAGTCAGTTGCACATTTTCCTGTCAGGGTTTCTAGGCATAACAGGCTTGGCAAATTTACCTTCAAAACAATTTAGAGTAATTTGTGATGGAGATTGGAGGCACTTCAGTTGCCTGACAGCTGCTCTACAGTCAGTCATGATGGCAGAGGTAAATTAATGCTCTGGCTTTCTCTCTTGAAAAACATCTACACAAAAAAAATCTTGTCTAAGGGAAATGCAACTATGCCCAGTAATATTAGACACTAAAGTATGTGTTTTTTATTTTTTATTTTTAGGTATGCCAGAGCCTTGAACTTATTGGCACAGGAGACAACTTCCTGAACACAACACCAATGGCTCAGGCTCTAAGACCTACAATTAATAAATGGGACATCTTGAAAGGAATGGATACAGAAATTGTAGTACATCTACACAAAGGAATACTATTCGGCTATTAAAAACAAGGAATCATGAAGTTTGCCAGTAAATGGATGGATCTAGAAAAGATCATCTTGCGTGAGATAACCCAGAAACAAAAAGACAGGCATGCTATACACTCACTTATAAGAGGATATTAGCCGTATAATATAGGAAAGCCATCTACAGACCTAAAGAAGCTAAACACTAAGGAGGACCCTAGGAAGGATGCGTAAATCTCATTCAGAATGGGAAACAGGACAGACACTGGAAGCGGTAGAAGAGAGGAAACAGGGTGGGAGTCTACTAGAGAGGGTCCTCAGAAAGGATTCACTCAACAGGGGATAGAAGCAAATGCTGAGACTCAGGGTCAAACTTTGGGCAGAGCGCAGGGAATCTTATAGAGGAAGAGAGGAATGGAATAGAGTGACATGGAGGGGACAGGAGCTCCACAAGGAGACCAACAAAATTAAAAGTTCTGAGACCAGGGGGTCCTGCAGAGACTAATGCACCAATAGAGGACCATGCATGGAGAGGACCTGGATCCCCTGCTCAGATGTGGCCGATTGGCAGCTCAGTCTCCATGTGGATCTCTGAGGGAAGGGAGCAGGGGCTGCCTCTATCATGAACTCAGTTGGCTGCTCTTTGATTCCTTGCCCCTGATGATACAGCCTTGTCAGGCCACAGAGGAAGAGGATCCAGGCAGTCCTGATGAGACTTAACAAGCTATGGGCAGAAGGCAATAATGGAGAACTCCCCCTTTCAGTGGACTAGAGGAAAGGGATAGGGGGAAGAGGGAGGGAGGGTGGGATAGGGGGAAGAGGGAGGAAGGGTGGGACTGGGGGAGTTTAGGGAAGAGGCTTCAATCATGATATATAATGAATAAATTGTGAAGAAAAAAAATAAAATTAAAAAAATGAGATACAGAGCTAAAGAGAGAATTCTCAACGGAGGAATCTCGAATGGTGGAGAAGAACTTAAAGAAATGCTCAAAGTCTTTAATTATCAGGCAAATGCAAATCAAAATGACTCTGAGATTCTATCTTATTATGGGTTAAACCAAATAATATTAAGGTTAAATCTTGCCTCATTGGTTGTCCCAAGTCTTAATGTTATCCTGAGGTGAGGTCAATTTTGTACTATTCATAAACACTATGAAGACATGAGTCTGGGTATCCAGCTCACGCTCTTTCTCTTATGCTTCCACGCCGTCCTCTAACATCTAGCTTCTTAGTCTCATTTTATTAGAAATATGACTTTCTAGTTCGTCCTTCTCCTTTGATAGCTTTGGCCTGATATTCTGGGCATGTCTTCAGTTTCCAGTAAACTGTCTTTGGATTCCTTTCTGTGTCAGTTTTTAAATTGTTTTATAAACAAGATTAAGAGTGTGCAAAAGGGGAACTCTGTCCCCCTGCGACCATTTCAGTGACGACACACTATTTACACACGTGTATACCCACATGTTCTGTTTTCATGTCCACATATAAAACCTACAGTTCAACTGGCCTCAAACCCAAGATTATTTAGTTGTTTGTTTGTTTTTTTAAATAAAACCTAAGACAGAAAAGCAATGATTTTTTTATAGCCCTTTATATTTGAACTATTACTGTGTACTCTTCCACTTTGGAATTTGAGACATTTTTAGTACCCTGGCAGCTTCTTAGTAGAGCAACTTTTATAGAGAGACAGAATGAGAAGACACGTCTTAATCTGTGAAACCTGGTGTGTGTTATATGGCAAAGAGAGCTTTCCAGACATGAGCAAATGATGGAATTGTTCTTGATTTTCTAAGTTGGCCCAGTCTAGTCAAAGGAGGCAGGTGTGTGAAGGTGAGAGTCAGCGGTAGAAGCGTATTGACAGCAAGTGGCTTGAATAAAGAAGGGAAGGCAGTGGCCAGTGACCCCTAGAAACAAAACAGGCAGAGAAAGATTCCTTCTGATGCCCTGGGAGGGAAGGGTGGGCTGTCTTCTTACACCTGGATTTAGCTTTCTGATCCTCAGGAGTGTGGGAGGAAAAAAAATAAAACAAAAAATAAGTTGGAAACCACCCAGATGTCCCTCAATTGAGGACCGGACACAGAAATTGTGGTACATTTACACAATGGAATACTACTCAGGAATTAAAAACAAGGAAATAATGAAATTTGCAGGCAAATGGTGGGATCTAGAAAAGATCATCCGAGTGAGGTATTACAGAAGCAGGAAGACACACATGGTATATATTCACTTATAAGTGGATATTAGACATGTAATATAGGATAATCATACTAAAATCTGTACACCTAAGAAAGCTAGTCAAGAAGGAGGACTCTGGCTAAGATGTTCAATCTTTATTAGAAAGGAAAATGGGATGCACATCGGAACAGGGAGAAAACAGGGAACAGGATAGGAGCCTACCACAGAGGGCCTTTGAAAGACTCTACCCAGCAGGGTATCAAAACATGTGCTGAGACTCATAGCTGAACTTTGGGTAGAGTGCAGGGAATCTTATGAAAGAAGGAGGAGAGAGAAAGACCTGGAGGGGACAGGAGCTTCACAAGGAGAGCACAGAACCAAACAATCAGGGGTCTTTTGTGAGACTCATACTCCAAACAAGGACCATGCATGGAGATAACCTAGAACCCCTGCACAGATATAGCCCATGGCAGCTCAGTGCCCCAGTAATAGGAACAAGGACCCTCTCTGACATGAACTCATGGGCTGGTTCTTTGATCACCTCCACCTGATGGGGGAGCAGCCTTATCAGACCACAGAGGAAGACAATGAAGCCACTCCTGATGAGACCTGATAGGCTAGGGTCAGATGGAAGGGGAGGAGGACCTTCCCTATCATTGGATAGGAGAAGAAGAGGGAGGGAGGGTAGGATTGGGAGGGAATGGGAGAGGGAGCTTTAGCTGGGATACAAAGTGAATAAACTGATTAATAAAAATAAAATAAATATTAAAAAATAAGCAAACAAACAACAAAACAAAAATGTGTGTTGTTTTGAGTTGGTAGTTTGATATATTTTAGCATTATTAGACTAAAAGAAGGATTTATTTTTTTCCCACTGTGCCGTTCAGAGCACATTTGCCAAGCAAAGGAACAAAAATGTTCATTTACTTATGATGGGGTCTGCTGTGTCCTGTGCAGTTTGGATCTTGGCATTGTCACGAGAGCCATTGGAGGAATGAAGAAAAGATAGACATACAAACACAGGTATCATAAAACCCTGGTCATGTGGGGTATTACTGTAGAGACCCGGAATCTCATTGTGTTTATTGGGCACAGCACTGGGGAAGGAGTTAGTCTGGGTCTATGCACAGGCAGTCTCAGGCCGTAAACCACTGGAAGAACTGGAAGGAGGAGGCTGCTAGTCTTTGCACACTCTGGAATATTGTTCATAAACATTCACAGTAGAATTATGAAGGAGAGTTTTGGCATCCCTCTTGAGCCTGGTCCATGTGAAAAAATTGTCCTGTCAATGTCTCATGGATATGAGGCCTTAGAGTACTCTAATGCATGTTTTCCTCGGGACATCATTTGCACAGGGCTTTCTCTGCTCCTTACAGTGGTTATGTCACGATAAATCAGTCATAATTGAAATTACAAGAATATAAACATTCATGTAACCAAGTGCTGGATATCATAGTACAGTTTATGTTGGCTAGGCTCGTAACACTTAGATAAGTTGTAGAAAATCCTCTCGCTTGAAGCCTATTTTTACAATAGCTTTGACCACTAAAACAAAAGCAAAAGCAGAATGCTATCTCATCATCACGGAGTAAAATAAAGCAACAACAAAAACAAAACATGATATTAAGATGATCAATTTTGTTAAAGACAACATTCTTTTCTATTGTGGGTATTGCAACAACTTACTGGTTAAGATTTGCTTTTATTTAATTGAAATTAATCTGCTTAGAGGACTACTTAATCTGTATTAGAGGGAAGAGGGTGTCTTCACAAAAACTACCATTCAGAAGTAAACGTTTTAAGTGAAAAATTTATTAAATATATTTTCAATAAAGATGTTTGTACTCTGAACACCTGGGAGATAAAAGCGCTCAGAGAGTGAAAGCTGACTGTGTCCTCCTATAGCTGGGAAATGCTCTGACAGAGCATCAGCACGCTGGAGTTCTGAGATGAATGTGTCTTTCCGTAGCTAGTCATCGGAGAAGGAGAGCAGCAGAAGTGGACTGTGAACTGTGAGGAGAACTTAAAGTTCTGGATGAGCTGTGGACTAGAGAGTGCCTTAGTAAGGAACTGTGAGGGTGCAGGTAGGCCTTTTGTCTTCTGCACACAGTTGTCAGGAATAGTGGCTGTGAGTTTTGTCCTTTCTTTTGCTCCAGGTCCTTCATTAAAGTTTTAGTGAAAGTTAATGTCCAGATTCCTGCTCTGTGATGAAAACTAATTGTGATTCTGTCATTAAGATAAAGTCAAAGAGGGGAGCTTGCTTTCCATTTCCTCAAAGTCTTATTGTTGCTAGTGGCCAAAGGGACTCACTTCACGGTGAGCAGCTTCTTCCAGCTTTGTGTACCTGTCTTCGTGCTTTGTGCTACTAGTTTTCAGGCTGATTCTCTGGCTTCTATACAGACACATTTTAGGTAGAGCATGGGACTTAAAGTTCTCCAGGGACCAGTTCTAGGACCATCTTTCATTGGAAAAGTCTCATGTGTGGTATTATATTAATGTCACAGGCCTCGATCTAAGGGAGTTACTTCATGGCATCTGAAATCCAGAACCCCAACTTCACAGGCAACACTGGGAAGTCATATACCTTTTCTTTGATTTCTTGATGTCACATTTGGAACATTAGCTTTTCCTTTGGTCTTTCAGCCACTAGAGAGAGGAGGAAGGAATCTGTGTGCGTTCAGTTCCCCATGGCTTTGCCCTTCATTTTGCACGATCAGTAGGAAGTGCAGAGGTACCTGTCATCCAGCTTCACATAATCAAACTCAGACTTGCAGTCCTTGTAAGCTGAGGTACAACAGATACATAACGAGGCTGTGACCGTTAAAGAAGACCAGGTGCTTCTAAGACCCGAGAGATTCCACCCAACACCCAGGGGACTGAACAGAAGCCAAAGCTCACGCCTAAGGGGTGGATTTCCAACAGAAAAGGTTCACTTTTGACAGGTGAGTGAAAGCTTAAGCACGGCATGTGGTGTGAACTGGAAAGTGTCATCATTTGGGGCTTTGGAATGTGTCTTCTTCACCAGGAAACGTATTATTATACTGATATTTATATTGGGAAGTTGTCATCCACCACCATAGGAGTGAAACTCTTCGTATCACGCCCAGGTCTAACCTTAGAGGCAGCGAGAAAAACACCTGCTCAGCTGCCTTGTGCGTCAGTCTGAGGTGCAGTCACAGTTTCTCTCTCTGATGTACAGGACATTTTCTGGAGCTTCCAAACACAGCTGCCCTGACGCCCGACTTCAAGTACTGGCATTTCTATGTCTAACTCCTACCAGAGGAACGAACAAACTGGAGGGACAGTTTGTGCTGTCATCCTTACTTTTTTCTGCCAAATTTATAATTATTATTATTATTTTCTTTTACTTGAAGGGGCACAGGTTTATCTGAATGTCTCTATGAAGTTGTTTTTTTTTTCTCTAGCTAACTCGAGAGGTCATCATACTTCCCCAGTTGTCTGAGATCAGTGTCTTTGCTTGTTTCTTTGCTTCTGTCATTAATTCTTTGTGCTAGATTTTTGGTATCTCCGAAATAGGTATTTCTTCTATTCCTGAGATACGACTATACTTTTCGGGATATCTTGTAGCTATTACATCAATGTAGTCCCATTGATATAATGTTGATGTGCAACATCAAAGCATAATAGACACTGGGTCTGAACTGTCACACAATGGTTGGACGCTTGACTAGCATGTGTGAAGGCCCAGGCTCAATCTACACCAGGTACAGGAATCAAAACAAAACAGGATCCAGGAGCCTAGCCTTCTGATGAAGTAAACGCGTAAGTGTTCCAGTCAGTCCTGCAGGGGCCTTGTCTCTCTGCTCTGTCCCATGGAACGTGGTTGCTGCTTAAGCAATTTGAGTTAGAGCTGAATTTGACTTACAGCTGAAAACAAAAGTGAACACTGGGGACAACCGCTTCATCTCTGGGCACCTTGTCAATGTTTCTCCAGAGAAACTGAACTCCATCTCTAAGCGCTTGTTTTTTTTTTTTTTGTTTGTTTGTTTTTTTTGTAATATATTCAGAGTGTCTTTTTTCTGTTTCTATTTAAGGATACATTTTATTGTTCTGTCAGTGGAGAAAATCTCCGGGTGATATACTGAGTGCTATTTGTCACTTCTTCTCTGCCACTTCTATTGCAGTGTTAATTAATCTCTAGAACTTTAAGTCTTTCTTGATAGATCCTATTTTATAAACCTTTAATTTGGAGTGAGAACAGCTAATTATATTCTCATCTAATTGCTCTTCTTTTCCTCCCTCTATCTTAAATTATTTTTTTGAAACATCTATACTTCAGAAACTTGGAAATAAATTATTGCTTTAGTGTGACATCCTGCTTTTGGAAGGTATACCAGTTACCTCCCTGTGCCCAAATCATGGTGCAGTGATTGGTGTGTGGTGTCACCTGATATAATCCCAGCACTTGGGAAACTGAGTCAGGAGGATCACACTCTCAACACTAACCTGCATACTGAGATTATTTTTTCAAAACCATCCCACAGGAAAATAAGTAAACAAACGACCAAACAAATAAATAAATCAGGAAAGAAGGAAAATAATGACGTGATCATATTAACCTGTTTGGAAGCATTATCTTATCGTTCTTCCCACACCTGTCATTCCTTCTTTTGTTTTTATCTAATTTTATCTCTACCAGATGACTGCAGTAGTTTCGAGTCTCTAAGGCTGCCATATAATTTTCAGCTTGTAGCCCTTTAAATTCAAACTCCATGGTACAGTTCTACAGCCCCTCAAGCAGTAACTGTATTTCCCTGCCTAACAAGATGTTAGACCAATAATTATGTTTATAGAACTTATTAAACGAATGCGTGTTATTTCATCTGCAATTTGGTAAAAAGGGATGGAGAGGTCTCATTCTTTCCTGCATTTTCGGGAGAACCACACACAGTGCAAGGGGATCAGGGCCTTGCTTTTCAGAGGAGAATGTATGTGAAGCCCGCCTTCTCCCTGTCCGAGTTTCCGTGTCCATTCCACTCTGCTGTGGGGCCACATTGAAGTCTGTGTTGTTTCTGCTGGTTTGTTGTAGCATGGCTACTGTTCAGTATACTGGGTATTTCCCCCGTCAAGAGTTCTTCACCGGCAGCAGCTTAGAAAGCCACAAGCAGGAAGCTTCATGAGTCTGCTCCCCTTTCTGGTTTATCAGGTTTCCCAAAGTGAGGGGAACAGGGACTATTTCTAACAGGAACTCAATGACTGGCTCTTTGGTCTCCCCACCCCCGAAGGGAGGAGCAGTCCTGTTAGGCCACAGAGGAGAGCTTTGCAGCCAGTCCTGAAGATACCTGATAAAACAGGATCAGATGAATGGGGAGGAGGTCCCCCCTATCAGTGGACTTGGAAAGGGGCACGGTGGAGATGAGGGAGGGAGGGAGGGACTGGGAAGGAATGAGGGATCGGGACATGGCTGGGATACAGAGTTAATAAAATGTAACTGATAAAAAATAAATAAATAAATAAATAAATAAATAAATAAATAAAAAAGAAAAGCCTAAGCTTTCCTTCTCTTCTTTTCATCCCTTTTCTCTGCATCTTTGCATCTTTTCTCTAACACTTTGGAATTCCCTAACACCTTGTACTCCCCTCTTTCCCTAAAACTCCCTTTCTGCCAGGTGGCTGAACTCCATGTCAGCTGAGCTCAGAAGATGTGTGTGTGGGTTTTTTTCCCCCTTCTCTGTTTTCCTTCTTCAGGTAGCAGCCAAGATATGCAGCCTGCCTGTCATGGGGTTTTTCCTCAAATTCTAATAAAACGCTCCATGAGCTTAAAACAAAACAAAACAAAACAAAACAAAACAAAATTATATTACAAAATGTTGAAAATCCTCATATTTTCCCTCGTATGGATTAAGCATATTTCTTTAAATATGCCTCTCTGATTTCACATATACTTTAGAGCAGTAGTTGTAGTATCGCAATCAGGTGTATATTACGAGGTATACAACTTATCAATGCTGAATTCTTAACATGGAATTACGTGGTTAAAGCATTCATATGTGAAGCCTCTTTCCAGGAGCTGCTGCACGTATATTGTTGCAAATATATGAAGACCAGTCTGTGTTTAAGGAAGACACAGAGGAATTTTCTACAGTGTTAGAAGGCTGGGGTGGTTTGGATCCTGAAGTTTTGCCTTTTTCAGTGTAGTCATTCTCCATGGCGTTTGCCGTAGAAACAGCTTTGTCAAACTGCATGTGTCAAATGAGATGGTAGGAGATGGTTTCCTAAAGAAATCCCAACCATTATTATTTGGCAGAATTTTCTTCTCTACATTAGACTGCAAATCTCTAAATGAGTCAATCATGTTTCCTCTCTGGGTTTGCACAAAAAATTTCCTACTTCCCTTCTCTCAACCAACATGTCCTTCACTATTTTCCCAGTATATTCCTATCGGTGACCTCTCCTCCACATTCTAGCATCAAACTAAATAGTGCCTTTGCCATACTTTAGTTTCACTAGTGACATTTTCACCATTTAGCACATTGCATTTTTTTCTGCCTATATTTGTCTCATTCTCCTTGATAGAATATATGTTCCATGAAAGAAAGTTTCCTGTATTTGTTTCTTTCCTGCTATGTCTTTCAAATCCTGAAGTTCCTGGCTCTTATTAAGGTTAACTATTATTTACAGTGAATAGCAGGACGCTCCACCATTGCCTGTGGTAAGTACTAACTCTGCTTCTATTAATCTGCTTAAGACTTTCACATATTTCATCAACCAAGCGGTTTTAATCACGTGCTTACTTATATTTAATTGTCTGTAATCCCTTCAATGCTGTAGTATAAACAATTTACTCATATTAGTAAATCAATTGGGGAACGTTAGAGCTATTTATTTTTTTTTTTTCATCTGGTAAATAGTGTCCCAACTTCACCTACACTCGACAGACCATAGAGATTTGGTCTTTATTACTTTTCAACTTCTTCTAAATAGTTCTGGATGGAAGCCAGAAACTTCTCATGTGCTCTTGTGCTTTGCAGCCACGTTATAATAAAGTGCACTGTGAAGATACATAGATGAACATTTATTTCACTTTTCTCTTGATGCACACTCTCAGATCCCTTTTCCAGCCCTTTTTTATTAGCCCCAAACATTGAGAATTGATCTATAATTGGGAAGACAATTATCAGGCCTCTGTGTGTCCATGTTGGTATTTTTCTGAGTCCAGATGAGCTGTTCATTATCTGGTAAGCGCTGACCATTACAGACAGAAGGAGCCCCTCTTTGCCAGATGCTCCCCCTAATGTCACAGAAGCCTTCTTTCTCAGTTCATTAAGTTTAACTCCAGGCAACTGCCACTTCACCAGATAACTCCTCTTCGTTGTTATTCTTTTGGCACATCCAAAGTTGGATCTTGCATTAGCAAAAATGAGCCATCAAGTTTTAATTTTTGAGCGTTACTTTATGAAAGAGGTGCTTAGGTTGAAAAGGCTCCTTTCTCCAAATACAACAGGTTAACATTATTTGTCTTTATTTATATAGAAAGATCCTCAATTATAATTGCCTTTAAAGTCAGCTGTACAAGTGCAGGAGTAAGAGCTAATCTTACATTTCATCCCGTGTCAAAACTCTTGAGTCAATTTCCAATCAACAGTTGTTCTATTTAGAATAAATGGCTTGGGCTCTGGGTTAAGTCAGGCATAGATCAGAACCTCAGAACCAATTACCTGGCATGTGCATGTTCATTGGTTTCATCCTCAGCACCCCAAAGTAAGTCAGTATATTGATAGATACACAAATAGATAGACGAGTGATTACAAATTAAAAAACTAAACAGCTTCATATTAACAAGGCAGAAGCAATAATTTGTTAATGTGTATTCTGTGATGTCTCACTGTTAATCTTCCTGACTAAGACAGAAGTTAAATAAACTAATGTACAAGATCTCGTGTTACTCAGAGACCATAAATTATTTTAACCTAAAAAATTAGGTTAATGTAAAGTATTGTATTCATCATGGCGCCTTCATCTGAAAGCACCACACTTTATTCCTACTCCTTCCTCTCCCCTACAGCATCCAGACCCCTCCCCGGTTGGTCCCTTTCCACTCTGACCTAGCTAGTCCCTCACTTGCGATTTTGTATTACAAGTACTGAAACTTTTGTTATGTCTGCCTACTTCTGAGTTTTTTCACTTTTGCAGCTATAAACATGATACAAAAGTTATCAGTGTAGCATTATTATGGTGTGGAAACTCTACAGCAACCATCCATTTACCTACCATCTCTTGCACATATGCATACACACACACACACACACACACACACACACACACACACAAAATGTTCAAACACGAGTTCGTTGTGTATTATCCCGATAACCTCTCTTCTCCTCCCCTCTCTTATATATCTATTTACAACCATGTATTTCTTCTATGTGTTAGAATACATTCTGAGAGGCAGAATTACTAGGTCAAAGGCTATGTTTTTCAATTAACACAGTGTCGACATTGTTTCTTTTTTGACTTAAATTAGTCTATATTTCCATTGCCAATTAAAAGTGAAATTTTAAAATACTTTAAAAAAAGTCTTTGTAAGGTTATAGATTGGTGAAGCTTGTTTTCTAGTCTATGGAATCGCTTCCTCAGCACATCAATTGACTTTATTGGCCTTTGTCTCCTTTTCATAACAGACCTGGTAAAGGCATGAAGCTTTGGTGCTCTCTGGGGTAGGCCTTGCTCTTAGTACTTTCATACCAATGGGCTGTTCTTCCATATGGCATTGCAATGAAAAACAGATATTGTATCAAACTACTGCTCTATGTGCTTTGAATGTGAGCCCGTAATTGCATTTAACTGTTTCTGGCTAGGAATTCTTTTTGAAAGCCCCATGATACTCTGATTGGAAGGAACTGCGGCAAAGGCCTGTTTACTTTTTAATTGCGGAGCAAATGTTTCCATAATTTTGCAACATGCATTTCTGTCAGGATAACTGCCAGGTCCAGCCTCAGTCTCATCTTCTATATATCCCTGTGGGGAAATTTTTAATCTTATTATCTTGTGATCCCTCACCCGGTCCAAATGAACGTTGAAGAGTCTTTAATATCAGATGTCAGAGTCTTTCGCATCAGAAGTCAGACATGCTCACTCGGCACCCTTCTCCATCCAGGATTCTTCCTTGCTCATCTATTCATTCAAGCTACACCCCACAGAAGCAAGACGATGTCATCAGAAGGGCTGGAACCCTTAGGTGAAGGAACAGTACAGAAAAAATAAAACTGTTAAAAAAAGAAAAGTGAAAGCCTTGGGCAATTATGAATAAGTATCCCTTTCATAAAGAAAGATTGTGAAGCGAACAGTGACCCATCAGCTGTCAGCAGAGCAGTCGAGGGGGTCACTGGGGATATGGTTGACAGGGTTCTCTGTCAACTCACCATGTTTATAAAGAAACAGGTGTGGGCCCTCCCTCTCCCTGAACATGTGTGCTTTGTCTTTCTTATTACTCTCTGGACTTACCAGCTGATTCTCACTTTGAAATGTGTTTTACTTCTTAAGGAAGCCACATCATTGCTTTCTACATGGAATGGCGTTTTTTTTCCCCTGGTTTCCTGGTGTGCTTCATGGGTATTGAATGTCCCTCTCTCTACTTTCAAAGCAATTTTTGAGAGTTTGGGAGTCACTTTTGATTGGCACAGTGCTTTGTTTTTATTTTTCCACTGTCTTTTGCATTGAAACAAATAGCATAGAAACAAATAGCATATAATTTAATTATTACCGATATAATAAATTAGTTTAAAGCTGAATAGTACAATCAGACTTCTTTTGTAGTCTGGAATAAAGGCTTTTATTTATTTATTTAAATTTCAATTGCCCTTTTATTCATTTTCCAGTTTTCTGAGCTGTCTGAGCCAGCCATAGTGGAATTAAACCCTAGAGGAACGTGTAATAGAACTCTCCCACAGACCTTGTTTTCAGCATGGTTTTGCAAACAAATGACATTGCCCATCTTACTGGAATATCCTTAGCTCTTGATGGCTCTGTAGAGCCAGCCTCAGCCATGCCAGCTTTATGTGTAACTGGCCTGCTTCTCTTCTGTTTATGGCACATAGTTTGTCTATGGAATATGTAGTTCTCACTTTAGGCCAGTGAAAATAGAAAATAAACAGTATAGGCAACAGTAGAGTACCAAAAGCTTGGAACTTTGGGGGAATTCTCTGGTGTCTGAACCTTGCCATCTCTTTACAGGGAGCCCTGATAACCTGGAATTTGTGGAAGCATTCATCAGTCTCCTATCCCTAGGGTCGTTTTTATTTCTTTCTCTGTTTGGGCTCAGCCACCTAGGCTTTTCAGCTTACCATTTTTTCTTTGTCATTAATCAGGCATTCACCAGCTTTTTTTTCTTATTATGTGTTGAGCGTCATTCTAAGCAAGGAATAACATAGATAAGGAACTGGCTTCTCCCATGTGCTGAAGCAGAGGTGGCAACATCAACAGGCAAGATGAAAAGAAAATAAGCAAATAAAGGAAATTAGAGAAACACTGATTAAAGCAAAGAAAAGCAAGTGAGAGTGTAGAGTGATCAGAGTCACAGCGAGCTGCTAAGAAGAGGGGGTGTATGACTGGGGACTTCCAGCAAGGGAGGGGCTGCTGTATAAGGTGAGGAATTCTAGGCAGCGGTGGAAGGGGGGTGACATTCCCCCCATTTTTAGTGGACTGTGACCTAGTCTGTGTGGTACTGTGCTCCAGGGTGAGTGCAACAGAGAGGCAAGAGAGCTAGAAAGGAAGTACACAGCACACAGAAAACGCAGCCCGGCGTTCAGGTTTGGCTCTTTATGGGCAGACACAGCCTGTGTTGTAGTCTTTACCTGTCCTCTGCCAGTGTCCTGCTAACTGATCAGATATCAGGAGGCCTTCGAACCATGACAACTCATCTGGTAGGCCCATCAGCTGACTTTTAAAGGGAAATCTGAATTTCCCAAACGTTCTATATTGGAACTGCAAACAGATGACAAAACCAAAACAAAGAAAGGTAAGACCTGGATACCCACTAAAGTGTTTCTATCCATGAATAAGCAGATGATACAAACAAAGCACAGACTCACACACAGTTAGAATGAAAATGACTTCCGGATTTATGTTTGTCAGCAATATAGGTATTTACAAATAACCCATATGAAAATGTAGAAAAGCACATTACATCTGCACACGCCATCCACATTAGTGCATAAAGCTTGGTGACAGTATTTGACAATCTGCAGTTACTTGTACATAGATATTTTGTGCATTAAAACAGAAGTATACATAATTTAAAATAAATTACATTACATAATTTACAAAGTAATATTAACAAAGGATTCACAGACAGTTGCCTCCTTACTCCAACAGAATAAATATTCAGGTAGTTAAATTAACAAAGGAGTGCCCGCTTAGAGCCATATAATTTAAAGAAAAATAGAGTATAAATTCGATAAAATAATATTTTACTGTGTGGGTAATGATTTTCTCAAAATTTTTGATAAAAATGGACATCAAAAAGTACCAGAAAGGGAATCTGAATGTTTACTTTTACAAATAGACACAAACAGATTATAGAAAAATAGCCAGGGAGCTTATTGAGGCTCAGAACTAGGTAATACATAAGTTATTACCTATAGAAAGAAAAGGAACTGAAACAACTATGAAACAGAACAGCAAAACTTATAGCCAGTTTTAGTCTAAGTAAAGTAGGTGTTTGCATACTGTCAAGGTGGCTTGCTTCAAACATGTTCAGATTTATGGTGTGGCTTGACAGAGCAGAAAAAAAGAAGTGCACATTTAACACTATTTGTTTAACATTTGTTTTATTTATTTTATATCGCAGACATAACCGCTTTCTACTGTCTTTGCAAGAATGATTCTTACCACATGGCAAATGATCTTATTGATAAAAAAAAAAAAAGAAGAAAAAGAAAAACAAAAGGAAATACGAGAGAAAGAGGAAGCCACTTGCTTGGCCTACACCTCAGTGTGGACATCAGCAGGACATCTGAGGGTAGGTCCAGGGGATCATGTAAGGGACAGGGAGATTCTGCTCTAAGCCCAAACTCGATCCTCCAGGGTCCTTGTTCAGGGAATGCTGGCCTGCCTCCTCCTTCATGGGAAACTGGACAAACACATTTGAACTAGGAAACACTTAGAAAAAATGAGATCCCAGGACATTCTGCAAGCATGATTTCTGCAAATCTATTCAAACTCTAAATCTCCCCCAAAATAGGCTGTGTTTTGTTCACTACTTACAGGTATGGGCTTTTCACTGTTACTTACGGTGGGAAGTGAACAAAGATTTTAGATGAAAATAGGGGGAATGAGAGAACACTGGCTAATAACAATGTTAGTGTAAAAACTGTCATTTTCCTACCGAGGATTTTATTTTTATTCTTCTTTCGATATGACTTCTGCATGACTCTTCTTTACTCTGTATTCATTGCTTTGGACAAGTGCAGTACACTTAAATAGAGATATTTATACTCTGACTGACGGTACGTTTCCATAGGAAGAGTTAGTAAATATGTCGCAGTTTTCCTGATAAATGTTTGCACACATTTTGTGGAAGGTGGTTTGGAGGGAGGTAGACAAGGCAGTATGAAAGGAGTTAGAGAGAGTAGGCAGAGAAAAGCATCACATCGGACCAAGGATACAGTGAGCTAGAGGAGGTTAAAAAAAAAACTGATTGGAAAGTGCTACTCTCTTCCTTCAGAAGCAATGGCTTTATTCTGAAACACCCAGGAACTGGACAGTTCTGACCAAGCCACTGTGACCATTGCCACCCTTCACAGCATATCCTGCCACCCAGAGCCCCCAAGGAAAAGTACTGAGCAGGCTTATAAAGAATCTATAGTGATGTGTTCCAGTGCAAATGCCTCTCATGAAGCATGCGTTTCTTCTTTTCGATGTCTTAGTTACCTATGTATACAAAAGCCATTACTAATTTTAAGTATCCTTCAAAGTGTCTTACATGTACTTAACTCAATAAATATGTCTCTTTATAAGTAATTTGTGCCTTATTATATATGTAATTAAAGGCATGCTTTAAGATGCTCCTTTTCAATTAGCTTAAGCTACACTCAAAAGGGTCTTGAAATAGAGCTTATAGTCAGTATACTGGATAGGCATAGATGAATAGGCAAATCATTCCCTTTTAAGGGGGATCAGCCATGCCATTCTTCCTAGAACAATCCAACAAAACTCCATAAATGTCTGATTTTGTTCATTCTTTTAAAAAATCAAGTAGAAAAATCTCCCTTTGTTCCTTCATTTCTTTCTTCCTTCATCCATTTGTTTGTTTCTTTCCTCCCTCCTCTTTTCCCTCCCTCCCTCTCTACCTCCCTCTTCTTTTCTTCCTGTCCTTAGACTGTCTTGGGAAGGCAAAGGGGTCACCAAAGAAGTTTTCACTATTTCCCTCTTGGATTATTAGATTTAATAAGAGAGTAAAGTTCTGGTGAAATTCCAAGATTTATTTCCCTATAAACTCAAAAAAGCCATCTATACATGAATATGATAATCTCCTATTTGCCCACATTATACAAATCAGTACATTCTCCTTTCCATTTTTCTGACCATAGGACACATGGTATTAATTTATCCTAATGATGACTATCAAATATGTTTCTCTAGCATGAATATAGTGTTTTAAATAAATTATTCACAAACATCTTCCATCTTTACAATACTTTGTAATTTTTGATTTCTCAACTTATTTGATCATTATATCCTAGGTAAGAGAGTACTGACTTATCTTGTAATTAATTGCATTTTATAAAATACCTTAAGTGTAGCTTGAGTAAGAAAAAAAAAAAAAAAACTGCCGGTGTGGTGGCCCATGCCTTTAATCCCAGTAGTCGGGAGACAGAGGCAGGCAGATCTCTGAGAGTTCAGGGCCAGATTGGTCTACAAAGTGAGTCTAGGACAGTCAGAACTGCACAGAGAAACCCCATCTCAAAAAAAAAAAGAAAGAAAAGAAAAGCAAAGAAATCTTATTTTATTCCCTGTCTCAAGTCTGCTAGGTGTTATACACACTTCATTAGATTGTTACAGTTTTTCAGCTAACCAAATACATTATGTTTCCACTATTTTGACTGGACAGAGCTTATTTCATCAAAACAGATCATCCTGAAGATTATTTGGAAGTCTCTGATATTGTGTGTAAACTATTACAGTTTCAGAATAACGATATTATCCTCCCTTCCTCTTTAATGCTTTACCTCAATTAAATCCTTGGCTTAAAATGAAATTTCCCTTTCTATTTGCTCTCTTTGAAATGACATATATCACTTAGTGTATTATATCTGGCATAAATAAAAAATGCTTATCACATTTTGCTCATATCGAATTAGACATAAAGATTTTCATTTGGGTGAATTACAACATCCTCTTACTGAGAATTCATTTGCAGAAAAAGTTGTTCTAATGGACAGCAGAGGGAGCTCACACCCAGTCTATGAAGGCAAGTCCCTCATTACCCAAACCACAATACAGACATGTTTAAGATAAATCAAATCACGTGTTTGAAATACTGAAAAACCTAATGGTCCTCACTCTACCAGAGGCTAATTGTGGTAGTTATTGCCAGAAATATGTTACTGCTTTTTCACTACACAGTTTAACTTTCCTTTTCAGAAGAAGTGAAATATATTCCACAGGGGCATTTCCTGGGCTACACCAGTGAACATGGAAATACTTCCCCTACAACGCTAAGGTAATGGCTATGAATTGTCACTTGTGAAATTAAACCCACGTGGTAGACAGAAAGCAGACGACTGAAAGCTAACAGTGATGTAGAGCTCACTCTAAAACACTTCTAGAATGTAAGGCATGTCAGCAAACTAAGACATGTAATTGAGCCTGCTGGCTTTGGTTGGAAAGAAAGTTCTACTGGAAAACAGCGTTTTCCTGCTGACCATCATCTCTGGCACCATCGCACAGTGGCAGTGTTGTGAGCTGAACTACAGACCTGACTGAAAAATTTTCTGTTTGATTTTTTTGCTTAAAGGGCTTGTGACCCTTGCTCTAGATATAAGCAAACCCTGGACAAGATTATTCACTCTTCTGTTTTTAAATTTTAGATTTTAAGAAATCATACTACTTCAGATTTCAGCCACAAAAAAGGCAAAGGCCGTGACTGTGAACTACAGCCTGCAAGACAGAATGTCTACCTCACAATGAAAAAGCAATTTAGGAAGACAGAAAAGCTAACAAATAATTCTGATTTCTTTCTGTTAGAAAAAAATCATTGATACACTATTTTTTCCATCTGCTCAAAATTACGAAGACAGCCAGTTCTTTTTTTTCTTTTCTTTTCTTCTTCTTTTTTTTAAACAAAGGTAACAAATATATAAATCTCATCATAAACAGCCTTCCAAGAGCAACTACAACCCGATCAAGGGGTTCCACCTTTTGGAGGTTGATGGGTTAGGGACGCCAATGCTTGAATTCTTGCCATGTTGTCAACTTCATAATAGCTGTGGTGAAAAGAAAGAGTGTAGACAGCAGGTGTAATAGCGGACTCTATCCCGTTACCATCAAGACTGAACTAACAACACTCTTCAGAGTACAAAGGCTTGCAGATGTCTCCACGGCACTCTTGGCACAGATGTCTTCATCCCGTATGAAAAGAGGCAGTTTCTATGGCAATACTGGTTAAATGCCTAGCATGCTGCACTAATATAGTGCAAATGTGCCTTCCATATAGCAAAAAAAGATGTAGGCAACCAGTGTGAAATTAGGGAAAGTAGAAATGTATTAACACAAGCTTATTTGTTTTCCAGACGATAACCACTAAAAAATACAGAACTTGAGGACTCTGTCTTCTAAGGCCAATACATGTCCAGCATTCACACATTGGAGAGAGACAAGAATAAAGTCTTATAAAATAGTTTGTCTCTGAAATGCAGGCCAATCAACCATGAAGCTACCATCAACCGTGAAGATGTTCAATTGTTTGATGGATTCTCCACCTCGCGTAGGGCTTAAGTTTTCTTCAGTGTTAAAAGTTGCTTATTAAGAGTTATATATGATGACATTATAATGTGGGTCATTCGATCGAGTATGCACGTTGTTATGGCAAAGTATAGAACTGTAGAGCCTTCAGTATGAACTCTTCATGCCAGAAAGTTGTCTGGGTTCGTGCTGCTAGCAGTCTTGCATCTGGCTTCCCAGTGGCCAATTTCCGCACTACTTTTTAGAGATCAAAGTAGTTTTTCCGCCCCCCCCCAATTGGTAGATTTCAGAAAAGATGACACAAAAACTCTCAAGACACAGCATGCATTCCACTGCATCTCCTAGAATTCTCAGTGCTGACTCTGTGTGTCAGTGGTACTGCGTTGAATATTCCCAGTGGGAGCAGGATGTTTTTTTCTTGATGATGGTGTTTGTAACAGTTATAGTTACTTAGAAATCACACATTTGAATACTGGCACTGGGGCCTCTGGATGTCTACTACAAAGGCAAGAGGCCAAGTCTGGCTGTGTCTAGGAGGATTTAGTGTTACATATCAGCATCTCCGTCATATGCTAATGTCAAAGGTTTGAGGCGGTTGTTTTGCCGTCTTTGGGGTTTCTTTGGCTTTTTGCTGTAGGAAATTCAGAAAAATTAGAAGAAAAAAAAAAGAAAGTCAGTCTTTCATTTCAAATATCATTGTTTTTGATAGACAAGCAAAACAAAACAAAACGGTAAATGCAAATTGCCCACCTACTTTCCCCATTGCCTTTTAGAATCGGACTTCATGATCTCTGAGTTTCACAGTTCCAGGAAGATGTGTTAAGCTATTTAACTATTTTGTAAAAGCCAAATTATTGAATTTCTTAGTTGATAACAACAGGAGTGATATTATAGTTTATTTTGAGTTTGTCCTAGAACTTTTATAAATAATGCACATTTACAAATACAGTTAAATAAGATTAATAATTATCCTAACATCTTCCTCTAGGGAAAACTCAATATATATTACAAACAATTGTACAATATGAAATATATATATATATATTTTACATACTATTTATGAAAAGAAACATACTATGGTATTTATTCATAAGAAAAATCTTGAAAAACTAATTTAGGACCTACCTGACTCATTTCCAGAATCTGAATGACTAAGATTCAGTAGGTAGATCTTAGTTAGGTTCTTTCTCTAATCTTGAACTTAGTTTTTAAATTTAGAACTTTGTGTAAGGATGGAGTAGACACACTAGTGTGTCAAACCAAATTTTTTTTTTAAATAACAATCTTATATCTCCCCTTAGATCCTGAAATATATTTAAACACTCACCAAGCTAGATAAATCATGGAGACAATGAAGACTAACAACACAAATGCCCCAGCTGCGACGCCATAAACCCAGGTCTTCAGTTTTCCATCTAAGAAGAATAGATATTAGTTTACATCAGTTTGGAACATATATGACTAGTTTGAACTATGGCTCACGACAAGTACTTACGACTATGTCTCTTGAAGACTCAAATTGATTCTTTCCCAGCACAGTCCTCACTAATGTAAAGCAGCTACGAAAGTTAAGCAGCACTGCATTCAAGACAAATGAGCAACGGAAACAGTCGGAAAGCAACAAATTGTGTTTGCGTTCTGATGCCCAGTTCATGTCTAAACTCTATATGAAATCTTACCTTAAATTCAGTATGTGTATTGTTCTACTCCCATATGCTTTGGCTTTCCCACCTATTTCTAGAATGACACATTATATTACAAAGATAAAACATAATGCAGCTTTTGAGAAATTCATAAAACTTGGAGTTGATCCAGATGGGCACTTGAGCATTCCCTATCATTTAAACTATTTTATACCTGATGAAATTTAACACGCTAATTTATTGGTTCTGCAATTAAATAGTGTGTTTTGACAATAATAGAATTTGTAGAGATTATCAGGCAGAATAACATAGCAAAGGATATTTTTTAAATGTCTCTTTTCTAACTTTCCTGATATGTGTGATCAATTATGACAGGGCTATGCTAGTTCAGTTTTTGAGCATCTTTATCCTTGATGTGTTCTTGAAGCATTCTTGAACTGTCTTTGAAGTATGTAGGTAATACTCATATCATATTGTGATGTGAGTATTATACAGTTAATGGACAAAAATGACCCTATGGAGACTTATTCAATATTTATAAAGCATCAAATGATAATTAGTACTAGGTATTTTGCTTATTAGAGGTTCATTTACTGGGAATAAGTTTAAATAATATTCTAAATATCATTTCCCTTTAAATCTGGAGATTTAAAATTTGTTTTTTTTTTGTTTCTTTTTCTTCTTTCTTGCTTTCTTTTTTTTTCTTTATTTCTTTCTTCTTTTTCATTTTTTTTTCTTTCTGAATTGAATTTAGGATCAAAGTCCTATTCTACTGGGTTTCTTTGCTGTGAAAATTATTTAACAAATAAACAAATGACGTCTTTTGTCAGAATATGAACGTCTTTACTATTTTAATATATTAATTTGGGGGAAATTATTAGTCAAAGTCGAATTTTTTAACCTGAGAAAAATTGTTCCTGTTTGTGGAGATCTATTCAGATTCTTAGTTAAGGTCAAAGTTGCTAATGATAATTTTCTCTCCTAAGCTGGAGAGGAGTTCCTTATACTTTTACAGACAAATCAGCTTTTCAAATCTCAATTGTGTTTTCAGCTAAGAATCCAATAAAAGCAGTGATTATGAATAAAGGTACTCATACAGATATTTAAAACTCCTTAAAAATTCAATATTGGTTCTCTAATAAGAGAAACACTTTTACCTACTGGATCATAAACAGAGGTGTGAAAATTTCTTTCTTCATTTATTGTGTTTCTAATGGAATTATAGAGTTGACCATGTCTGGCTGTGCATGGATCGTCTCCATGGTGACAGGGAAAGAGCCAGAACATGTGTTGCTTATGGCACACCTGTAGGATGCTTTTTGTACCTGGAGACACGTGTGTATTGTCTGTTCCAGTTAGGGAGAGAAGGTGAGCTAAGTAGAGGGTAGCACTTGTTCACGTGTGCAGGCTTAGTCCTGTGTTGGATTCAAGTCTGCTCCTGGCTATACAAAGAAGACCTGTCGTAGTATGACAAGGCCCGGTCAGCCTCCAAGTTTGCATCACTCCATCAAGAAAGCAAGGCTCCGCTACTTCCTCTGTTCACTTGGCACTGGTTTAGATCTTGAGGGATCTGGGAACAGTAACTTTGGGGATGCTATTTATTGTCCTAGCAACCGAGTACCCTGGCACGGGACTGCATTTCTCATGCTTTTTTGGGGGAGGAGGGGTGTCCCATCACGGACTCTGTATGATAGTACTGAAAACACCAAATGCCTTTATAGTCTTATTTATCTCCATTGTAAATGACAGTATAGTTTTCCTGATTATTTGCACTATTACATTACTTTATGCAATGTGCATTTATTATGCATATAACTTTAGGACTGGGCTTGAGACAAGTAATAGCAACATTTTTGTTTGTTTGTTTGTTTGTTTTCTGAAGAAAGTAATTTAGTTTCGATGAATTTTGGGCACGGGTATTTTCTTTTTACAACAAAAATAAACGTACGTAAAGATAGCTGCACTGTTAAAATGAGAACATGGATTAAGAAATAATCATGGATTTGAAAAGGTTTATTGAGAGAACAAATCCCGCGACATTGGTGCAATGTCTGTGTGAAAAGTTGTGTGCTCAGTGTCTGGGTGCTTCACCTGGTCCAAACGGCTGTAGAAACCACGTTCTGCCCCGGCCGGCTGGGTTCCTGGAGGGCTGGGTTGGGTGAACGGCCCGACTGGTTTTCACATCTCCTCGTTTGTCCTCCACAGTGGGAACCACCACCACGGGGATAAGTGTGCACTGCTCAAGGGTGCTGTTGGAGGACATGACTTCCGTGTACCCTTCCTCGCAGCGGCACGCCTTCATCTGCAGGACGACAGGGAGGTTCACGAGGGTGGTGAGGATTGTTTACTCAGTTAAAAAAGACGCTTTGAGGTGGATGGGTTCTGCCTCCAGCCATGGCTTTTGTTGGGGGGTGGGCACAGGGGGAGGGGCTGTTTCAGACACGGCGGGGTGACAAACGACGGAGGTGACTTGCGGTCTTCAGGAAAGTGTACGTACCTCGCTACAGTACGAGTGGGGTTGACTACAGGGTGGGTTACAGGATCTGTCGGCATCAGGCTGGCTAGCCACCAAGCAGCCCCCTGCAGAACAGAAAATCATGTCTTAACAAATGGCTCCTCCTGCTGTGATAGAAATACACACTGTTAAACACTTGTCTTCACAGTTGGAACCACTGTGGAAGTTTCAAGAAGTTCTGCACTTGTGAACCGGCTGGCTAACCTCCATCTCTTTCATTAGGAACTTTGGGCGTTTTTACCCACATGCCAGCACTTCCTAAGTGTCCAAGATGCATCGCCAGGGGCTGATTTTGTAGCCACTATATTTGAAACACTAATTTTATATAACCTATTTCTGATAGTAGTCCGAAAAAAATAGGTCATATAACCAATTTCCTCAAGCCAAGTCCAGCAACTGCAAACAGATTTGATTTAATTTTATAAGTATCTTTCTTGCCTATTCAAAATGGCAGTCGTTTTCACGTCCCTCAAAGTAAGTTTTCAATTTACTTGACCATTATGCAAATTTGTTTATTATAGCTCGTATTTATTTTTGAGAAAAATCACTATTCTTGTTGTTACTCCCACATACTTTGTGGATGATTGGAGGGAGACCAATGTGTAACCACCAGGTCTTTTGCTTGAGCTATTTTCCAAATTTCCATTGAAATTAATCTCTCTATTTTTTTCACATAATACAGTCTGTGTATTGCCAGTTATGGCACTCTTGAAGATGGAGACAGTTGTCCTAAAGAAACAATATTGGTGACAAAGGTGGAACTATATTTACTCAAACAATTTTTACTCATCACAATCGCAACAAAACCCTAGCCAAACAAATGATTTTTTTTTTATTGAGCTCATGGTCTTTTAGATTAGTCAAAGGTTCTCATCCTCACTTCTTTGTTTTTCTTTTAATCTTATAAATACTTTTTTAGATTTTCATTCATTCATTCATTTAAAAAAATACAACAAAATAAAAGTAATACAGCAAAAACCATGACATCACAAAAGCAGTGAGTCATTGCAAAGCAAGTTCAGTTTAGTGCTCATACTGTCTACTACTCAATATATGAAGAAGAAAGGAAAGCAGTTTTATGGGTTTATTATAAAGACAATGTATAAATTAAGCCAATTCCTCCCCATAGGTAATGGACTTTACATTTGTTTTCATAGAGAAACTCATCTAAACTGTGGGAGAAGAATGCAGCTAGAGTTGATCATAGGTCATTTACAAATTGGCTTCTTGGCAACAAAGAAAATAATTGTATACACACTTTGTGGTATCGAAAAGAAATTTGAACTATGATTTATACTGATCAGTCTTTCCCGGATCTGATAAGTGAATGACGCCTGGGGACACCTGTTTTAAAATGGCTGCACTTCCTTGCCTATGCTTTCATCGTCCATTCCTCTTAGAATGGAGTTTGGGCTGACTGCCTTCTTTGCCTAAATAATACTTAAGACAGCAAAGAGTTTCCTGGTAGAAGTTTTTTTTTTCTTTTCTATTATGGATTAGATTCAATGAAGATGCTATTATCAAAGCCTTTTTGGTACAGCTTTTATTCACACAAAAAGCCCCCACCTTCATAAGAATATAATTTGCCATTCTGTTCTGGCTTTCATAGTGAGGAAATAAGTAATTAGGTTTTCAATAAGCCTCGGTCACTTGAAATTCAATATAAAGGTTGATGTTTTCCAAGAAGTGCATTGATCCTGGCTGGTTCTCTGATCTTACTGTATATGTGAAGGTGAAATCACAAGCAGGCTTTACTCGGGGGCACCCTGATACCTACTGCTTTGTTTCTCTTGGAGAAGAGTTGAAACAAGAGCTCCAAGCCAGCAGGTACCCTGGCCAGCTGACAGTCAATACTCCTCTTGCCTCTGATGTGGAGACTCCTGACAACTGAATTATTTTAAAGTGATAATTAAGGAAAAACAATTTAAATTTGTGTTTATGTGTCCAAAGTGGGGTTCTGTTTCTGAGCTTAAGTTTTATTTTCTATGAAATTTACAGGCTATTCAACACATATGCAGTCCGAAGCTTCTTTTCTTTTTAATTGGTGTCTTGGATGAGCCCTTGAGTTCACTGGGCTCTGACAAAGAACGTGTAGATTAAAGCAGTCAATTGAGGGTATCTGTCAAAATCCTCTTTTGAATGTTTTCTTCGGAAGTGTAATGATTGTTTGTGATGAGAACACAGCTAATATCCCTCTAAGATGCCCTGGCTTTGGATATATTGACAAAACTTCCTTATTAATGAAGAAAATGTCTTAAAAATAGATTTGCTAATTCATGCAGATTATGTTTATATATACATACTCCATTGGTCTGTGTCATCATCAAAGCACAACAGCAGAAACAGTGAAAGGCATAATTATTATTTTCTTTGCGTGGAGTAATTTGTTAGTGTGTAAAATCTCCGGTGAAAATTCAGGAGAGCACTTAAATTTACTTAATAGAGTTGAGCAGTATTTCAGTTAAATATGTTCTAATGGTATTGTCAAAGGGGATAGCTAAGAGGGAACGTGAGGTATTCTGAAAGAAAATAATTTATCACTGGCCACCATACATGTGTGCAACATGCATTTGTTGATCCCAATGATGTGTTAACTCCATATGCATTACAGGAAAAATTCAAAATGGAGACGATGTCGGTGTTTTACCTGTTACATTTACGCCATCTGACCTTTGGCACCAGACGGTTCGAGAGGACCCCTTCCAAGCACTGGCCATCCATTTATACTCATAACACTGTCCATCTGCAGGCACAGAGCAAGCGCTGATGTTACATTACTCAGGACCATCATGAGAGAGAGAGAGAGAGAGAGAGAGAGAGAGAGAGAGAGAGAGAGATACTAATGCGTGTATGAGCAACTTAAAGGGGGTGTGTGATGTCTATTGCTGAAGACCACAACGGCAAGGGGATGCCTGGAAGCTGAAAACAAGTTCGGTAAAACTGCGGTTATCAACCTACCTCCTCCCTCATGCTTCATATCTATCCTGCTACCTTGTCAGACCATGGGTGTGTAATTTAATTTATGGCTTATTTCTAAAGATTTAGAGTTTTTTTTTTTTTACCATAATATGGAATGGGGAACATATAGACAAAGACAGAAAATAACTAATATTAATTAATAAAGTTAATATTTTATTCAGAATACAGTTTCACAGTATATCATATTTTATATAATTCAAGATCTTATTTATTATTGTTACACTCAAACTCTTTGCAAGTGGTTTTTAACGCAAGTGTATTTTAACTACCGCATAGAATTACATTGTTATCAGGCAGTACAATGTGTTCCATGTTTTCTTTGGTCATGTTATTTTAAATTCCTGCCATTAGTAAATGTCTTGTAAAGGGAGCCAGGCTGTCTCTGACGTGAACTCTGTTGCCTGCTTACTGATCACTCCCCATCATGGCGATGCCTCACCAAGCCACAGGGGAAGAGGACATGTTCAGTCCTGATGGGACTTGATATGAGTGGGTCGGGGGGCTCTTCTTATCTGGGGAATAGGAGAGGAGGTTTGGGGGAAGAGGGAGGGAAAATAGGGATGGGAAGAGAGGAGGGAGTGGGCTACGATAGGGATGTAAATTAATTAATCAATTAATTTTAAAAAACAGAAAAAAATAGAAAAATGCCACGTTGGGTAGGCTCCAGCAAATGTGTTGCTGCTTTTAAAATATAAATATCTAGAAGAGAAACCTCCAGTATAACCATAAACAACTTTAACTTTGCTAAATATTGTCATCTTTCTCACTACAGGGCAAACATTTAAGCACCCAACTGTAATGGTGATTCTAATTGCTCTCCACATTCTGGAAGACTAAAAGTAAAAGTTAATTTGTTTTTACTCAGTCTTGGGTGTGTAAAAATCCTGTTTTATCATAATAAAATAAGTTCTTTGATGACTGAAGCTACCAAACAGTTTCAATAATGTTTTGGCTTTCCTCTGATAAGAGGGGCTTATTGCTATTTCAGCCATCGTATTTCCTATTGACACCCACTCCTTTACTCGCTGAAATGAGTTGTTAAATTTAAGTCGTGTTTATCAAAGTACATATCAGACTGTCTCGATGTTCCAGAAGAGTGTGCGGGGTGTCCCTTGTTCAACCACATGCTTGTCGGTAAGCCTAGATTCGCTCTGAGGTTCTCCATCCTAGCCTACTAGGGCGATTGTTTCATGATTGGCAAGCCACTGCTTAAATATCAGTGGGTGGAGCGACTCAAAATGAACAGTGGCCTCTTCTCCTGAGTGTTGTTTTCAAACAGTTCTTGCCTTGTTTTGCCTTTAATAGGCCCAAATTAATCTTAGGATCCATTTTCTTAGTAACCTGTTCAAAGCATATGGAATTTATAAGTAATATTTACACATATTGTGTATGTAAAATTCGTGTTGTGGCATTGGAACTTCTCATTCATGAAAATGGCCTTTCACCCCAGTATTTTATCCCTTCATGCATTTCAGTTAGGATTTTCGGTTTCATGATACATATCTGACGTCACCTTTGTTAGATATAGGTATAGCTTAAGCATAGTTTTCCTTTTCTAGTTAAAATTTTATCATTGACTTTTGTTGGTAAATAAATACTAATTGTTTCATAAGCTTATCAATCACGAGTCTAAGCTTTCTTCCTTACTTCCAAATACTGATGTAATGAATGTGAACATTTCCTCCAAAGGTTGCATTACAGATGTTTATAGTACGTGGCATCGGCATCCATTCACATTTTATACTACATTCTGTGTGAATATAGACTTAATACGTCGGAAGTTTTAGGAGTTGTGGAATCTGTGGCATGGCTTTTCTGTTACTGTTGATAAATTATAACATTCTAAACTATCTTCATTTACATTGTTATGTTTATCAGCAAAACTTCTTTATGGATTATATTTTCAAAATCATTTTCTGTTTGTAGTAATGCAAAACTTGCCCTCTTTCCCCCTTACCAATTGGCCGTGAGTGTTCATTTTGTTACTTTGTCATCTCATTATTTCTGCAGACTGTCTATTTTCTCTACTCATCTAAGTAGGCTGCAGCCTACTTCCTTTTTTCCCTGCTTTTGAAATTTTAATTAAATATAATTACATCATTTCTGCTGTCCATCTCCTCCACTCAACCCTGTGCATGTCCTTTCTCCTACTCCTTCTCAAATTCAGTCCTTTAGTATTACCCTTACAAATCTACTTCTTATTAAAGTAGGTTGAGTCATCTAGTTTATTAGTTTGCATTGTAAGTTTCCTCTGCATCCTAGGTCTCCTCCTCCAGCTTTTCGATATTAGGTGACATTTTCTATATCGGTTACTATTGGTTATATGTCACAATTATTAGCCTATAGAGAATGAAGCTGAGATGTTGATCCTTACGTTCTCCACTAGATACTAAGTCTTTTGCTGTTATCTAGATGCCAGCATGCTCTAGACTGTGGGAGGGTAATGCCCTGAGGTTCTGGATATGGAGTGTGCTGCAAATGCTGCGGAAATGGTCTGTCTGTGCGTGTGCACGCATAGACACATGAATATGTATACACTTTATGCTCTGCGTCCAATTGTTGTAAAGTGAAGACTGTTGATTCCTACAAGTGAACTGATTTATCAGTTTCTTAGACTATATTAAAGAGTTAAATTTTGCTGTGTTTAGTAGGTTCTTTTTAATATTTTTATATGTCTTAAACAAATGGAAAATGTTAGATTTATGTTTGTTCCTTGTTGGCATAAGTATACAATCAGTACTCCCAATTTTCCTAGGCTTCTGAAATTTTTGAAACTAGGAAACAGTTTTACAATATCTGACATTTTAAAACCAGAATTTCTCTTTCTCTGTCTCTCTCTTTCTTTCATGTGTATGCATATAGAGTCTAGAGGCATATAAATGAAGGCTACAGGACAACCTCCAACACTGTTTGGGACAAAGTCTAGCTTTTGTTTGCTGTTGAGTACACCAGGATAGCTGGACCTCATGCTTCTAGAAACTCTTCTGTCTTCCGTCTTTAGGGATTCAAACTCAGGTCTTTATACTTGCGTGGCAAACACTTTGCCCACTGAATCATATCCTTAGCACCTCAGAATTTTACTTTTATTTTAATTCCCAACTGTAAATAGAAATCTAAAAATTTTCAGTAATTCAACAAACCAAATGAATCGATTTTATGAATTGAAACACTCACCATCACATGATTTTGTTTCTAACATCTGCTCTGGGCACAGATGTTGATTCTCCAGTTCTTGTATAATCACTGCTCTGGATCGGACCTGTATTCCACCAAAACCAAGGTCTTCACCGTTCACACAGGTCAACTGACACAGACTCCATGAAGTCCAGTCATTCAAATAACAGTCACCTGTATGAAACAGTCCATTAACTTAGAGCCATAGGGAACTGTGATGCAGACACTCATTTTGAGTCTCACCGTGCTGGTCCATCTTTGTAAGTGCTAGTTATACATGATATTTATGATATTTGGATAAACATAATAATTATCATTTTATAGGTAGTAAATGTGTTATTTAGAGTAGCTGGGTGGTCTCTGGGTGAATTAATGTTATCAAACAGAAGCTATGGCCTGAAGGAGTTTGCCAGTATGAATGTTTCCTAAGAGATGGATAGATAGATAGATAGATAGATAGATAGATAGATAGATAGATAGAATTTGGTTAAAAGCTAACATGACATTTGTTGTTATTGTAAAGGGGGCCAGTAAAACTTAACAATAGAATGTGTCTCTAGGTATTCATAAATTTAAATAGGCTTGAAATTCAAGGTGGGAGAGCCCATGCTTATATGCCATTATTTTTTTTTTCTTCCCAGAGGAGTCCAGCTGAGGCAGGCTAGTGAGAAGTTGCTATTGGAACTGACACTGGATATTTCTTCTAATATACATCTCTAATCGACAACACACCCTCTGAGGAAAATATGTAGTACATGGAAAATGTCAAATACCACAAATTCATAGTAAGTTTCTACAGTCTGATTATATGTCTATGCAATCAACATTTAATCAAAAACAGACCATTCCCAGAATCTCAGAACCCCTCCATGTTATACATGGTATCTTATCATATATACCTTTTACATCCATCATCTTTCGCTCACTCATGTTTGTGAAATTTATTGTATGTTTAAGTAGTTCTATTTTGAAACTCTTGTGAATATTGAAGCACAGCTTGTATTGAACATATATGTTACATGTGTGAAATTGTTGGGTATATGCATGCATAGGAATAGAATTGTATCATGGATCCATGTATTCAACATATTTTTACCATTTTGAGAATAAGGAAGATTTAGTGAAACATGTCGGTCACAAACTATCTTCCATTCAACTTTTAACTACTTGCTTAGTGACAGCGTTAATTTTGGTGAAGATGACCCCACAAGGGGCTTTACCACTTTAAGTATTCCATCCATCACTTATGCTGGGTATGACTAGACTACACAGCATTGCTAAGAAACGTGATTAATGAAAAAAGTTCTTGTATCGTAGGCTAGAAATCCTGGCAACCCAAAAATTATCCATATGCACATATAGGATAGCATTATATTGGACAATATTATTATTACCCTCTAGGAACTGTCCCTATATTATTATTCTGCTAAATAGATATGGTATTAAAATGACTCCTAGTTACTGAATGCTTTTTCCATAGAATGTTACATCTGTCAACGCTAATCAGAGAAGCTTCTCCCTGAAGTAAATGGTGATTAATAAAGACCCACAACTAGGCAAATTATGAAGAATAAGAGACTTTGGATTGCTCAGCCTTAAACTAAATAGGATGTCTATATTACATTCTTCCCCTCAAAGTTCAGGTATCTTTATAGAAAATGGTGTGGAGAGTTTGTGAGTTTCACAGTTGGTGGATGACTTCAAGGAAATAGGGTAGATGTACATGTAAAATCCACAATGCTGGTGAATGCACACACAAGACACGCCCAAAGTCAAGCCAAACAAAATTTCAGCATAGAGGGACAGGGAAGTGGGTATATAGACCCACTCTTATCTGAAGAATGATTGGCATTTGATAGATGCTGAGGAAGGCAGAGCCAGTTTTCTTTAATGGTGTGACCTCTCGTGTATGAACCACACACTAGGGTAGCCCTCACACCCCAGAATAGTTGTCCAATACAAAGTAGACTCATGTGGTATAAAAAAAAGGGGGAGGCAGGAAAGACAGAGAGGAGAGAGTTAGAGATTACTCCTGGTAGTAAATATGCTTTTATATTTTGACCAAATCTATTGGAATAATAAATTTACAAAATATAAGTCAAAGGTGAAAAATGTTTTCTCCTAATCTATATTCTACTCTTTAAAGCTTACTGTGTCAAATTTGTGTAGTTTTCAAGACACATTATAGAGGGTTTGGGATACAGCCATTTAATAAGGTATTAAATACTTTAATATTTGATATCTTTAATAAGGTATTATCCCTGCAGTAATATAGTGCTCCTCTGACCCACAGGTATAGTATTGAGATTTTAGTACAGATATAACTGAAAAATATTGTTGACTTTCTTCACTTGGATTATGTACATAATTTTTTTTGACTCTGGTCCTAGGAAAATATCTCCAAAATATGAATTATGTTCTGTTGTTACCTGGGCAGGGCTGGGTGCAAGCTTCCTCCAGAACTATGTGTTTATTACCATCTATGATGAGCTCAACATCAGCACAGAACTCTTCATCCACCACTTTGCTGAAATCATCAGCTGAGCCATCACTCACTACACAAGAAATGTTCCTTGTCCTGGTTCCTTCTCCGCACTGGGCCTCCTGGAATGGAGGGAGAAATGGCTAATTAGAAAAAGAAAAATAATTCATTAGAGAGCTCGCGGCTTGCAGTCATCTCTGCATCGTTGATTTTGATTTATGAATAGCTAGAGAAGGGTTGGAAACCCCAGGGAAGAAGCCTTATAGGGCACAAGCTATAAAGCATACACTGAACAATTTATTTGCTTCCTAGACAAAGACAGGCAAATAAATTTTCATTAAAATGAATCTGTCTCCAAATGATTTTAAAAGTGTAGGACAGGGGGTGCTTGGTATCAAAACTAATTAAAGGACTGGGAAATGGCAAAGTCACTAAAATGTTAATGTGGAAACCGACCACCTCTAACTTGGAAATAGTTCTAGAACCAAGTCTCTGCGGATGAAGAATGCATGCATCTACACAGCTTGCTGAGATTTTATACCTGAACTTGGCATGGAGACCACTGGCCATACTGCCAATGATAGCATGGCTTCACTGGGCACGGCTTGGACTGTTCCATCAGGGAGGGGCAGGGCCTCCCATCACCTTGAAAGGGCTGGGTCACTCTTCGTCTTCTAATCATTTTTCCTTTAAAGAGATAAAACGATGAAACTTCAGTGTGATACCATAGTTGTACAAAGAGATACACATTTGGAAAGGGTATCATAGGTGTCTCTCTTGAGGAGACCTGGAGCAGGAGAAGCTCACATGTTTTTGGAAGGAAGACACCTATCTGTAGCATACCTGATATACTTTATAGCAAGAGAAAAGTTTTAAGTGGCTTTACCATTAGCTTAATACTCATTACAATGCAAACTAACCTGTGAGTCCACATGTTTGAGAACATTCTGACCAAGGAGACCAGTCAGAAAGCTGACAGTTCAAAGGGCATTCCACCGTGCAGGATGTGTTCATCTGCCAGTTCTTCTCCAGGCCAAGCTGAAAGAGGAGAGGCAGAAATGTTTGTGTGGGCAGGGACACAGAGCCATCAGTATTGTCAGTGGAAAAAGACATGACAAGGGAGACGAGAAGGTAGAGAGGAAAGTGTAGAATAGAGCATAGAAAGCAGTGGAAATGTAGAGAGGAAACTAGGGAGAGGCAGAGAGAATGAGAGCAAAGGAGCAGAAGAAAGCTGCATGGCATCGTAAAAACTCCATCATAAAAAGACAACAATTATCCAAACTGTTCAGATTATAAAATGGTTCAGCCCAACACAGCAGGAGACAAGGCAGACGGTGAATTCAGGGGCATACTGACTCTACACAGTTATAGTTTCTGTTAACATTTTCCATACATAGTAATAAAAATTCATTTTGCAAGTACATTGAATGTCCCTATATGAAGAATAAAAAATAGATAAAATTGCTTTGTAATATTTCAAAATAAAAAATATTGTCTATATATATATCTATAATTTTATCTTCCAGATATTACTTATTTTTAAGTACACAAGTTGCATTGAATAGGCAGATGGCACTAAACCATTTAAAACTAAAGATAGAATGTACTGAAAAAAGAATTTATATTCTCAGGTTTATCTCACTAACTGTGTTTGATTTATTTATTTGTTATTTTATTTATTTATTTGTGTGTATATGTGCTTGGCCTCTCATAATGTACCATTTTATTTGCAGTTTGGTCTTGTCATTGTGACTTACATATTATAGTTTGAAAGTACAAGAAAAAAAAGTCAAACTCATATGCCATATAGTCTAACCTTTGAAGTGAAATCAAATGTAAAAAGTAGCATTGAAATATAAATATTAATATTATAGCATTTTTCTTACCAGTAATTCTCAGAACTGTCAAAACCTTTTTCTTTTGCATGAAAAGAAGTTTACATTTTAATATCTGCACATATGTAAATGTGGTTATGAGAATAGCCATAGAGTATGGAATCAGACAAGAAACTACAAGAAGGGAACAAGATATGTTGAGGAAGGGAAGGGACACATGTGACATAAAAGAGCAAAGGAGGCCACTGGGGGTGGACGAGTAAAAGAGGTAACAAGATCCGAGAAAGTAAGGAAAATGCCATAATGAAGGCTAATGTTTTGAAGGCTGATATGAATATCCACACTTGTATTTTAGACTCAAATAGCAAGAGGATAACAAAAGAAATATTTTCTAAGCACTGCAATGTGTTTCAGCTATATTTAAATGTATGTTTTTCAGTGTGAGGATCAGATCTAAATAGCTGTACACTCCATCACTCAGCAGGCACTTACTATATTCTATGCTAGATATACTGGATAGTTTTGAGTATTCGGGATTTAAAGCTAATCTGTGTCACTAAAAGCCTCATAAGATTTAAAAAACAAACAAGCAAACAAACAAACAACAAAAAAACCAAGAGGGTGGAGAGATAGATCTTACAGTGTTCTGGTGAATCTAAAGGGTAACATTTATGATATGCTGTAGTTTCAGGAGAGAGTATTTAAAACATGATCAACTATTATTGATTTCTTTCATTAGAGAGTGTTTTGGCAATCAATTAGACTTTTAAACTCTGTTTCTTTCCCCCGCCTGATATTTATTTTACCTTTTTACTCTGTCTGTCTTTCCTTTCATCTATCTATCTATCTATCTATCTATCTATCTATCTATCTATCTATCTATCTATCTATCTATTCATCTACCTACCTATCAAAATAAAAAATATTATCAACATAAAGATCCATAATTTTATCTTCCAGATATTACTTATTTTTATGTTCACATAGATATGCGTATACCTATGCAAATCCTCTGTCTAAATCAACCCATTGATTCATATATTTGTTTTTAAATAAATTTTAAAAAATATACTTAGATTTCAAAGAATAGAAAAGAAGACACAGTGATTAGGCTCCATGAAGTCCCCCTGTCCTCTAGATCAGCCCCAACTAGTTTATGACAAGCCTGCTTCTGCTAAATCCAAGCCAATCCTTAACTGCCAAAGCTGGAAAGTCCTGTTCCTTGCTCAATCCATAATGAAAACTCAGCTTTGCAGCTACATGGGACCCCCCTCCCTAATCCACTGCATTGGATGGTGGGGAGTCCCAGCTTAAGCTGGAAATAAAGGCTCTTTGTTCTTGCAAAAAAAAATCTCAAAAACACCAAAGGGAAAAAAAATATACTACATGAATGCTAGTGAAGTTAACCCTAATTTTCCTCTTAGTTGGGCAGTAATGGCACATTTCTTTGTGGCTATTAGAGAAGCAGCAAGAGCTACCTACTGCTGCTGAACTGAATGCAGTGTTTGCACAGGGGTTGAGAGGTAGGTGGTCTGACCATTGTTTACAAAGAGCTCCATTGTTCAAGGAACCAGATGGAATCACAGGGATGTATAAAATGGTATGTATACTGTGTAATTCCCGCAGAGGGTAGCTTAGTTTTCCCGGAAAACAACATTTGCCAGGATGTTATGATTTGAACCTGTGGTTGTCCCTGCATAATTCACATGACATGAAGTGCTTTATGATAGTGTCCAATGCTTTGGGCTCTGCTTTCACAGGGGTCTCATTTCATGTTCCTGTAAGGAGGGAACTTCCTCAGGAATTTGCAAAAGAGACTACCCTAAGCCATCAGCTTGAGCAAGATCACAGAAGTTTGTGATTATTGTCCTAATCTTCACCTGGGACGTTTGTGATTATTGTCATCATCTTCACACACAAAAACACTGTTTACTGTTGGTTATATTGTTTAAAGGGCATAGTTTAAAAACCTGAATTTAACTTACATTAATCTAACATAGGAATAGGTCGATTTATGTCACAAGCGTTTACTGAGAGGCATTTATTGACTAAACAACTAGGTGTTTTCAGAGCCTCTGGAAGTCTACCTCAGTAAAGAGATGTGAGGAAGTTGAAATTACATGCACTTGACAATGACTTTAAGTGGGTTCAAGTAGTTCCACTGGTGCTTTCCCTTAAGAGTTAGGACAATTCTGTTTGAGATCTATTGAAGCAAAAATTACCCTGTGCATCTCAGAGGCACAGGGAGTCAAACGACAGAAACACCATTACCTTTTTGGTATGGAAGTCAGACAAGAATCACTACAACGCAGAGTACAGCTTTATGAAAAGAAGGAAAGGTCAGTGCCAAGTTTCTCTACTGCTCAGAAGGTCACAGCTAAGAGTAATGGCACTGCTTTCAGTCGAGGGTTAACCACGGACTACAGTTCTCGGAGCCTTAAAGATAACAGTGGCAGACTTCATGGCTTTGCTTGAACGTTAAGCTCTCATATTCAGAGGAGAACAAAGTACTTAGACTCTCACAGCTGGGTATCAGATATTAATATCAAAATCTGCTACGAAACTGCATGTGATCAATGTTTAGCAACAGAAAAAAAAAATAAGTGATGGATCTTGGCAGGTGTCCAAGCTCTGCACCCGATTCACATCAGATTACAAAAGATGATGAATGGTCTGATTAAGATTTATAGCCTTTATTCACCTTGATTGCTCATTGTTTCCTAAGCATTTCTTCCAGAATGGTCTAATTAGCATACCTTTGGGCTCCAGGCAGAACAAAACACAGGAAATTGTCTGTGGAAATCAGTAGCGTGGATACTGCCTCTTTTCAAGAGGGCACTAGACAGCCTGTGAAAACAGCTGTTGGCCATGTGCTGTGTGTGGAGCGAATGTCACTTGGCTCCATGCAAATTTAAGCTACTGGGGAAGAAAGGCCTTCAAAGATTCAATGCAGCACTCACCCACCTCTTCACAGTATTTGAGGTCCACCGACTTGCCATCACTTCGAACACAGTCTAACATCCTTGTTTTGATGCCGTTCCCACAAACTGCCTTCTCACTCAGTTGACATGTACTCCAGTCTGCATGGAAAAGACTCATCGGAACAGAAGGCAACACACCAAGCAGATTTCAGATGGAACTCTGGTGGCCTGAATCCCATATCTACTTCACAACTGCTTCCTGAGCCCCTCTATCAATCATGCCATGTGTGGAGCATATGGGCCCCAGCTATGAATGGATTAGAGTCAAGTGGAATTGCTGTGGTTGCACATAGTGACAGGGATGGGACTTTTAGGCACGTGTCTACTTGACAATCCCGACAGCTTGCTATTTAGCGATACTGTGAAAGTGGCTTTGCTGTATAGATCAATAGCATTTCAAAACTTTTTTCTTAAGAAGAGTAGAAATAAAATATTAACCATTATGTCTCTTAGCAAAGTAAGCATAATTTTAATGGATGGTACTCTGTGTAGTTATATTAACACTATGTACTTCACTTATTTCCATAGGATTCTTTTTTTAAAAAAATTATTTATTTTTATTTATTTTACATCCTGGTTGTAGCTCCATCCCTCCTCTTCCCTCCCAATCCCACCACCCTTCCTCCCACATTTTCCTTGCCTATTCCTCAGAAAAAGGGACCTTCCATTCCCATCTGCCCCAGCTGGTAAATAGGATTATTAAAAAAAAAAAAAAGAACAAAAAAACCAAACTCATCTATTTCACAAATAAAAATATGCTCTTTCATCTTTCTCCAAGACAGCACAACACACCCTGGAGAATTTTGATTTCTTTTGTGGCTTCAAAGAAAAATTTAAAGAAAACTAAGAGACAGAAACCAACAAGACTGCTATGTTCCTTTCTTCAATTTCTTGAGCTTGTTTCAATGGAGAAATTACTTGGGAAAAAAATCTAGTTAGCTTTGATGTTGTACCAAGCCATGTGAACCAATGAAATGTTTTTGATGTGTGTGCTTTGATAATATTAAATAAAATTTAGGAAACAAATGCGATTTATCACTTTTCTGAATATTTGTTTTTAAGATTATGGACATTTTACATCACGTTAATGTTGTTCATAAATGTCCCTGCATCCCAAGATTTATTGATGTAGATGTTATAACAATCAAACCTCTGCTAAAAAAGAAATTTTCTTCATCTTTCCAAAGTGGGAGCAGGTTTTAAATAGGATTATCTGGAATATATACTACATACTTCAAAAATTTAGTCTTTGTGAAACCTTTGTTTTCTATACATTCATGCTTACTAAAAAATGAAACTGATAACTATTTCTGTCGTGTGATACTATTTCTCGGAGCATAAGCTTCGTCTCCAAATGGCACCCAGGTGGAGCTGGTCTAGGCTGAGAATGTCTGGAGTGGACTCAGGTGGGAATAAGCCTCAGACTCTGTGAAGACATGCTTACCTGTGACATTGTAGTCATAGTGGTAGCAATTTCTATTCAGGTTACAGGGCTCTTTCTCTACAGCGTTGGGGCAGGCTCTCCCTTCGTCAGCAGGCTGTCTGATGGGATCAGCTGACCTTTGCCGGGAACCACTTGGATTGCAAGGCTTACAAAGAACAATGGCATTTTCAGAAACATAAACTCAGCCATACAGCAGCTAGAATGTTACTGGACCTGGTGTTAAGAGAGCTGAATTCACTGGCTAACTTGAACAAGCCAAGTAATGTCATCATGGTTCAGCCTTCCAATACGTAACACGTAGGTATTGACTAAGGATCTGACTCCACATTCTAGCTAGGAGATGCTTATGTTATTACCTCAAAGCCATATAAACACCTCACACCTATAAAAACATTCATTATGGCCGTGTTCCGTAAAACAGAAAGCTAATCCCGTAGGCTGTGATGATGTGTACATATGTAAATGCATGTGTGTAAGAATGTGTCTGTTTTAAAACGACTTAAACCATTTACATGGTGACTTTCAATAGTTATGTAGGTATTACTAACTTTTGTGTTCCTAATGCACACTCTTACATGGACAATTTAGTTAACATCTATAGAGTGGCTGGCTATTTTCTTACTGGTGCATCTTTCAGAAAACAGAATAGAAAGGGAACAAACCATTTTGGATATTGTAGGCCTAAAATAGTTATTGCCTTGTCCTCAGCTCTTGTTTTTTGGTCATACCACTGAAGGAATACTTACTATATTCAGAAAATGCAAATTATATAGAGGTCTTGCTACCATCTCCAGGGTGAGTATGGTTAGTGACTTGTCTTCTATATCTACATATTCTTTGGACATAACAGTTCTTTGCACACAATAAATGCTCTGAGTTTGTTTATTGATGTCTTGGATGATGAAACAAGATAATTTATAAAGTTAAAAAGGCACACCTATTTACCTAGTTGAATCTTAGTCTCATTCCAAAATTTCTATTGGAAAATGCTCACAAAAATAAAACATGTTTCAGAAACTGTTTCTTGTTGCACACACATGGTAGAACTTAATGTTTTTCTAGGATGGTTCCTTCTGGATATTCAAAAGAGAACCCAGATAGACACAGTTCCTGTTTAGTGGTTCTTATTATTGGAATCCCTGCTAAGGAATTTCAGAAGGAGTCCAAGTTCAACAGCCCCTGTTTTATAAAAGCTGAATATTCTTTTAACAGAATCTCTGACGACAAGAATTCCACAATCACAAACAGAGTTAGGCACTGTAGAGTGTAGTTCAACTGCAGAATTAAAACAGAAATTCATCTGCAGACTCTTATGAAGTGCCTTCACCCTTCTTTCAACATCTGTTCGAGTGACATATTGGTCCTGCTTTGTTTCCAAAGTGAGCTGCTCACTACTTAGCATTTTAACAATGTTAACACAGAGATAAAAAAGCAACTCTCTTGGAAAACACGGACTGTAAACATGCCTGAAGCTGTCCTTTACTGTAATTCAAACAGTTTAACATTAGACATATCTTTCCATTTTTTTTTCCACATTGCTTTTCATAGCTGTTGAGCTAATTGTCCTGGATAGTTTTATGTCAACTTGACACAGGCTAGAGTCAGCTGAGAGGACAGAACCCCAAGTAAGAAAAGGCCTCTGTAAGATAGGGCTGTAGGCAAGCCTGTAGACTTTTTTTTTAAATTTAATTTAATTAATTTATTTAGTACAATTTATTCACTTTGTATCCCTGCTGCAGCACCCTCCCTTATCACCTCCCAGTCCCACCACCTTCCCTCTTCTCCCCCTATGCTCTTTCCCTAGTTTCCTGATAGGGGAGGTCCTCCTCCTTTTCTATCTGACCCTAGCTTATCAGGTGTCAACCAGGGCTGGTTGCATCATCTTCCTCTGTGACCTGGCAAGGCTGCAACCCCCAGGGGAGGTGATCAGAGAGCCAGCCACTGAGTTCATGTCAGAGACAGTCCCTGTTCCTCTTACTAGGGAACACACTTGGAAAATGAGAAGTCTATGGGCTTCCTCTGAACAGGAGGTCTAGGTCCTCTCCTTGCATGGTCCTCAGTTGGAATATCAGTCTCTGCAGACCCCCCTGGGCCCAGTTTTTTTTTTTTTTTTTTTTTTTTTTGGCTCTGTTGTTCTCCTTGTGGAGTTCCTATCCCCTCCAGGTCTTTCTATCCCCCTCTTCTAATTAGTCATGAATGTGGGAGGGCCTAGCCTATTGCTGGCAGGTTTATACCTGGGTTTGTGGTCCTGGATTTAATAAGAAAGCAGGATGAGCAAGCCAATAAGCAGCACTCCCCCGTGCCTCCAGGGTCCTGCTCTTCATGAATTCTTGTACTCACTGCTTTGGGTGATGAACTGATATAAGGAGGTATGAGTGTGAAACAAAGCATTTCCTCCCCGAGTTTCCTTTGGTCATGGTGTTTTCAGCACAGCAATTGTAACCCCGAGACACTAACTTTTCTGCACATTTTTTCAGGTGATTCCCATCCTCTGGGTGGGTGGTAGGGTCCTTACTGCTATTCAAATCTAAAGCTCTGTTTTATTTTCAACTCATCTGGCTTTCAAGGTGTATAAAGCACAGGTAACATGTAAATGTCAGGTTGTGATGGATATTCTTGGTTGTCAAGTTCACTACATCTAGAATTAACTAAAACACAAATGGCTGGACACACTTGTGAGGTTTTTGTTGTTTTTTGTTTTGTTTTTGTTTTGGGATATGGTTTCTCTGTATAACCAGTGTCTTGGAACTCAATTTGTAGACTAGGCTGGCCTTGTCCTCACAGAGATCTGCTTGCCTCTGCCTCTCCAGTGCTGGGATCAAAGGCATGTACCACCATATTCGGCTAGATATTTTTTCTTTTCATTAAATTATTTGAAGTAGGAAGACCCTCTTCTTATCCAGATCTTTGATGTGGAAAGACACCTTTAATACAGATATTTTAAAGTGGGAAGATTCACCTTTAATCTGGATGTCACCTTCTGCTGACCACCTATATAAAGAAATTAGAAGGAAGCATTTTCTTTCTTGCCAAGTCCACCCCTTCGCTGGCATTAGAGCCTAATATATATATGGCCTATATATGTGTGTGTGTGTGTATTTATACTTGTATATAGTATATATTATTTAATATACATTAAATATATATTTAATATATGGTATATGTATATACTACATATAGTATCAATATAAAATATTATAATTCATATCATAATGACATTTACATTATAATTCATAACAGTAGAAAATTACAATTATGAATTACCAAAGGAATATTTATATAATATATAATACTATATTATTATATATTAGTATATTTATTCATAACAATATATGTTCATTATTCTATAAGCTCTGTTTCTCTAGAGCAGTGGTTCTCAACCTCCCTAATTCTGCAACACTTTAATACAGTTCTTCATGTTGTGGTAACCCTCCCCAACTATAAAATTATTGCTCTGGTACTTTATAGCTGTAATATTACTACTCTTATGAATTGTAATGTAAATATCAGATATGCAGGATATCTAATATGTGACTCCCAAAGGGGTCAGATCCCACAGGTTGAAAGCCGCTACTCTAGAGAACCCTGACCAATACACAGGTGAACTTTCACTGCAAAAGAAGTGACACCCACCACCCTCCTCTATGAGCCAGGTACTGATGAGAAGTGGTGCAGAGAGATGCTCAAGGGAGGTACAGTTTTAGCGTGTGATCTTTTTCTTTTTACAAAAAAGTAGATTCCGTGGATGATACTCATGTTGTCACAAATTCTTTTACAAAGTGATGCTTTTATAAAATAAGAGCTGTTGAAATAGGGTGGCTACTATATTCATCTACAGGGATACTAACGGCAAGTTCACTGAATGGAACCTATGATCATTTGGTTCTGTTTTTAAATGTCCATGCACAACCACTTCTGGTGAATATTTTAGGTCTCACCAGGTGTAATCTCTTCCTTCTCAGTTTCTTACTCAGGATATTTTACTCTCTGGTGTCAACACTCAGACTACAGCCATCCCACCCTGAACGCGCCCAATCTCCTCTGATCTGGTGTCAATACTTTTGCTGCAGCTTTTCACCGTGAGGAAGAATGCTCCTACTGTTTAAATTAAACAGACTCAGCAAGAAGCAAGGGCTAGCAAGCTGACATCATTAAAGTACCTCCACTAGAATTTCATTCTTTCCTCACTTTAAAGCGAGTTATTATGACCACTGCAGTTTTTAACACGCTGTGTTATCTGTAAGGCCAGCTGAAGGTGTCATATGCTAGTTTTGAAACATGGTTGAAAAGGAGCAGAGAGCTTAGGAGAACTCAAGCTGTCACAAACATTGCTGAATTGGCATGGCTAACCCATGCAAAGAGGTGGCGAAGAAAGCCCAGCCTGCTTTGCAAAGATGGCTTGCAAAGTGATGCTTTAAATGAAGTTTTTTTTTTTTTATCTTAAATCCTTCGAAAATTAAACAAACTCCATTTTACCCAAAGAGTTTCTAGTCTCACCAAAGCACACTGGGTCCACGGCCCCCACTCAGATATCACACAGTCCTCAGGGCATGGCAGTTTACACTCTCTGGAGCCCAGGGGCATGTCTTCTGGGTCACACAGGTAATCCTCCACATGTTCCAAAGGGCCGTCTGCTGTATTCTGCATGCATCTAAGGGAAAACATGCACATCAGCAAAGGAAGCAGCACAATCAAAATGACAGTCAACACACAGGATGGCTACTTCTAATTCAGATATCATCTGATAAGTAACATTCCCCCAAAGTGAAGAGTCAAAAGAAACCATGTCTCTAAACATAGTTAGCATTTCTCTAAGATTAAAAGAAAAACATATACTCACATGCAATCTCCTGATATTTTAATTAGATGCCTTCAGTGTATTGATAATTTCTATCACGTGTTCTTATGAGGAAAGTGACTTTTACACCCGTACATGGAACCTGAACTATTGAAAAATGGTCCTCAGTGAGTCTCAGAGAAGACACAACTGATTCATTGATGATAGAGACTTAGGTACAGTGCAGTATTTACACAAAATGTTTCATAAGGTGATTTCCAAAATAAGGCATTTATCAGCTTGTTTTGTCACACAAAAACTAATTTTAGCTGCCAGCAAGATGACTCAATGAGTAAAGGCATTTTCAATCAAACCCGATGGCCTGGTTTCAATCCCTAGAATTCCCATGGTAGAAAAGAAAGAGCTAATTCTTTAAATTGTCCTCTGACCTCCACATGGGCACTGTGACACACACAGGTGTGTGTGTGTGTGTGTGTGTATGTGTGTGTGTGTGTGTGTGTATCTGTTTGTATTGTACACACAAAGTAAAATTAGTTTCAAAAGCCATTAAGAAGGTAATTTTAGTTTTCTGTTAACTTCAAGAGAACACCAGAAACCAAAAGAAAATTAAACTTAGAACAGCACAACTTCTCTAAGTGTGGTTAGTTAGATCTTCTATTTTTTTTCTTAATTGTTAGCTTTTTACTAGAACAAATTTAAACCCTTGTTCATATTATTCCATTGTGAACAGTCAAGAATTAACTCTTTAGTGATCTCTTGAGAAGCTGATTAATGTGGCTTCCCTGTACAGTAGGTAATAATCTCTCTGTGAACTTTAGTACTAGAAGAGAAAAACCTTGATCCTTAATCTATAATGTAAGAAAGATCAACCAAATTAATGGCTTTGGGAAGAAAGTTCCCAATGGGAAGATAAAAGGGAAGATGGGCTTTTCCTCTTAGGGCCATTGCAATGTTTTAAGCAGCTGGCTGAATCATATCACATATGATTCATCCCATCTTTTTGTAAAGAGTTTCAGTGAGGAATAACATTGTTTTTAAAGATATACTCTGAAGAGTTACTTTTTATAGTGATACCAAAATGTAAAAAGATGTTTCTGTTAATTGAGACACATTGAAAGATTAGAAAACTGTCATTAGTTGCGTCTTGATTGGGTATATAATCTGGAAAAAACTATACTAAATACTAATCTCTGTAAATTAAAAAAAAAGATAATTTCATAAAAAATGAATCAGGAGATATTTGGTGTTTTCACCGCTGAAAAATTAAGTTACAAATTTCTTTAAAAGAGTTTTCAGTTGCAAAGGAAAAATCTCTTTCTGCAGTAGAATTTTAAACATATTCTTTTAACAGTGGCCTCGTGGAGACAATGACAGGCCAAGCATTTCTATATTCAGAAAAGGAACTGGTACTGAAATCACATTCCTCGCAGATACTGGTGCAGCACGCAGGATTATCTTGTAAAATTGCCTATTGATCCAAGTTAAGAACAGATGTCCAATACCCTATTAGGTCGCTATGTATATGTAACTTTATCAATAAAGCTTTTATCTTTCTTAATTTTGCATTGTACAAATAACTAAAATCATAATAAATAATAAACTTCAAATCTACCAGTGGTAACTTCTTTGAACAGACCTCATTTATTTTAAAATAGATTATTATTTTAAACGTACTTTCATTTCATAGATTGGAACAAATTCTACCTACCAAGATGTGGATTTGTTTTATTTGGCAATAACATTTCTTTGCACCTAGAATTCAGAATAGATATTTGAATCAAGCTTAAGCCTAGAGAAATATGTTTTAAATTTGTTTTCTGCATAACCTCGGCTTTCTTATTTTTTCAAAGAGCAAGAATTTGATGAGTGGAATATGTTAGAAATACAGAATGCATGGCCTCTTTGGACGTGAAGAAGAAAGAGCATCAACCTCATAGCAGGTAAGGGAATAAAGCGTGGACTCTGCACAGAAGACATCAGCGAAAAAGAAAATTAAACATTAACAATTAAACATTAACAGCCACTATAAATGCCTCTCATATTATTTTATTGTCGTCACGGGCATAAAATTTATAAAATAAAAATGTCACCGACACCTTGCCCTTTTCTTTGCCTTAGCCTACTTGTGGCCCTGGCTTGATTCCTAGCTCTAGGGTAAGGGGAAAAAATATAGAAGAAAGGAAGGAAGAAGAGAAGAGGAGGACGGAGGGAGGAAGAGGGGAAGAAAGGTGGCAGGCAGGAAGGAAGCAGGGGAGGAAGGATTTCCTATTAGGAAGAGCCACTTCTACTACCCACTTTCTTACATTCCGTTCCCTCCTAAACGAGTAAGATTGAAAATAGGTATATGCAAACCTATTCTTTTACAGACTCATCTCTCCTGAAATGTCAGTCCAGATTTGTATGTAAGCAGGACGTACTGACCCTAATTAGCAGAGGATAGAGTTCGTGACATGTTCCACTCAATCAGGAACAAACAGGAACATTATTACAGGATCAGAGATCATGATCAATACTGACCCCTCTCCCTATTGCATCAACCTCAGTACATTAGCTGATCTGAAAGTTCCTACACTTCAAGTACATGTGGACATGCTGAAAATATCTATTTACAAAGCAAAAAGAACTAATACACACAGACAGTTCAAGAAAAAAATGAAATACATACCCTTTATTTTAATTTTTCACTAACAATGAGGAAACTGAACCAAATTCTTCACAAAAAAGAAATGAGTTTTAAATTTGGAGGGACAGATTTTAATTTGGAACTGGAAGTGTAGGAAAAAAGGAACTCTGTTTTTACCTTTACATTTTCTACCTACTCATGACCTTCCTTCCTGACTTCATCTATAGTCTACTTATGGAAGTTGTAAATGGAATACACAGATGGACTTTTGAGACAAAAAGAAAACTATTTAAAATCAGAAACAAGGCTCTACATATTTTATATGAAAAAGTTTTACATTAATGTTAATTTAAATATTTTTTACTGAAATAGATCAGGGAACACCATTACATAATTCCAAAATTTGTGATAAGTGATAGATGAGAGTGTACTGATGTCAAGTTCTAGATTTATTATCGTTATATTTTGGCCCTTTTTGTGGTGAAAAGAATACTCTCCATCTGTGCTGTCTAACAGAACTGCCACATGCGCCTGGAGACAATTTGACATTATGGGTAGTAGGAATGAAGAAATGCATTTAAACCTTTATTCAATTAGCTTAAGGTGAAATTGAAAAGTCCACACATGACTAGTGGCTACCTTAGCAGACTCTTGCTATATTAGAATAAGGAGAGGCAACAGCCAGCCAAGGCTTCAGGGAAGGCTCCCTGAAGGAGATGAGAGCATCCTAATGTTAGTCAGGCTGACATAAGGGAGCAGGAAGTCAAGGCAGTGTGTTTGTTTGAAAACGTGTTTAGAAATATATTTGGGTTTTGTGGTAGGGAAGATCATCCACTAAGTAAAGTGCTTGCCACCAAAACGTGAGGACGTTGGTTCATTTCCCAGCATTCCCGTGACAAAATTAGTAGGAGGGACAGCACACATCTGTAATCTAGTACTTAGGAGAAAGGGCAGGAGCGTCCATGTAGCTTCTTGGCCTGCTCATGTTCAGTGAGAGACCCTAGCTCAAAATCTAGGGCAGTTAGTGAGTGAGAAAAACATCCAATGTTGATCACTGACCTGAATACATACATGTATATATACATAAAAAAACATCTATACAACAGAAACATGTTTGGTTTTTAAGAAGGCACTGATTTTTAAAATCCATACTTATAAAGCTTGATTTCAATGCACATTTTTAATGGTCAGCCCATATAACATATATGCAAGTAACACATAGACGTAGCAGATTGTACTTAAATATTTAGGAATCCATGGTTCCTATCTATGTATCATTCATGTAACAGCAATTAATAAAAAAAAAGAGAACATAAATTTTCAAATAAGCAAGGAAGAGTATTTTGGGGATTCTGGAGGGAGAAAAAAAAGGGGGAAATATAATTATAATCTCAAAGTTAGAAGTATAATTTTAAATAGTATTGTAAAGTGAAGCTTTTTAGGTCAGGACTGGGAACACAGAAACTGCAGCTTGAAACAGAGGGCCTCAGTTTCCAAATACTCAGATCCCTCAAAACCAGAACTAATGAAGGTTTTCAGGATCGTGGAGGGGAGCGGTTTTCCATGCTGTTTCCTGTGGAAGTGGAAGATGGTTGCCATGTTGCTTTTCTGTCATTCCGCTTGGTCTTACCTCACTTTTCGGGTCTGCACGCCCTCTCCACAGTTGTCTCTCATGTCCACAAAGGTCACCTTGCAGACACTCCACGGCTCTGTGACCCATATGTACTGCTTGCAGTCACTGTGGCACGGGACGACCTCGTACACCTGAAACACACATCTGGTGATCTCAAGCAGTGGAATGAGAGTGGGGGTGGGCAGATGGAAACTCTTCCATCATCACAGTAGTTATTTCATCAGTCTCCTTCCATCCCTCCCTCTTACTGTTGGTACTCTCAAGTAGGAAGAAAGATATCCTCTTGAGAAGTGTAGTTAGGAAGGTGTAGCTGCATTATCTCTTTTCCCGCAGTGGGTACAGATCCAACCCACTGAGCTAGATTCAAAACGTTAAAAAAACCGTATTTCCATAAATGGGCCTTTAGTATATTATATTACAATCTTCTGGACTATCTATTTTGCTCAAAGTTTTGTGTGTCCTTAGTTCTTAGCCTAGGACACTCATGTGCTAGACATTCAGTTGAGATTTGTCAAATGAATGAATGAATGAATGAATGAATGAAGTGAAATGAATACTGTAAACATATCTGCTTTCCAGATGAATCTACTTTAGTCAGTTTTACATATAAGTGTATATGGTTACAAGAATTAACATTTGTCATATAAGAAACTGAAATGATAAATGGAAATAAGCCCATCTTGAAACTAACCCTCAATCTCTTGAGGTATGGAAACAGGTCTTGAATTAGTTTTACACAGAGACAGCGGTAAGAAAAAAGGGCCTCACAGAACACAGTCACTACTCGTGGTTATTGTTCACAAGGCTTTCAGTTCCAAATGCTGTGTATTATGTTTGTTTCAGGAATTCTAGAACAATGAGCAAATTGTGCTGTTTTCTCAGTGAGGAAAGTAATTAGAAGAAATAAATAGACCACAATCTACAGCAACTAAGAATGTAACCATTAAAGAAAAGTATTTTAAAACATTTTCATAATATATGAAAATAAAATTCTGTTATCTATTTTACACACACACACACACACACACACACTGTAATGTATAAATGATTTATTCATTTTTAAATCCAGGTAACAGACTTAAACCATCATTTGGGCCTATTCTTTGGCACATTTGGAGGACTAGAAGCTAATATAAAGTAGAACTACCCTAAATAAGAGTAATATTTTTGCACGTTTGGAATAAGACAGAACATTTTTGTTTGGGAGATGTGTTAAAACAGGACTATTATCACATGGCTAAACACCATCATACCACTCCCAGGGAATAGAAGAAGTGAAATGCAGGGGACCTGTTGCTCTTCTCAATCCTTTAATAGAGAGGTGATTATTCCCCTTTGTTGAGGTAAACGTGAACTATTTCAGAGACATCTCCAAATAACCATTTTCAGCCCACCACGCGTCCCTCCTTCAAGTATGAATGAGGGGTGCCATTGCCTCATTGTCAGCATAGGTGAAACCTATTCACCTCCCCCCATCTCCTCAGGCCCTATAAATAAAGAAATCTTGTACTGTACTAGGAAGTAAAAAGGGAATGGGCAAAGAAAAATCTAGTGGAGAAAGTAATGATTTTCTTTAAAGAATGCTGATGAAACGGGAGATAAGAATTCTTACCTGTGCCTGTAGTGGTGTTTGGCAGGAATGAAGTAAAAGACAGAAACAAAGAAAGGTTAAAATGTCAGTTATTTTGATAGAAGCTCACATCCTATGTTCCAGTTATAAGGAATTTTATAAAATGTTAATTTTGTAAAACATTTGCATGTCTTTCTCGGTCTTTGGTAGGATAAACATTTCATGACTTAAATGTAAGATGAGCAGATAAGGATTGCATAACCAAAGAAAAGATCGCATGTGCAGGACAACCAGGCTTCAAAACCTGAACAGATGTCATAGCCCATGTCACAGCAAACTGAACTATGACTGCAAATATCTTATGAGCCAACTGACAAGTGGACTGTTATCTATATATTGACCTACCTACAGATCCTTGTAGCCATCAATCCAGTTTAATCCATTCATACATTTTTAGTGAAATAAGGACCCAAGGGCTTAACTTCAGCTAGAAAACAACCTCAGAGACCTCTTTCAAGTCAACAAACTGCTATATTTTAACTGAGGAATTTTAATTATAATAAAAATCCTCACCTTATATTTTTAAACAGCAATTTTGCATATTTTATTTTCTTGAGTATGTTTAATATTTACCTTATTCATATGTTTTATGTAAAATTTGATGATTACCTATTTTCTTTACTTTTGATTTTTTCTTTATTCCTCTTTTAATATACCTACAATGGATTGAAAACCAATACATAAATGTCTTTATCAAATTATGTCTTGAGTTTCATGAGAGATGTAAAGTAACGTTGACAGGGTCTTAGTCTAGAGATTTGTACAGTACAAGCAACTTGGTCATGTGCCTTTGCAAACAGAAGTTCTCAGGCAAAAGCGCCATATTTAAATTGTGTGCTGACTTGTTGGACACGTACACACATAATGTATTGAGAATATGTACACTTTCTCTTTGGATCATAATTTATTAATACTAACTTTGTCATTGGAAATTCAAGATTTCCTACCTTGTAGACAAGCATTATTCTTAGAATCATAAGTATGTCACTTCTGCTATTCTGCTATTCTATTTCATATTTACCCAATTATAGCTCTGCAAGTAAATTTCTTCTTTGGAAACAAACACTTGAAGTTTAGGAATGCAGAATGCTCAATGACAAGGCAGCTCAATCGCCAGGAGATGGCGATAGTAGAATGTATTATTCTCTTTTCATCAACTTGGTAAGACTTGAGACTGGTTGAGAATACTTAACCATAGAATTGAATTCGTCAACGTCTTAATTTTTATTTAGTTAAAAATTTCCTTTTTGTATGTTCTGATTCTGTTTTTTATCAACAATCTTAGCACAATCAGAAGGAAACTGCTGGTACCAGTGTGATTAGAGGTTAAAATGAGACCGGATATGTTCACATGAAACAGCTTTCCACATTTAAATACTTGGTTCATTTGATCATGGCTCGAATTCAAAACATAACATCTGCACACACTCTGTAAAATCCATTCTTTGCTAAGTTACATGCCGATCAACTGTGATAACAATTCCCTTTCTGTTACACTTAAGTTAATCACAATTCTGCCATTAGCGATTTCGCTCTTTATCTCCAATAGAATACAAATAACAACTAGTGACAGCAGCTAATGAACTATGCATGCAAGCCCTAATGCAGCTACAATGATAGAAATGGTGGTGTCTAAATGGCTAGCATATATGTGAACTCTGAGACACCCTTCGTGTTTCTTATAATTCTTGAATTTACTTTTACTCAAAGTAGATTGAGATGAATAAATAACATTCACCCCTCCTCTTCAGAGCATACTCATGTTATTTCTTTTAGGTTGAATACTTGGTAGCTGAGATCTCTTTCTGTGAGTGTAGGGAAACGAAGCGATGCCCCCTCACCACAGAAGTTACACACAATTTTATGGTAGATTAAATACCTTGACATTATTCATGAATTAGTTGTCATTTCACCTCCGTGGAATTGTTTTGTTATCTATATGCTTGGAGGATTCGGGATCCCCAGAGAATTCAGAGATAACGCATATAATTAAAGATTTTAGATTTTAGTAGGTTACAGGTAATTTATTCAGACCTTATAAAAATAGAACCAATCACATTTCTTATTCAGGTGCTATTACTTAATTTTGTTCATTTTGGAGAAATGATAGAATGTTAGATCCTTGGAAATCTCAGACATATCCTAATGCACTTGATGTTAGTAAAATACCTGGTTGACGTGGTCCAGTTTGGGGCAAGGTCTTCCTCCATTATAAGGCTTTTCGCGCAACCACTTGGACCGGACCTTGACGCCGCTGCCGCAGGACTTGCTGCAGCGGGACCAGTTGGACCACTCACTGAGCTTGCAGTCGGAGGGGCAGGGGATGATGCAAGCTTCTTCTATGTAACCTGAGCAGAGGAAAATGGAGCGAGAAGTGAATCTGCTAAATGTCATTCTCTGACTCGAACACGCCATTCCAGCTCCTTTCGAAGGCCCACTTTTGACTTGACAGCAGCATGCAAATACAGACAGAAATGGCTGCGTCCTTCGGGACTCAAATTAAGTTCTGCAGGGAAATGACACATCTCTGCTTCGACTGTGTTCAAGTAACAGCTGAGAAGCGGACATGTGATCTGCTCGGGTTGCATGCGCACCGCGTTTCAACATTTCTGACTTTGTGACAGCTCTTGTTTAATTGACAGTAACCTGTTGGCTAACCGTCTCACTTTCCATGCTGCCAGACTGCAGTTAAAAAATCTCCTAGCACAGATTGCAGCGACACTTCATGTGTTACTGCCACACACCAGCAGGCTCTGAGTCCTCACAGCACTCTTCCCCTATAAAAGCCCGTCCCTCTCAATAAACATTGGAAAGAATCCATTTAACTTAGCGCCTTTCCTTCCTCCTTCCTTGAAAATCAATTCTGAGGGAAGAAATTGAAGGTTGTTATGTAAACAAAGACTCAAATCTTCGTGGTGCTGTTACTGTTAAAGCCACACCACATCTTGGATCCCTTTGACTCTCTTGGAATCTTAAACGTGTTAGGCAGAAACAAGAAAACAAATGCAGAGAGATGATTGACAATCTAAGAGCACAGGGCGATGCAGGCTCATTCCACCAGCTAAACTCATGGTGTATAGATTTGATTTGGGAGGTAGGCGGCTTTCTTTGATTAGTTCTTCACCGCCAACTTGACATTTCAAAGCAAATTGCTGGAAAAGCGAAAGTCCTCTGGTCAAGAATCGGATGTTTTCCTCCTATAATATTGACTTTTGAAAGAAGTCAGAATCAGTTAACTTCATAATTTTATATCAGTGGCACAGACTTTATTATGAAAGTGACAATCATATTCCCAATCTATGAGGGAACAGGTAGATTGAAAATGTTTTGAGCTCAAAAACTCATAAAACATAAAAATCAGCTTATGTTTAGAATTTTTGTACATTTTCTGAGTTCCATAGTTGTTACCACCATCTAAATTTTAGAATTTTAGATAATTTTTACATGATTTATGTAACTACTTTATGAAACTATTTTTATTATTATCAGTCAATGCTTACCCTCACCTTCTTTATATGTCAACCATCAATTTACTATTGGACTCTACGAATTTGTCTTTTAATTGTTATTTCATATGAATGGGACCAAATGAAACATTATGTGCTTTTATTTTCATTTAGTTTGATGTTTTCCTTCTTTTTCTTTCCCTTCCTTCCTTCCTTCCTTCCTTCCTTCCTTCCTTCCTTCTTTCCTTCCTTCCTCCCTTCCTTCCTTCCTCCTTTCCTTCCTTTCCCTTTCTCTCTCTGTTTCTCTTTCATTGGTTCTTTGTTTCTCTCTTTCTTTTGACAGGGTTTCTCTGTGTAGACTTCTCTGCCTTTGATTCACTCTGTAGAACAGGTTAGCCTTGAACTCACAGAGATCTGCCAGCCTCTGCCTCTCTGAGTGCTGGGATTATAATAGGTGTGCACCTGGCCTAGGTTGATGGGTTATTTTTTTAACCTTTTAAAAATTATTTATTTATTTATTTATTACAATGTATTCATTCTGTAACCCAGCTGTAGCTCCTCTTCTGTCCCTTCCCAATCCTGCCCTCCCTCCCTCTTCTCCTCCCATGCCCCTCTATTAGTCATAATTTGATGTTTTTTAACCAGCCCTTTCTAACAGCAACTACCAGCACTTCATTCTTTATGGCTGAATAGTATTCCTTTATATGGATATACTACATTTGTTTACCCATTAATTAGTTAGCAAATGTTTTGTTTGTTTTTACACTCTATTGTCACTGCTATCAACATTTGCATGCAAGTGTTGTATACATAAGTTTTAATTTTTAGACATATGTCGGAGTTAAATTAACCTTTCATATGGTAATTTTATGTAGTATGTTTAGCTTGAAAGGAAGTGTCAATCTTCCCAAAAGTAACTGTGCTATTTTACATTCTGCAGCAACATATGAACACTCTAACCTCTCTGAATCCTTGTACGGCTTGTCTGTATTCATCTTTTTAACTTTGTGTTCTCTAAAAACAAGAAAGGTTCAAATGTCCTTTTTCTTTTTCTTTCTTTCTTTCTTTCTTTCTTTCTTTCTTTCTTTCTTTCTTTCTTTCTTTTTCCATGTGTTTTGTTTTCATGTCTAGGAAAATTTTTCATAATTCTAAGTCACAAAGGTTTATATTAATTTTTTTCCTCTGAGAGTTCCACAGTTTTTGTTTGTCTTGTTTAAATGTTGCTTAACATGTAAACAAGGGCCCAGGTTCATCTTTTTGCATGTGGTCATTGACATCATCTTTTATACCATAGAATGACTGGTGTCAGTCATCAGCATTCTGAGTCATCCTGGTCCCATTTCTTGCAAGTTTTTGCCCTCCACATGGAAGGAAGGGTTTATTTCTGTACCTGAGGTTTCCTTCCATTTATCTCTATCTCTAGTTTTAGCCTGTCCCACTCTGACTTGACAAACATAACTTTAGAGAATGTTTTGAAATCAGGAAGTACGAATATTTCAATTTCATTTTTTCTCAATATAGACTTTGTTGTTTTTGAATCACTTATATGCATTTTTGATCAGCTCTTCAATTTCTGCAATTAAAGACATTTGGGTTTCTAATGGGAATAATTTTCAAGTCTGTTCAGCTTGAGCATCTTGCCAAGGTAACACTCAAGGTAGTTGGGATTTCTTTCCATTTATTTGGGTCATTAATTTCTTTTAATGACTCTTATTTGTGCTTTTTAGTATTCAGGTCTTAAATTAATTTTGTTAATTTCTTTTTATACTTTAAGTAGATTTTCAAAGTAAGTAATGATCATTGATATCTTCAAATACAGGGAAATCAGATGATCTTTAAGTTAAGATGGCTGGTTTAATAAATAACCTTGTTTCCAAACTCTGTTGGATTGAAGTAATACTAAAATTTTGGCTGTATTTTACATAATACTCTCTAACTTTACCTTCTAAATTGTTTAGGATATTGCAGAAGGATAGCCTTCTTCCACTATAGAACTTTTGAAAATGTGTATGGTAGAATCTAGTTTTTCAAAATGAGTATAAATTCTTGAGTTCACTCACCTTTCTTTTTTAAAACTAAAAATAAATTATTGAGATGATCATACATACACAGGAAATTTTGAGGAGCTTTATGCAGGATTTCTTTGTACACTTTCTTCAGTTGCTTTAGTATAGTGGGCTCTACCTCCAACTGCGGTATTGACACACTGATACTTTCTACTGAACCTTCTCAGGTCTCATCAGTTTACCAGGACTCATTTGCATGGAACGTCCTGGTGCAAAGGACACAGTGGTAAGACCACTGGTGAAACCAATAAAATTTGGAGGAGGTACAGATTAATGATGCATGTTTTTGTATATTAGCTTCTATATTTTATTGGAGATATCCGTGTGTTTTAATTCTTTTCATCAAATTCTAGCTACACAACAGCACCTTGTGTTTGTGCAAATTCACTATGGGCATTCATGAAACTAAGACTCTAGAGTCCTCTTCCGAGTGCTTTTGTTAACCGTGGCTTCTTATTACTAAATAAAACACTATCTTGACTTCTTACCATATGGAATATTTTCACTTTTACAAGTTGTAACTAAAATCGTTAAGTGTCGTAGTTGTGTGTCTCCAGAATGTCCTCATGTGTTGAACTACTTGTCCCAGCTAGTGGAGCCAGCCATTCAGAAGTGATTGTAACCGGTGGGTGGGCTCTAACTTCATCAATGCGTCAGTCTAGTAATGGGTTTACAATTTGATGGCATTACTAGGAAGTTATGAAAAGTAGATGAGATATTGGTTTTGTGTTGAAAAGTATGTTTGTTGTATGTATCTCTCTTCTACCCTGCTGGGCTGAAGTCAGGTGAATACAAATCAACTATAACTTTCTCCTACATTGTTCCTATCTTCAGGAAAGAAACAACAAAGCTAGCTAAAAAGGGACTGTCAACTCTAAAACTGTGAGCCCAAATAAACCCTTCCTCCTTGTGCTTTCATCGGCACTTTTTCACAGCAACAAAAAGCGAAGAAACTCACAGTATATTTTCATTTATCATGAGCATTTTCACGCTGTCTTTCATTGTGAACTTCCTCCATGTTCTGTATGCTGCTGGAGAATTTTTATTATAAATGATGTATTGTATTCTATTGTGTGAATGTGTTATGTTTTATTTATTCATTGTATTTGTTGGTGAGCATTGAGGTAGTTTTAAATAAGAGGTTAATATTAATACCTCTGCTATGAATATTTTAGGACAAATATTTTGGTAAGTTAAGGATATACTTGGATGTATGTATTCACAGGAGAGAAACAGATGTGTTGGGGCGTGCACATTATAGTAATTTATTGTAAATGAAGTATGAAGCAATTTTTGAAAAGTAATTGCAAATTTGATATAAAGAGTGAGGTACAATAAGAATTTCTGAGGCATGATATGCCAGACATTCTTCTGAAGGGCAGATGTGTCTGGTGAGGCTTGAGAGCCACTGAGCCTTTGAGTCACAGACAGGCAGCAGGTGACAGTGCTGCTCTGAATTCACACGTGATTATGATGAAGGCTTCTGACGTATTCATAAAGTTCTAGAAGAAACTCTAGCAAAGAGCTGAAGGTGTACTTCAAAATTCTGTTTACTAAAATTTAAAAGCCTAGTTACTCATTTAATAAATCACACTTATTGATTTTATGTATATTTTAACTGTGGTTTGAGGTGGAGAAACAAGCCACTTTCCCTGTTTGGGGTGGAAAACTTTCAAAGCCTTGATCCTTTGTTCTATAAACATTTCACGTTTGACTTCAGACTGATTATATTTGTATCACTGAGAAAGAAGTCATAAAAGTTTTATGTTTGATTTTCCAATTACATATTCCAGAAAACATTTTTAAAAAACTCTGTTAAACTTTAAAAAAATAATGCAAATTAGGAAATAAGATAAAGACAAAACAGCAAAATATTTTTCAATCCCTTATTTTTATTTCCCAATGTGTCGCCACCTCCAATAATTGCCTGTTGTGTTCATCTGCACTATTAAAATTCTTAGTGCTACCAGTGAACTGCCAGATAAGCATTCCCTTGCCTGCTCTGGTAAAATCATTTCTGAGGGCAATTAACATCAGACAATCACAAGAGATGGAACATTTCAAGCATTTTAAGGCTGAATAAATTGCTGACAACTTATAGCAATTTATGGTTTCCGAGGAATACTACAACAAAATAAATGACTTAATGTTTGGGATGTTAAAACTTTAGCAATTCAACACCAGTTCCGATACTCAAGATAATAAAGCTGAGACTTCTGATCCTATGTTTTTGAAGCCTTTGTGTGTCTGACTACTGCTTCTGTTTGAAAAAGCTTAAAATAGTAGCAAGCTTCCAGGGGTGGTCACGGGACAAGCTACCTTTGAGACATACGCAATCGCCTCATTCATTTGAATTATGAACGTGTAGATAAAGGAGCTGCCAACAACCTTCACAATTATAAAATTATGTTCCTGAAAGGTGCACTGCAGATGATTAAATAACTCATTCTGGAAGCACATGGAAAGTATTGGGTAGCATGATTTATAGCACTGTGAATGAATAACTCCAGAGCAGTCTCTGAAATATCTGGGTTAGTCTAAGAAGAAATCTCAAAAACCTCTTCTACCTAACATGCATATATTAGCTGCACATCACTGCAGCCAGGAACAGGATAATTTAACCAATTTTACATAATTTTATCAGGGTCTGGAAAGAAAACTAAAAATCGTATTTTGTAAATTATATATTCAACATTGGTAATTTGTAAGTTACCGAAAACCAAACTATAATATACTTATCTAAAATCCAATATTTTGATGTTATGCTCAAACTCACATATTTGATGACAAGTTGTGAATCAACATTGGGAAATTAGTTATCCCTGTGAACTGCCCTGGTGTATATAACAAAATACCATTTTGATTTCATGTGTTTGCTTTAGATACATATGAAGGCATAGCTCTTCATATTTACTATGTATTTATATATATTCTCAGAAAACTTCAGCATCATTAGAAAAGTTGAGAGTTTTTGTTAAGTTACTTCTATGCCACATCTACTCAGTGACCAAATATATCCAGATTCCTTTAGGTGTATCCATGTAGTAACAAAGTGGAATCATAAATCAGGACTCGCATGAAGGGTTCTACATACTTCACGGTTGTGATATAACAAAACAAGTATTGAGTAGGTCTTTAGTTATATAAAGAAGCTCTCATAGAGCCAGGGAGATGGCTCAAAAGAAGGAGATACTTGCCTCCAAGCCTGAAGACATAATTTCCAACCCTGGAGCCCACATGATGAAAGAGGAGGACCTACCACTTACAAATTGACCTTTGACCTCTATGCATATGATGGCACATTCTTTCCCCCATATATACACGATAAACAAACAAACTAACCAGTAAATAAGCTGACATAAATGTCATCTATATTTTCACTTTATTATGTTATATATTATATGTTGTATAATATATACATTTAATTTTATTATATATGGATTTCATAGATTTATCTATGAAAACAGATAATGTGTTATATAACTTTATATTATATTATTCATATAACTATGAATACGTTATCTTTTTTCACTTTATATTACTCATAGAAGGCCCCTTCGCTTCTTTTGACTGACGTTAGAAGCCATGCAGGGTCAAAGGTTAACAGAAAACGGACTAAGATATAATGGGAGAGACTGCCAGTAGATAGTTTCTAACATAGTGAATTGTTCTCAGCTGTTAGATTTAGTCTACGCAGTACACCATGTTCCTCCTAAAACCAGAAAACAAATCCAAATACACGGAGGATATTAACCTGGACAACAGAGCCTGGGGAGCTCGCTGGGACCATTGTATGAACCACAGTATCGAGCAGAGGGAAGAGTTGAGGCGTGAGGATGTGATGCGCTGGCTAGTTTTGCGTCAAGTTGACACAAGCTGGAGTCACCAGAGAAGAAAAAGCCTCAACTGAGAAAATCCCTAAGGTCAGGCTCCAGGCATGCCTGTAGAGCAGTGGTTCTCAACCTTCTAAAGCCTCAACTGAGAAAATCCCTAAGGTCAGGCTCCAGGCATGCCTGTAGAGCAGTGGTTCTCAACCTTCTAAAGCCTCAACTGAGAAAATCCCTAAGGTCAGGCTCCAGGCCTGCCTGTAGAGCAGTGGTTCTCAACCTTCTTTATACTGTGACCCTTTCATATAGTTCCCACCTTGTGGTGACCCCCAGCTATAAAATTGTCTCATGGCAACTTCATAACTGTGGTTTTGGTTATGAATCGTAATATAAATATCTGTGTTTTCACACGATCTTAGGTGAGCCCTGTGAAAAGCGCTCTCTCTCCATGCACAGGGGTCGAGTCCCACACATCAAGAAAAGCTGCTGTAGGGAGATAGCTTAGCGCTTGATGGGGGAGGGTCCAGCCTGTTGTAGGTGGTGCTACGCCTGGGCTGGCGGTCCAGGATTCTGTAAGGAAACAGGCTGAGCAAACCCCGAGGAGTAAGCCCATAAGCAGCACTCCTCCATGGCCTATAAATCAGCTCCTGGCTCAGGTTCCTACCCTGTTTGAGTTTCTGTTCAGATTTCCTTTGATGATGCACTCTGACGTGGAAGCATAAATTAAATAGACCCTTTCCTCCCCAAGTTGCTTTGGTCATGGTGTTCTGTCACAGCAGTAGAAGCCCACCTAAGGAACAAGCTCACACACAAACAACAAGATAGTTGCTTTCCTGTCATGCACGACATGAACTGTAGCTGTGGGAAATTCCCCAAGTCTCTTTCTCTCCATGACGAGGCTACAGGGAGCTCTGGGGGTACAGAGCTGAGTCCACATCGGACTTAAATTAGCATCAGCACCATCGCTTTCTCTTTGTGATGGGTATCCCCTGAGATTTCATATTTCTCTTACTCTTCAAATTTCAATCCCGTCATCCCAGGAAAAGTCAGATGGCTACACTCTGGCTTCTTTTCACATTTGAAAAGAAAAGAAAAAAAAAAAAGATGCTTTTTATTTTGGATAACTGAAAAGGGCAATACTAGCTGTATGCATGCTCTATCAAATGAAAAATTAAAAATTCTGAAATGGATTAGACATTAAATAAATTCTAGTAACTGGAAAGGCTTCTGGAAATATTAGAACTCCATTTCAGTTTGTTTATAAAACTCTCTTCCTTGCCTCTTCTGCTTGATTTAATGACTTGCTCTTCCCAGGATAAAAGTATCCACCATAATAGAGAACAGTTTCTTACTCAATTTTGCTTCTAATTAGCTTCTAATATTAAACATTCACCCTCCTTCAAATCCCATCACAAAAGTAATGCATTTCAGTTATGCTGTGCTGAATGGTCACGTGTGCTGTCTAAAATCTATTCTACCCACTTTCATATATATATATATATATATATATATATATATATATATATATATAATCAGAATGTTCTAAGTTTCATTTGTACCTTGAAGCACAAACTCTCTAATTTACATAGATTGAAATCTATGTAAATTAGGTATCAGACTAACAGTTTGTTCATCTGATGTGTTTGTGTTCCCACATATTTTAATGGTTAACAGCCTCGCATTGTAGCATCTGCTTTGGAGATCCTGACCAAGGATATCGTCTGGTGTTCATAGTCCTTTGCGATGGCCGTGGAAACATGCATCCGGTTTGAAATCATTTCAGTTAGAGCTGAGGGAGGTTGGAAGGTAGGATGCTTAAGCTGCTAGGCAATGACAAATACTCCAACACAGGGATATAATGAATCCATAATGTGAAAACATTTATTAACCTATTAAGATTTTATTTGTCCAACTGTTGGCATTTGTGATTGTAAAATATTTGCATTGACATTAAATTTGTTCCAATTATAAATTTTAAGGTTTGCCTTTTCTTTTCATTAATGGTGTTGTACTGCAAACTGCCCATGAGAACATTCTGTGCCAGCAACTTTGGTTGTTAGTGCCAGTTCAATAAAATATTGAACTTGAATGGGTGTGCTGCGAGCCCTATAGGTGTTTGCAAAATCAACTATTGAAGCCACTCAGTGCTGAGCCACATCTTCTGTGTTAGCATCATCTGTTAGCAGAGGAAGCAATGAGAGGAAGCAGGGAGGATTTCATACAAATTCTCCCGTTTCAAAATTAACGTTAAGATGAAATTAACATCACATTAGTGAAGCATTAGAGAAACTGTTCACAACCTCAGCTTTGAGGTGCCAGAGAGTAAATCTAAAAAATAAATAAATAAACAAATTAGAAAGTATACAAGGCAGCCCACAAAACATACTGGTCCCTGAGTACCAGTGTGATTTCTCATGCCAATAGATTAGGGAGCCACTATGCCTTGACTATTGAATTCTCCGAGTAAAATATGGCTGTTACCTTTAAGAAACCTTATGCTCCATTTACAAACACAACAGCGTCTAACCTGGAGCACTTCCTTACTGCTCCAGCTGAGCTGGAAACACTTTCTCCTTTCAACACTTTGACAGATATATTTTGGATTTTCACGGGTACACAGATGCAGGTTATGTTTATGCTTTTAAGACTTTTCTTCCTTACGCATGAAAAATGCCACGATGAAATGCTAAAGGTGTGTTGGGACATAAAATTTGGAATGTTTTAATTGATTAATGTTCCTTTAGGAGCCAGCAGATGGTTCTGTGGGTTAAAGAGCTTGCCTTTCACAGACCTGCTTTATAAATATAAAACTTGCCATGACTGATGATAAAGGTGTGGACATAGGGATGTGTGGACTGGGTTCCACCTAACAGAGCGTCCACCTCAGGTACTGGAGGGCAGGTTCTCCTCATTCCTTCCTATCCTCAGCACTGTGAGGCACACCAGGTTCAGGGTGGGACTCTTCTGACTGCGAGTGATCCTGTTGAGATGCTTATTCCACGTTTGCAGGGAAGGCTATTTCTATGTTTACGACAGTTTCCCAGTGGGCCACTGAACACCCTTTTGTCCAGTTAAGATTTAGATCAACATTCAGATAACCGGACATCGGACACCCAATGTTTAAGAATGAAGCATTCCTAGAGCATAGCTGTGCCCATCAGCTCACATTTTGTTCATAGCTCCTTTCTTTCTACAACTGTGCGGGTTGTAACGATGTGTATGAGTCACAACCCTTAAAATATCTATTATATGACTCTTTAGGAAAACATTTAACTACAAGTAATTTAACATGAAACTCAATTACTGAGTTTCCTCATGGTCTGTCTGAGCAACAACTCTTTGGTATTTTCAATGGCTGAATTTTATGATGTTTAGCCACTCTCTAGGAAATGATACTCATGAGCTTTTCTTCATACTTGGTATTATGTGTAATTGATAAACCTAATCCTTAGGTTGCTTACTGATACTGCATTATGGCTTAAACTGCCTATTCAAAATAGCAAATAAAAATTGTTAAGGATAAATTTAAAGAGAACTGTCTAGAAGGAATGATGTGACTTGAAGAGTTAAAGATTGGAGTATGTGGCATTTTTATACTTTATTTTTCTACATATAAAATATTTCTTTTAGGGGAAACAGTTGAAATAATTATTCTTTATTTTCACAGGAAATCTCACTGACAGTAGAGAGTCCAATATCTCAAACTCTCAGTCAAATTTGTAAACACTGCTTAGGAAAATTCAAGACATCATGATTACTAATAGGAACCAAGAACTAGAGGGAGAGTGGGATTAGGAGAGGAGGAGAGGAGGAGGTACAGGGGGAATACAAAGTGAATAAACTGTAATTAATAAAAATAAAAAAGATAAAAAATAAAAAACTATTATACAATCAGATTATTTTAAACAGGAAATGTTAACAATAAAATAACTTTTATTATAGGGGTATTATTGATCTAGTTGAGCAGGATGGCAGCATGGCTATTATTTTCTCCCATTTAGTGGGTATATTAGAACTTGGACATTTGACCAAAATCATATAGACATTTTGTAACATGTGTTGCTCTTATTTGTTCTAAGGATCATAGCAGTTTTCAGCGATTCATTTGGTATCTTCCAGAAATGTGCTTCACAGAGAGGGTAGCTATAGAAAAGAAAGCGCTACAGTGGTCCTAGGTCAATTGTAAGCACACCAGGAATAAATTCTTTTCATGTTGAAAACTTCTCTTTAGTATTTCATTCATTTATATGTTCTGTAAAGACACACTGTGCATCAACTCTTGAAGAAGCTAAGAATATATCAATGAGTACAGGAGTCTAAAGTGTTTTAGCAAATCTATATTCATGCATGGTAGATGAAAACACATAATAAACTATACAATAAACACATGTAATGAACTATATAATAAGCTATATGGTATATTATGAGGGTGATACTTGCCTTATAAATAGCAAAATGTAGAACAGAATGGGGATTTTAGAACTTTGGGTGAGTTTAGAAGTTGCATTATAAAATTTAATAATGTATACTTGAATAAAATCTTATATATATATATATAACTTGCATAAGATAAGTTATCTCTAAAATTCTTTAAAATATTAAAGTTAGCATAATTGTTTTAAGTTTCATAATGGAAACAATAGAAATTTATGTAGTCCTAAAATACACATGGAGATCTGATCTTATTAAAAGACAGATGGTTGATATAGACTGAATAGAAATCATTACATAAGATCTGATTGTAGAAACATAATTGGGCTTTTCTCAGCATAGAATCTATCATTATAAGAAAGCCTAAGCTGTGATAATAAAATCATGCCCCAAGTTGAAGAAATTAAAAAAGGGTGGCCACATGGGAAATAGTCTAAAATAACATACAATTAAACTGGGGAGAGTTGAGTTGCATAACATTGTAATTACTGATAACATAAGTCACAGATGATGGACAGAAGTGATTAAACAGAACTGCCCCAAGGCAAGTGAAAATTGAGTAAGAGATTAATATCATTGACTTCATACACATAGGGGTCAACTTTATGCTTAAATTGAAGCAGGAAGATAGTTTTTCTCTAAGCCACATAAAACTCCATATCCACGATCCATGCAGAAAGTTGATTTGACTGTGAGAAGGCATAGAGCTTTGCAGAGCATGCCTAGAAGGGTGTGGCTGACGGCATTCCACAAACTAGGGAAAGTTTGGATCATACTGAGTACTAGTAATTGTAAAAAAGACACCTGTCAAAAGAGATGAAATTTACTTAGCCTTTCCTTAGAATGTTAGTGAATGTAAAAAGGCCTCATTGGATGCTCTGCTGTAAATGAAAAGGAATTAGACAAGGCGAGGAAGATGACAGGGACACTGTCACCATTAAAGGCGACAGTGTCACAAAAGAACTCAAATGGGATGGTCGTCTTGGTGAAGCCTTTCCTTAGATATTTTTCACCCTTATAATATTCTTTTCTCTCAGTACTTTCCCTGGAATTTAGAGTTGCATTCTCTATGCCTCTACTTAATCACACTCAGGTAAGATAAGAAGTCTGTCTTTGGCTAATTTCAATGACATTTCTGTTTTTAATCGTTTAATCATGTGGCTTAGTTGCATTTATTAGATAGCAAATTGTGATAGTTATGTATATTGTTTTCTAGGCACTGGGATTATATGTAGCTCATATAATTAAATACTAATTAGATTACTTAAATAATAAAATACTTATCTTGCATGCACAAAGTCCTTCTTGTGATCTCTAGCACCTTAAAAAAATAAAAGATTTTCCCATCCAGTCCTAAAATATGATTGCTAAAGTTCTCATGCATCTAATTAGTAGACCAGAACAGAAGCAGAGTTATATGAAAGCCATTATGAAAGCTCAGGGTAATATTCAAAACAAATTATTATCATCTCAGTAAATCGCTACACGGAACAAATTAAATGTGGGCAAATACTGCACTCCAAGAGAAACTCAGTTTTAATGGTCTCAACTTTTATATTGACTAGCCATTCAAAATTTTGTACATAATTATTATCTCAAGATAGGAAAGGTGTCTCTATTTTAGGAATCTAATTGATAACACTTGTTATTTAATACAGAGTAAAATCTGTTGCCTTTACAGCTATTCTTGGAGTTTAAACCCTCTTCTCTTACAGCCATTGCTCCAAATGCAGAGAGAGACTCGGCTTAGCAATGCACTCTTACTAACCTATGAAATATATCGACAACTTCAGCTTTGGGGACTCATCAGGGCTTGAAAAGGCAAGAACTCTGGGACAAGGTTAAAACAAAGATTTCTAGATGCTCCTTTGTTGGGAAAGGCTTAAGGGACTATAAGAAATATGTCGCCGTGACGCTTTGAAGGTCTATAAATGGGAAATGGTAATATTAGTGTGCATTGTCTTCTGAACAATCTAATAAAACTAGGCTATCCTTGTTTCAATGGCAAAGTTACTTCAGTAAGGTTGGAGGGTAACTGCTTTGTACTTGCTCCTTCTTACAACAAGATGGGACATCACTGTCTAAATTTTGCAAATACAGGCTCAGGCTAACACACGGTAGTACAACTCTATTCCATTGAAAAGCAGATATATCAAAGTTTAACTAATAGTAGTGTTATATTGCTACTGCTACATTTAGATCAAAACTTAAGGATTCATTGTACACACTGGCTCCAGGTAGCCACTATTTACAAGCTTTTGGCAACTGAATTGTTGTCCCTGCAGTCTAGTTTACAAAATAAAAGTGGGCACAGTGTTTTAGAGGTAATTTTTGTTTTTCAGCCTAGTTTCAGCTGGAATATGAACAGATGTTTGAGAGTTTTGAGAGCCTCCCTCATTTAAAACTTTCATCTGTTTGTATGTGACTCTTACGTCTTTTCAGTCCCTTTCTGTTCACATACCATTTGGGGATTGTTGGATCTATTGAATGAGCAGGGTCTTGATTAAGTCCCAAGAGAATTTTCTGTAACTATTCTTGCCTTCACATTTAAGATGTGGGTTCTCGAATGCTGCTTCTAACCAATTTGTGACTCCTCAGTCAATTCTAGTCACCAAACTGTGCTGTATTATGCACTGTTACATAGCAAATGTGGACTGTGGGGTCCCCAGTGTTTCATTTCGAAGACACTTCTGTAAGCTTTCCTTTCCTTTCAATAATATAGGTGTATTTACCTCCACTACCAAAGAGCAACATGAACACTCAGTAATATCAAGTTACCATGGCTGTTGCATCGTGATGTTTCCACAAGTCTGCCATTTTGATCATAGCACGCCATCGCTTGGTAACGGTATCCTTGTCCACATTCCTTGCTGTCTCCTTGTACCTTCATTCCCAACAGCACTTCAGCCTTCCCTTCCGGTAAGATACAGTCTGACCAGTTCCCCACAGGCTGTGCATTGTATTTGTCACAAGGACAATACTGCGTCTCAATAAGAGGGTATAAATGGGAGTTTTTACATTTTTCCTTCTTTTTACTTTTTCCTGTGGGAGAGAATTATGATGGAAAATAGCATTATTAGTTTCTAGCATCCTTAGATTCTTCACATTCTTTTACTTCCTTTCTCTCCTTTTGATTTTATTCAACAGTAGCCTATAAATAAATGATATCTTTTCATTTATAAGTGCTTTCTAAATAAAATTTTGCTGATATTGGGTGCTTTGTGCCTTGCACAGTGAAACATTTCTTATTTTTTCATTTAAAAATAGTCCATTTTGCATAAAGGATTGCAGTAGATTTTTACACTCTGAAATCACTGAAAACCTCATGTTTGTACTGACTCAGGAGTTTGTGGCAATTGCACTAACCTCTTCTTTTCAATATATGCAAAAATGTAAGATGCAGAGAGACTGACACTTCATGGGATTGCATTCTCTCTTGCTGATTGCAAATAGCTGGCAGAGTTACACTGGATTATAATTCAGAAATAGAGATTTAAGGCTTCTTTCTTAGCATATTATTTTGTATCTTTCAAAATTTCTGAACACTAGTCATTTTGACATACTCGATGACTAATACAAATAGCACTCAATAAGAAAAGTTGGGTATCAGAATAAAACATTTTAACAGTTTTGAATCAGCAAGAGAAGACAGGAAACAGGACAAGAGCCTACCACAGAGGGCCTTTGAAAGACTCTACTGAATTGAGGTATCAAAGCAGAGGCTGAGACTCATAGCTATACTTTGGGCAGAGTGCAGGGAATCTTATGAAAAAAGGGGGAGATAGAAAGATCTGGAGGGGGCAACAGAGAAAAAAAAGAGCCTTGGGGGTCCTGCAGAGACTGATACCCCAACCAAGGACCATACATGGAGAGGACCTAAAACCCTGGCTCAGACGTAGCCCAGAGACTCGGTCTCCAAGTGGGCTCCTTAGTAAGGGGAGCAGGGACTGTCTCTGGCATGAATTCAGTGTCAGTTTCTCTGATCACCTCCCCCTGCGGGGTGCAGTCTTACCAGGCCACAGAGATTATCTAATGCAGCCAGTCCTGATGAGACCTGATAGGCTAAGGTCAGATGGAAGGGGAGGAAGCCCTCCCCATCAGTGGAGGGGCATAGAGGAAGAAGAGGGAGGGAGGGTGGAATTAGGAGGAGATGGAGGAGGAGGCCACAGCCAGGATACAAATTGAATAAACTGCAATAATGATAACAATAAGTTTTGAATCAAAAGAAAGTCTCTCTTAAAAATCCTTATTTATAAGTTGTATATGTATTTAAAATTACATACTTAATTATCCTAGTAATAGCATATAAAATATTCATGATATATAATTGTAATTCTGTCATACATAATATATTCTTTAATTAAGTTATGATATTTAATTATACATTTATTTCTAATGTGCATACGCGCACGCACACACACACACAGTTTTCCAGTGTCTTTATTTTATCTTGGTTCATCTTAACAGTCTATAAATATCATCCAGGTTAAGTGGAGCATCCAAGTTAAGTGTAGTATCTTGTCTTCTAAACTGTTAATCATGTCACTGTTTTAGTTTTTTTTTTTTTTGCTTTTTAAAGCCATTGTGCCTTTGTGTTTAAACGCGGTTTTCGTAGATAGATCTAATGCTGCATCTCTCACTGTAGGGAATAAGCTATGAACTGAGGCTGAAGTAGTGACGATAGGCTGAGACCATAAAGGAGTGGCTTCTACTCTTTGCTCTCAGCACTTTAAAATTTCTTAGCAATGCACTAAAAGGTACATGTTTAAAGAACAACAACAAATGCCTTAAGTGTTGCATAGGGGATTAAGCTGCCTTTTCTTTCTTCTAAAAATGATGTGCTTCTATCATTGTTACCTTGCATTAAAATACACACCCGATTCTACTGAAATATTCCATATAAGCACAGCAACAATAAGGACTTTTGTCTATACTGTCAGGATGCTCTTGGTTTGAGTTTTATTGTGTTTTTCTGTCAAGCTTAGAGTTGCCTTTAGCATCCCAATTATTCTTACCAACAATAGCACGCTTCCTGGTCCTAACTGCGCCGCAGTCTCCATTGCATGAAGAAAACTTGGACCAGCTGGTAAATTGACAGTCATCTTGGCAGGGAATCTGGCAAGCCTGGGTCAGGGCTGGCACAGGGCCTGCATACTGGAGGCACTCCTGGACGCTAGCCTGCCCTCCATCTTGCTTTCGACAAGTAATGGCTGAAAGAAAAGCATGTGTCTAATTACTCCATAATTTAAAAATTAAAAGCATTTTCACAGAGTGAGAATTCCCAGTTTACAGTAGAAATGTGGTTAGAGCATTTTTAAGAATCACAGTAGACACTATAATAGTGTGTGTATACTGTGAGCACACATTTGGACAGCAGAGTTTGCTATCGAGTGCCTTCTCTCTTGTTTTGCTTATTTTTGAGACGGGGGTCTTCTACTGAACTTGCAGCTCAAGCCTTGTGAATACTGGCTTGTCTAAAAGCTGTGAGTGTTCTCTGGCCTTTGCCTCTAAGCACTGGGACTATAGGGTGCTCTACTGCACCCTGGTTTTTATGTGGGTGCTGGGAATCAAACTAAGATCCTCGTGAGTGTGCATCAAGACTACTCACTGAGCCATCTCCCCAACCTTTGTATTTTCTTTAAATAATGCATAGCCTTCATTGTCTGTTGTGGCACAGAAAAACACACCAACACACACACAAACACACACACACACACACACACACACACACACACACACACACACCTGAACAGAGATATACGCATAGATATATACACTTAGTGAAATTCAGTAAATTTTACTGGAGTCACCGAATCATTTTAGATTTGTTTCACATCTGGGTTAGATTTAGAAATTAATTTTAGCAGATAAATCATGCATGGATTCTAGTTTGCGTTTGATGTGGGATATTTGCACACAGTTCAAGAAGCAAAAAAAATGAGATGTCTGCAATGCTGCTTTAGGACACAAAACAATGTTAAGATCTCTGTCTACAGAGGTTTCAGTGGGTGCCTGCCCACTGTTTACTGAACTGTGGCGGGAGAGCTATGTTCACACAATTTGTCTTATAGCCAAAAATGACAGAAATTGCTCTTTTTTTTCCACATTGAGAGTGTACTTGCACATCTTTTGAGTGGCTAATAGGAGACAGCATCAGCTCCCTTGGCCCCTTCTGACCTCACGTTTTTTACACTGCAAAAATATCAACTATGAATTAAAAAAAAATAAAATTGGAAACTGTTAACAAGCTAAATTTAGCATGTCATTAGCAGAATTCTCATGACTACATAGGCACTGTAATGATGATCAAGCAGTTTTAAGTCACATAATGATCCCTTCCACTATTGTTCCAGTAGCTTATTTAAAGCAAGAAACTGTAATATGCAAAACAGAGATCTCCAGCGTTGCCTGTTTTTGTAACGGTCTTAAAGAAAAAGATCATAGGTTGCCAACATTCTCCCTTCTTCCTATACCATTTACTCCACAGGTTTTAAAAATAATTTATTTATCAAGGAAGCCAGTGAAACATTTAAACTTTGGTCCTGCATTGAAATCTTCATTAAATTACCTTAAATAGCCTCATTCAGACTGATTTATAGGGTGTTTTCTTTTGTTTGTTTTTTTTTCAAGTTCATGGTGGAGGCTAACTGCCCCCTCCTACCTGCTTGTTCAGGAGTCTATCATCATGAAGTTAAGGAATGAGTCTGGCATGTTGCTGGGACACAGGGGTCTCCAGATTAGGCCATATCCCCTATACCTGTGAGCTGAAACCCTACTGAAAAGAGCAGTTGTGTAAAGGGTACGTAACGCGAAGTAGCTTACAGTTGGAGAAAGGGAAAATGTTCCCTGCAAGGTGAGCACAATGCAGAACAAATCCATGGAAGCTCATTTTGTTCTGCAAGCGTGGTTCCAACACTTGCATGCTCTGAATGGAGTCTCATTCATACGCTCCAGTTTGAGCCAAATTGTACGAAAGGGACAGAGGTCCTTGAATAGCTAAGTCAGTATGCTTGGGACGATGAGCATTGTGAAAGACAGGTGACAACAAAAGATTCCTGTCACCACTTCTGGGGAGGCTGGCATGGTCCTGTGCTCATCACAGGCTGTCTGAAGTAGTGGTTGTGTCAGGCTGCAAAGTAGAATAAGCTGGTCAGCTTTTGGCTAAACCCAACCATTCCTATCTCATTGACTAAGGACAAGCAAGGTCTTAGAGCAGCTTTGATGATGACAGTTTGCTGGCTGGATGAAAGCTGCTGCTGCTTGGAGGTGGTGCAGTATTGCCTGCAGCAGAAGCACCTGAAATTCTATTTAGCACCTTGATTCTTGGATTCACCCAAGAGAGCTCTGTGGTCAAGGGTCAAGGAAAAAGCACTTTCCAAAGGCACTCAGTGTTCAAGGCACAAGGGTCGTGGCTGAAACTAGTGGGTAAGATGGCTCCTTCTCTGGTACTCTGTCACCCTTGCACTTTGTCACATTTTGGAAAACACCGGTGTGTGGGTCTGGAGCTCTAAATGTGAGTTATTGTTCTCTTGAGAAAGCATTATGGGGACTTGTACACAGATGGGTCAAAGTAAACATCCATCTATTCTGAAGGAAAGCCATTTGTAGCACACTAGAGGTGGAACTTTCTGCTTGGATATCACAGTTCTCTCTCCTCTTGCAATTAGGACCAACCACATCCACACCAGAAACTCAGCAGGTTCCCATAGTTTATTGGCAATATTGCCCCCAAGGTACTTAACAGGAAAACTTGAGAAATGAAAATATTAGACATTTTACTAGCTAGGATATATAGAAGCTGCAAGAATGATTAAATTGGAGCCTAAAATGTGTGTGTGTTGAATTCTTAGCTTTGAAGATGAATTTATTGCTGGTATCGGCAATTAAGGATTAAAAATGTAATCTTGGGGTCTCTGAAATGAAAACTGCCAATTTATCTAACATGCCTCTCTGAAATGGAGACTCAAATATAAATCTTTTGAGAAAGTTAATAATGTTGCCTCATGTTCTCTAAGAGGGTTTCTCTTTCTCTCTATCTTTCTCTCTGTGTCCTTCTGTCTCTCTTATTTTATTTCAGAATTACTCCATGTATCTTCACACTGTGATTCAAGAAAGAAAATTAAAAAATAACCCCACTACCAATAAATATAATTCTAGAAATAAATTTACATTGTTGATAGATACACTATTTAAAAAAAAGTAAAAAAATTCTTTCCCATACTCAGACATCCCCAAAATCTTATTAGTGCTTCAGTTGATTGAAATGGAAAACAAATGTATAACATTCCTATATCTGTTCTCAGAAATCTGCTCAGCACTTCACTTCCCTTATCTGAGATTTTCAACAGTATACTTTTGGAATGAATCACACAATGTTATCCAAACAAGAGCAAGAACACCGTTTGTACAACATATTGAAAATTTATCATACATTGTAGCTTGTTTGTATTCTAACTTAGAGGAAACACAACAATTCAAACATAGAAATGCAATCTAAAATGAACTTCCTGCTACCGGGTGAGGAAAATATAAATGTTTGGAAAAGGAGCCATCTGGTCTCTCAGCTTTGTAAACTTTAAAGATCATTTGAGAGCCACTGAAAATAGGGTGTTTTTTAATTGTAGCACAAATAGATCATTCCAAGCATGGTTTCCTGGCATTTCAGAAAGCTACACATGCCCAGGCAACTGTGACTGTATTTGCATCTATCCTCATGTATAATGATTATGCAAGTTTTCCTTTGTGTTGAGACCTTATTAGCAAGATAGATCAAAATAATGCTATCCTATGAAGAGTGGACCATAAAAGTTTCTTGGTAAGATTGGCAATTGTAAAAAAAAGTTTTTCTTTTTCAAAAGGGAAATTCCACAGTAAATAGTATGTTGACTATATAATTATTCCACTTATGAAACATAAAGTTTTAGATATCACAGCAAGGTTTATGTGTTATAGGATTATATGCTTCTAGCTGGCTAAAAGCATGAGAGACACAGGATGGCCAACTTTGGACTAAACACGAATAACCTTGGACAAGTTTAATTCATCAAGGCTTGGGAAACATGCTAACGGTGAGTAAGATACAGCTGGGATACAAAGTGAATAAACTGTAATTATAAAAAAAAGAAGAAAAAAAAGAAAAGGAAGAAAAAAATAAAATTCAACTCAAATTGGATTAGATCAAAGTAATTCAGAAAGGCACAGTAACCAAAAACAATTTGTAGACCTTAGGAGGACTAATTTGAAAAAAAAAAATAAACAAACTGTGTAGACATTTTTATGTGTATCTATGACATGTGTAGAGTTCAGAAAACACCCTCAGGTTGGTCCTTACACTCTATCTTGTTTGAAGTCCAGTCAGGGTTATGTGTTTCATAGATGGTGGAAAATTAGGCATGTCCTAAAGATTAGGCATTATTAAATTATTATTAACTATGTTTGGTATCATAATCTCATTTTCATGTAAGAAAAGGATAAAGTATCTGTAGGAAATAAATATCTTATTTAAGCATTGTTCTGAAATGCTCCAGGAAAATTCTTTTGAAGGGAGTGACAGGTGACCAAGATGGCAGCATGTCAAAACCTTTAATGCTGAATAAATGATAGCCACCCTGTGGATATTCATGTCAGCCTTTCAATTTTTGTGTATTTTTAAAACATCTTCCAAGTTTAAATATCAAAGCCTAGTAAACTGAATAGCCAATTTCAGAATGTTTTTGTGTGAACTTGGTTTTAGATTTGTTTATTTTTAAATTATGTGCATATGTGTGACCAGGCAGGAGTATGTAAGCACCAGAGCAGCTACCCACAGAGACCAGAAGAAGGTGTTGGATCCCTTACAGCTAGAGTTACATGCAGTTGTAAATTGCCTGATATAGATGATGGGAACTTAATCAAGGTCTTGTACAAAACTGATAGAAGCTAGGCAACCATGGTTGTTATAAACTAAAAAAAGAAGAAGATGCAGAGGGACAAACTATATATTCTCTGCGAGAGGTTTATTAGGGGGGTATGGAGGAAGTGGATAGCAGGGCATGGTGGGGAAAGAAAAGGAAAGGGGGGATGGGGCGCCCCAGAGAAAGAGAAGAGTGTAAGAGTAAGAGTAAGAGAGAGACCATGTGTCGGATTGGCCCTTTTAAGGGGCACGATAACCACACCTTCCAGGTGTGTTCACCTGGCTGGTGACCCCTGATGACATCATCATGGGTTGCTCGGTAACCCAGAAGCAGGTTGTGTTCCAAAATACTAACAATGATTTTAATCACAGAACTCAGGAGACAGAGGTAGGAATCTCTTTGTGAATTCAAGACCAGCTTGGTACTTATAGTGGGTTCCTGGCTAGCCAGAGATAAACAATGAAACCTTGCCCCCCCTACCCCCACACACAATACCTCACCTTCTAAAATTAAAAAAAAAAAAATACTCAAGTCATCCAATGCTCTTAACTGATGAGCCATCAGCCCATGGGCTGTTTTAAATAGGAAAATGTTAAAGGTTGAGGGACTGTGAAAAACCAGGGTTAGCACTGCTGGGTTAAGAGCAGACGCAGGCAGACAGATGTGGTGATGAGCACGTGTAGACTTAATGACAGAACTTGGAGTGAGTAAGTCTAACAACATGGAATGTCACTACTCATCTTCATTTTCTTGAAGAGGTAGAAACTCCCCTTTACTCAGGTTGGAAAAAGTGGAGAATTCAGGGAGGCTGTGGATTACTCTGCAGTGTGTAAGGCCTTCCTGTCATTTTATTTAAATAATCAGAGTGAACTAAATTCCTAAATGTGCGCACGGTTCATTACAGAAGCAGAATCTATATCTTGGTGTAGACAAAGCTGTTGAATTCTGTGAAATAAAGAGTTCAAGGGGCTCTGAGACCTTATTTATTACGTTGAGCAATATGATCATACTTTAGCCTACCACCCTAGTGTCTGGGTGACATTCAAGGTAGAATACGCTCAGCTGGCAAATTGTTTAGATGAGCTATTTTCCTGTAGTTTTATGAACAAATGCAACAGTGAGGATGAAATCATGTAAACATGAAAAGGAAAAGGCTTAGCATGAGTAGGAGGTTGTTACCAAGAGACCTAATTGTGCTCAGATCCAGCCTATAAATAATGCAAGAGCACCCCAGTTGTTTCCTAGGTAGACATAATGATCCTGGCCTTTCTTTGTAGCAAAGAGATTTTCACTGACACAGTTACTAAATTACACTTCCTAATTGCAATTTGCAAACCCAAACCTGGCAGAATGGAAAGAAACATAGTTCCTTTTAAAATTGCTCTTAATTTGCAATGATTTCTGTGTCATTGATGCTCATGATATATGTGAAATGTTCATACACCTTACTCGGAAAAAAATGTCAGTTCCAAGAATATTAGCTCAGATCAAGATCAGCTAGACTGGAATAGAGACCTTTGAAGGTTTAACTAACTGCATGGCCACATATGGAACACACAGGAACAATCATGGTCATGGGATGGTGCCACATGTATTTTATGAGCTACTATTTGAAAAGCAGCAAAAATAAAATTAAAAATTAAAAAAAGAAAAGGAGCAAATGCTGGACAATACTTGATAACAATGTTCTTGGAGGAATATAAGACATAATCATAATGGCCAAGTCAGCTAGGATGTTGAGACTCAGAGAAAATCGTTTAAAAGTGGAAATAACCCTAGAACCTTTGAATGACAGTTATACAAGTTAAAAGTACAAAAATTAGAGCTCAGTGAATACATATATCAGCCTAAAGAAGCCTATAAATTCATAACACACAAGTTTCCCTTTGTATTTAGCTATTTTTGCTTATATATTTTTGTTTTTAATTGAATTTTGTCTGTAAATGAACAGCGATACATATTGCTAAAAAAATCTGACTCAGATATTTGGTTTGATCTGAACTGTAATAATGTCACTAAAACACAATTAAAAATAATCGAGGGACCAGATTTGAAGGCAAAGGATGATATCAGAGTACCACTACAGGCTCAACACATATAAATCCAATATTTAAGCCCATTTGTTCATAAAAAACATATACTTTGAAATATCTCCATCTTATATTCTACAAATTATTTAGATTTAATTTTGATTACAGAGACTATCCCTGCAGGAGATAACATAGTACCAACATGAAGACTGAACCAAAATAACTTAAAAATAATTTATATGAAAGCTTTACACTTAATGTTTATGACTTTGTATTATGCCCTTTCATTAATGTGTAACAAATAATACAGCCAGAAATTACAGACTTGTATTTAAATAGCAGAAGCTGCTATTTTTCTTTAGAGCAATTGTGAGTAAAAATAAGGACATCATATGAAATATGTCATTACTAGTATTTTTACGTGCATTGACCTTTGAACTTCTACTGGTTTCCTCTTCTCAAGAGGGCACCCTGCTTCTGCTGTCTTAGTATCTGTGATCTGTGGTTTCACTGACTCAGCCACTGTGCTGTCATCCATGACCATACAGGAGGACATATTTGAGATTTTTAAATGCAGTTGCTGCTGCTCAGGCCATCATCATGTCCTCTTAGCAGCAGGTAGCACTAAGTGGGCTCAGCCTTTGGCTTGTTCAGCATCTGAATCCTGAGCCTGCTCCTGACACTTGACCCTAGTCTGTGTCATCTCTGGCACCAGGTCTATCAATACTCCACTGAGATAATCCAGCCAACCCTAAATGTTCTTAGCTTTTCTGGTTTCCTAGAATCTATTGATCTACAAGGACTTAGCTCTCTGATGGCTTTCAAGTAATGCTTCCAGTCTGACTTGGACATTTGTTCTTTTCTATTAGCCAATAACTTTGTTTTCTAGTCACTGAAAACTAGAAAACTCCAGGTTGGAGACAGAAAGTGTGGTTTTCTCACGTTGGATATCACCTAATCTTACTGTAGCGCAGGCCACCACCTCTGCTTTGGCTAGAAGAGAACTAGAAGAATTAGAAGGCTAAGCCTTTGGTGCCTGCATAGATGTTGGCTAAAGACTGGTCCATTGGAGTCCAGGAATAGGCACTTAATTGGTGGGGAAATCTGAGGAATTGTGATGCTCATGCAGTCAGAAGGAGAAGGCATGAGACCTAGACTTGAGTTTGGTCTTCCCAATGATCATCATTATGAGCCATGTATTTTATTTCTAATGCAAATCCAGTGCTAACTTTATCCATAAATATGGCTAGGAGTTAATAGTATATTCAGCTGGCAGAGTAATGTCTTCTAAATATCATCTGAACATTTGAAAGGTGAGCAGAAAGAAAAGACAGTAGAGGCTTTGGTCCTATGACATGTTAAACAAATGACTGGAGTAGTATGAATCAAGCTTTTAAAAAATCACCAAATTCTGTTAATGATTTCTTTTTTTTTTTACTTTTTTAAAAATTTTGTATTAATTACACTTTATTCATTTTATTTCTCTTTCATTTTTATTCTTAATCTATAAATATTTTGCATCTTCTTTTTTTTAATTGAAAAAAAAATCTATTCATTCCCTCCTGGTATTTCAGTCCCCAAGTGATGTTTGTCTGCCTCTCACACATTCAGAGAAGCCCCAGACAAACAAGCCGATACTCTGCCCTTAAGTGTATAGATTTCACTTTGTACTTTTTTCTTTGAGTTACCCTGTGTTTAGAGAAACTTTCCTTTTTATTGGGTGTACAGTGATGACCACTTCTGATTTTTTTGCTTCCATTTTTCTGTGGTTATTGTGCTTATACAGCAATAATATATACATTACCGATTTGCCTTGAAACCCAAATCATGTGTGCTTTACAACATTTCCCACTATATTAGATTATCTGTATATTTTTATTATCTCAACTAGTGAATAGCATGAGGCAACATGAAGGGTGTAGCATGCATTTAAGAAATACTTATCTATGTAATCACTAATTATATTGAACAGTACTCAGGATAGTTACATTGGTCTTAGGGACTGGTTTTTACAGCTTTTTGAGAAAAATTAATATAACAGACTTACAGACCTGTGCATCAGGAAGTTTAAGATACTGATAATATGAACTGAGTTGAATTTCCCTAAAGTCCTCTAATTTCAGTTTAACAGAGTCATGACATGGAGCCTTTGGATCGGGGTCAGATTTGTTCGCCAGGGGGTAGATTCTTAGGATGAGACTGATGTTCTTACCCTCTCTCCTCCCTCACCCTCTCTTTGGAAATTGTAGAGGAAATTCACTCTGAATCAAGAATTGAGTGGGCAGCACTTTGACCTTGTGGTATATTGTTATAGTAACGACAGCACTCCAGCGACTATGTATTTATTTGACAAAAGACTTAGGAGATTTTTAGAATACTGCTTATTGTGGCTAAAGAAAGTTTCTGTCTCTAGCTGCAACAGTGTAAATCAGAGAATTTAGTGATACACTTTCCTGGTGAAATGGAAGCTCAGGTCTTCTAAGAAAAACTGCGTAATAATAGGACCTTGCAATTGTTGTGCTGAGAGGTGCGTATTTATTATGTAAAATGAACACTTTGATCATCTCCATGCAATACATCATAAGTGAGCCAGAAATTAACAAGTAGTTGTGATATGATTTATCTGTAGAAGAAGAAAAAATTGCAAAAACCTAGAACAGTTTTTTGCCTCTTGTCTTCTGCACTCTCTGTATTTTCAGATTTTGTCTTTATATTTTCCTTTAAAATGTTTACTGCTAAAGTAGGGGGAATCAAATATTGTTCTCTGATATTTCCTGAGTAATGTTGTGATTTCATTCTTAAGGGAGCTATTTTCCTAATATAATAGATTCAAGTGCAGGTTTTCTCATACTTTGACTGGGTTTCTTCACTGATTATCTGAATTTGAAAACTTGAGCTAAAGATAAGAAAGAACTTTTTGATGCTATTGATTGCAGTACTAATAGAAGTTGTGGCTATATCAATGATTATTTACTTCTGAGTTTATATTGGGGCCAGTAAATTTTTTCTGTAATGCTGGAAGAGTAAATAATTTTTGCTTCCTGAGACACACTGTCTCTTGTAGCTACTGACTTTGCCACATATATTGAAAGTAACCACAGGCAAAATGTCAAGAAATTGGTGTGGCTGTGTTCCAACACAATGTTAACTACAAAGAAACAGGCAGTGGGCTGGATTTGGTCAACAAATTATAGTTTAGTAATCTTTGGTATAGGTTAATTATTTGATAAAGACCACACAATAAATGTATCCAGTTTTAGAGTCCTAGCATGGTGTTCAATGGTAGTAGATATATTTTAAATTCATAGAATGGAGTTTCTGATGTAAAGAAATTAAACTTAATTTAAAGTTAATTTTATGTTAGTAAATTATAAAAATATTAATTTTATTTAAAATTCTTCTTAAAAGAAATATTAATTCTAAAGAGCTTTAGAATAAGTAAGCGAAGAGATAAAGGAAATATAGTAGTGGAATATATTATTACTGTTTTTTTTACATAAATAAATACAATATCTTGAATACTGAGGTTTTCTATAGTACAGCATATCAGCATGAAATGTTGGTCAAATAATTCTATGCCATCATTGCAGTTACATACCTGTTTCAATCTCAGATTAGGCTCTTTCTGCTTGGAGGCTATACCATGCCAACAATACAAACTACAACTTCCCAAATTATTTCAGCCTTCAGAATTAATTATTTCACCAGTGGAACTACTGTGACACTGAGAGTACTGAAGTTAAAGAGTCCAAGGTTCAACTTTGACTCTTATTTCTACTATCCATTCTAGTCTCTTCCACGAAGTCCTACACATATCTTCACTACTGTAAGTCCAATATCTATCTATTTCTGTCCATTTTTACACTGAGTTTCTTGTCTGAGCAACTGAAATGTCCTCCTTTTATTGTTCCAGTAGCATCTTAGCCAGAAGCTGGGCCCAAGTGTCTTATCGTTCTGATTTATTCTGCACACGCTGCCAGATAAAACACTGCCTTCAGCAGGCCTCGCTCTTTTCACTTATTGAACACAGTCTCAAACATGGATCCTGACATTTATATGTCTCCACAAAATCACCCCAGGCTCCGGTTCACATGTCTGTGGCCTTAACCTACCAACTTTTCTATAAGCTTATTAACTGCATTTCTTAAATCAAATGCTTAGCTTATAGAATTGATCACACTGTGCATGCATCTCCTCTTTCTGCTTATTTCAGTAAGAGGGAACAAGTCAAGAAGAGCTGGTCCTTTAAGTCCTTCTTACTGTCAGCTTCAAACGATCAGATTTGAAATCAATTGCTTTTATTCTTTAACTCCAATTTGTTGGGCGGGATTAAATGATCTCATTTCCCTACGAGATGCAAACTCTTTGGTTTCACAACACCTATGGCTCTTTCTGCACAGCCTTCTCAGTGAAGTCGCAAATGGATGAGCAGCTGGATTAGAAAGTCCGATGTACTAGGAGACACAGAGGTGCCCATTCTATAGATGTTGCCAATTGAATTACTGCAACATGATTACTTCAATCTCTAAAAGAAAACATTTTCTTTCATTTTATTTTGCCTGTGACCATATGATGTCAAAGATAAAGATAGTGAGACATTAACAAGCTAACCAAGCACAGTCTGGAATCAACCATGGATAGAACATCAATGCAAGAAAACGTTTCCTTCCTTCCACAGACAGAAGAAACTTCTCTCCATCTCATGCCCTGTAAGAATACAGGCTGCCAGGAGAAGAGAGCTCCGCAGGCTGGAGTAATAAAGCCAGGAAGCCTAAAGTTAGTTACACAGAAACCAGTTGCTACAATGATGCAACTTCGTTCTCCTGGGTTACCTGAAAGGTAGAGAGAGAGAGAGAGAGAGAGAGAGAGAGAGAGAGAGAGAGAGAGAGAGAGAGAGAGAGAACAGTATGAGGACTGTACTAAGGTTTAAAAAACATTGCTTAAAGACTGGGGAAGGAAGAGATACAAAACAGGAAGTCAGAAATGAGCACTCAAAAGCCAGGAGAAAGTGGCACAGAGGGAGCCAAAGACAACTTTCTGTTTCTCAGAGGAAGTACGTAGAAGTGCTAGATATTAAGAAGTACTCACTAGGACCAGAAGAGAACAGAGGCCGTCAGCTTTCGACATGAAAAGGTTAATTGTCATCATAAAAAATCAGTTTCTGAACAGACAGTATGCCCAAACACCAAGTGGCTCTTGTTTATCTTGTTGCTTCTGTGCCCCTGTGACATTCTGTGCAGTCATTAGGGTCACTGACTGACAGGAAGGAGAGGAAATTCCCTTCCTGTGAAGACAATGTGATCCCAATGCTTCAAGGCTTTTGTGGTTTTAGTCTCAAATGGAGGAAGTGAATCACTCAAGGCTGTACAGCTCTCAATAGTGGAGTTTTGAATTGTGAAGCCGTTTCACATGTGTGCCATGCCCATCATTGTCTTAATTAGGGCTTCTATTGCTGTGATGAAACATGACCAAAAGCGACTTGGGGAGGAAAGGAACAGTGATCTCATATCACTGTTCATCACTGAAGGAAGTCGGGACAGGAAGTAAAGCGGGGCAGGAGCTGAAGCAGAGACCATTGAAGAAATGCTACTTACTGGCTTGCTCCGGAGGGCTTGTTCAGCCTGATGTATTATAGAACCCAGGACAACCACCAGCCCAGGATAGCACTGTACAAAAAGGGCTGGGCCCTCCCACATCAGGCAGAAATTTTTAAAATGTACCTCAGGTCTGCCTTCCTACAGGCCAGTCTATGGAGGCGTTTTCTCAACTGTTGCCCTCCCTTCCAATAACTCTAACTTTGCCAAGTAGACACAGAACTAGCTGGCACAACCATTTTATTACCATTTTATAACCTATACAATATATTTTTCAAATTCTAACCATTGATTGCTGAATACTATTTGTTAATGATTATTTATTAAAATTGAAAGAATCTACAATTGAACCAGTTTTTTTTCCCACCTACAAAGGTGACTAGATAAGGAAAATTCACCTTGCATTTGTACGAGAATTGTACAAATGAAGCTTGTATATCCTGACTTCGAATCTTACCCATTCCCCTGGTCTTTTGCTATTCTGTGTAGAACCAGGAATGAACATGAATTCACATTTGGTTCAAAAGATGAGTTATCAGTGAATGGTAAAGCTTTGCATCATTCAAATGTTTGAAGAAAATTTCCAATGGGAAGAGTGACCCTCAGTTCTCTATAGCTGTAGCCAGAATCATTTTATGTAAGGTTTATGATGGACATGAGACAGAAAGATAGGGTCAGATTTGTGGGACTATGAGTAGCTCTAGAACAATCAACCGAGAAAGGCCATTACACACACACACACACACACACATACACACACACACACCACTTACAGCAGCCAACCAAAGATCCACCCCTTCAGAGAACCCTCTCTGCCTTTTGGTAAGTGAATGCACCTGTACTCTAAGCCAGCTTTTAATCTATGTGCTTGCTAGACCCTGCTTCAACCCTGTGGTGGATATTCTCTGCTTTCTAGTTTAATTTTTGATAAATCTTGATTTTTACTATTACTACCAGACTGTTTATTTTGTCCAATTCACTGCTTGAGACACACAGGCTCAGGATTTCATGTCACCTCATGGGACATCACAGACACTATTCCCCACAGCAGAAGATTCTCAATGAAAGTTATACAAGTAAAACAGAATTCTGAATGTCACACTGTAGAAAATATAAGTTATAAAGTGAAATTTATCCTTCAAATGAAGACTTCTTAAAAGTACTATGTGAAATCGATTATTTCTAAAAAGAGGTTTTCTTCAAGAGTGAAATTTATTAACTGTAAAAACTAGCATCCAAAACCGAGTCTAGAAAATGGGAATTCTGTCCTATATCTTCAAACTTTTGTATAATCATTTAGAAAATAAGCACAAATGAGAGAGCAAAACACATCTTTACAGGTTAAAGAAAGGTAGATGCATGTTCAGCTACACATCAAGCTACATTTCCAGTGTACATATTAACTATTGACAGATTGTATGAGTAAAAGCAATAAAGTACGTAAACTCCAGGTTTGCTATTTCATGCGTGAGAATGAACAACAGTCTCCAAAGCTTGAGGTTTATTTCTTGTAAAATGCAGCACATAATAATGACAAATGTGAAAACCTTCCTCTACAAACCTCTGCAGGAGTCATGCTTTGTAGCAGTGCAGACAGTCTGAACTTCACATATTGCAAGCTTCAAGTCAATAAATAGTATAAAAGTCAATATCAAATACGATTGGGGCCATGGACAGCCTTTGGAATATTAGGAATGTCACCGTTGAGAATTTCAGGAAAGCTATCAAGTTACATTACATTGTATGCACACAAATATGATGCATTTAAATAAAGATTACAAATCATATGAATCATTGTTAAGATGTCAAGTAAAGTGCTATGAATTACCATGATTTAAAAACACACAAAAAGCTCAGTTATATTGCTATCTATGTCACAACCAAACCCAGCATCTGTTTTTCTTCCATCTATTAATTGAGTAAGAATTCAACTGTTATGTGTTATTGACAAAGAACAAAATTTCAAGAGCTAAGTTTCTAGTTTCTTTTTTCTTCTTCTTCTTCTTTTTTTGTAGAATAGGTCAAAGCTGTTCCTCTCTGCTCTGCTCTGCCAAACCCTGTTATCAAAGTCAAATGCAACAAGGCAGTGGTGGAGATAAAAGATAGAATATTGGAGAAGTACAAAACAAATTAACACTGGTATGCTGTCCCCACCTCTTGCCTGCCGTCCAGGCCCGCAGCCTTCCTGTGCTCCAGGGACATCCTGTTGAATGCTCCAAGGAACTAACTGGCACCTGCGCCATTTGTGCGTCTTCCACCTACAAAGGAGAAGAACAAAATCCCAGTGAGAGGAAGCAGAGAAGGCAGGCAAATCAAGAGATAGTGTAGTAGTAGCAAAAACCCACATTCAGATTTAGCAATGTTTAACTCAGCCACTCACTAACCCGTTATAAAGACAACGTTAAACAGAACATTCTTCCTATGCTACTAGAGACAAGACTATATCACTGCCAAGTTTTGCAGAAACAGACTCACCAGAGTGACAGAGGACATTTAGACTTCTTATTAACACTACCAAAATATGCCCCAGCTGACACCAGAAGTATTGCATCCCACTATTTAAACCCCAGTCCTGTCAGGAGTCTTCTGTATAGTGACCTTTGGATGATCACCGTAGAGGTAACAGCAACTGAAATCACAATACCCCACAACAACAACAAATTCCAAAACTGAATTCTTTGGGTAAACAGTCAATAATGTTCATACTATGACCACACGGTAAAGACGCCTGTCATCTCCAAATTAATGGTACATGTATAAAAGTGGCAAATTTACCACTAACCTCCACTTTATATCAACAGAAGACATTCCCCCCACCTACTAGATCTATATGTACGGTTGGGAAACTGACACGTGTATTTGCTTCCTGAGAGGAAACTTCTGAAGGAGAGACGATCTGTGAAATAACAGGTGAGGAATGGTGGCTCCAACAGTTAACATCCTTCTGTGCTGGTGGAAGGGTACCGGCTTGAAAGATGTGCTCGGAAATTAGCCAGCACTCCACCTCCCTCCCTTCCCTCCCTTACCTGTAGCTGTGACACGGGGGAGGGGCCTCGCAGGCTTTCTCTTCATACAGAGGCTCTGAGCATTCCCGGCCTCCATTGGCTGGCAGCTGGATGATGAACCTATGTCGCGTCTGCTTCCTGGCTCCCGAAACCCCTGCGATGAAGCAGCTTTTTAACCTCTCTCTATTGTACTGATAACAGAATCTCTCAACACCAGTTGGTTGAAGAAATGTCCTTGCCTCCAGCGGCATGTACTGTGACATGCCTGAATGAGAGGCCTTATTTCATCTACATTTTACTTTTCATCCCACAGACCACTTATCTTGAAAACCCAGTCGGGTTATTGTAAAAGGAACTTTTATTCGCCGGTTTCAATTGTCTCAGAGGGTTGTTGCCTCTGTCTGCTAGTCCAGTCCTAGACCTGGAAGCTCCTAGCCTTCGTACAATCTAACCTAAGCCTAGAATGTTTTCAGCCACTTGTCCAAACTGGATTTTTGCTCAGCGACTGAATTGGCCTGCTTGGCCTCACACTAACTCAAGCAATCTGCTCTAATCTCCTGGCTCCTCATTCTCTGGCTCAATCAGTCTTCTACCGTCCCGGTGAAATTGCGGCTTCTCTCTCTGCATTGCCCCTTAAGTAGCTTCCCTTTCTTTTCTCTTGTGAGAGTTTGGTGTATCCTATTCTGTCAGATATTTCTCTGATTCATCTCTACTTCTGTCACTCAATTAAACATCACTTTCAAACGTGGATGCTTCCTTCTAGGAACTAACTTTACCTTCATTGTTTGGGATTAAAGGCCTGTACTACCACATTTGGACCTAAGTTTTTTTGTTTGGTTGGTTGTTTTTGTTTTTTCCACCTGTACCAGGCTGGCCTTGAGCTCAGATCTGCATGCCTCTGTCCCCTGGATTAAACACGTGGTTGTATTCCAGCCTGATCACACAGACCTAGAAGGTCTTTGGATGTGATCACTTGCCGGAACAGACATGTTCTGAATTAAAATTCCTGTACAGGTTATATTTTAAAATGTAAAGATAGAAGAGAAACAGTTCCACAGTCAACTGGTCCTTCTACTTTGCATTTACAGAGTAATTGTTCTTTTGTATTTTCCTGTCCCCTTGAGAGAAACAACAGATCTAATTACATCCTTTGCCTTACTGTAAGTCTATCTTCGTGTCATCTCATGTAGCTATGTTTGCCACGTGGGACACATACGCTTGTTATGGATCTTCCCTAGGAGGACGTATTCAATGTTATAATGCTGTCTCTGTTACTCTTTTCATTTGAGATGCGTAACTTATAAATTATTGCAGCTATTCATTATTCATGTTAAGCAGCCTAAGAGCTTCCTTTCAGACCACTTTCTGTGCATCATGCTCCAAGTAGAAAAACAAAAAGTTTTCAAAGAAAGATTCTTTTTTAAGGAAGTGTCAAAAATAGCAGTAATTAGTGTAAGTAAATAACTCCAAATGATTTCTAAAAATTGGGGGCAGGATGAAGCTTTATCTTCAATTAAGATAGCGGTCTGACAGTATGAAGGTTTTACAGATTAAATTGTTGAAATTTGTTTTGTTTTGTTTTGTTTTTAGATTATAAGTACAGATAAAGAGTTTGCCAGCTTTGATTTCAATTTTCATATGCATATCTCTTAAAGGTGAGTAGCTAGCTATATGGTATAATTTTGCTTAGAAACGAATTCGTTTCTAAGCAAAATTATACCATAGCCATTGAAGCAGGACATTCTCCCCAAGCATGGTTGGATACCATAAAAAGCTAAAATGTTACGCTCAGGATGCGAGGCTAAGCACTGCATTCAGGGTCAGCCGCTTTGGACCCAGAGAAGAGCATGTCTGGTTGCATGCGGGTTGATGCCCCAGGTCCCGCCTCTGAGAAAAAGGTATCAGACGGGTCTGATGCTCTTTGGGTGGATGACACCTAAACGAAAATCGGTACAAAGTCCCAATTTATTTCTAATATCAGAGATCAGACCTCTACTCTTGCCTGATGCGTCTAAAACAAAAAGGGGGAACTGTAGAGAGCTGCGGAATGCTATGCCTTAAAGATGGAGCTGGTTTCCGCCTTCCACCTTCCCGATGGTGAGTGCTCTCTGTCACGAACAATTCCACATTTGGCTAAGGCTGAGGATCTGGCTTGCTTCCATGTATGTGGACCTATCTGCATTGCCCACGTAGCACGCCTGGGTTGGCTACCCAGAGGCTATTTAAGCTGTGGGCTGGCTTTCCCCAGGGTCCGAGGATTGTTCAATGTTTCTGAATAAACTGCATTGAAAAAAAAAAAAAAAGAAAGAAACGAATTCTGTGGGGAATGATTTCATCAGATAACATAATTCCTGATGTGTTTACGCTATTTTGCAAGATTATTAAACATTCCATACAGAGTACATACAAGAACAATGGGGATTACTTTTATAGAGTTTATAACCTTTTATAAGCAAAGTGTAATCACAAAGGAAGCAAAACATTTCAGAAGTTATTGTGGTTATAAGATAAAAAGATTTGAAAGTGAAAATTTAATCATAACAAAACCCTTTTTCATGAACTCAAGGTGTTCCTTTTCACAATGGTGGGCAAACAATGGCAACCATGCTTAGACTCATGTGCCAGGCAAAAATATGGATTGGGGACCAGCAATTTCTGAGAGCCTGTGCTGGAGAAGCCCTTTAAAGTCTGCAAAAATAACACCAATAAGCTGAATTGAAACCCAGAACCACTAAGTCATTGTTCTTGATAGCAGAGTTTGGGACTCTGTTTTGTTTTGTTTTTGTTTTGTGTGTATGTGTGTGTGTATAGACATTTTTTAAATTTTTATTTTTTATATCAATTAGAGTTTATTCACTTTGTATCCCAGCTGTAGCCCCTCCCTCATTCCCTCCCAATCCACCCTCCCTCTCTCATCTCCTCCCATCCTCCTCTCCAAGTCCATTGATGGGGAGGGCCTCCTCCCCTTCCATCTGACCATAGCCTATCAGGTCTCATCAGGACTGGCTGCATTATCCTCCTCTGTGGCCTGGTAAGGCTGCTCCCCACTCAGGGGGAGGTGATCAAAGAGGCATCCACTGAGTTCATGTCAGAGACAGTCCCTGTTCCCCTTACTAGGGTACCCGCTTGGATTCTGAGCTGCCATGGGCTATATCTGAGCAGGGGTTCTAGGTTATATCCATGAGTGGTCCTTGGTTGGAGTATCAGTCTCAGAAAAGACCCCTGTGCCCAGATTTTTTGGACCTGTTGCTCTCCTTGTGGAGCTCCTGTCTTCTCCAGGTCTTATTATCTCCCCCTTCTTTCATAAGATTTCCTGAACTCTGCCCAAAGTTTGGTTATGAGTCTGAGTATCTGCTTTGATACACTGCTGGGTAGAGTCTTTCAGAGGCCCTCTATGGTAGGCTCCTGTCCTGTTTTCTGTTTTCTCATTCTTCCAATGTCCCTCCTATTTGTCTTTCTTAGTGAGGATTGATCATCTTATCCAGGATCCTCCTTCCTCCTTAGCTTCTTTAGGTGTACTGATTTTAGTATGTTTATTCTATCTCTAATATCCACTTATAAGTGACTATATACCGTGTGTGTCTTTCTGCTTCTGGGATACCTCACTCAGGATAATCTTTTTAGATCCTTCTGTTTGCCTGCAAATTTCACAGTTTCCTCATTGGTAATTGCTGAGTAGTATTCCATTGTGTAAATGTACCACAATTCCTGTATACATTCCTCAGTTGAGGAACATCTGGGTTGTTTCCAAATTCTGGCTATAACAAATAAAGCTTCTATGAACATGGTTGAACAAATGTCCTTGTTGTATACTTGAGCATGTTTTGGATATATGCTTAGGAGAGCTATAGCTGAATCTTAAGGAAATACTATTCCTAATTGTCTGAGAAAGCAACAGATTGACTTCAGTGCAGGGAATCTTAGGAAAGAATGGGAAGATAGGAAGACTTGGAGGGGACAGGAGCTCCACAAGGAGAGCAACAGATCAAAAAGATCTGGGTACAGGTTGGTTTTTTTGTTTGTTTGTTTTTTCATTTTTTTTTCCTGAAACTGATACGCCAACAAAGGACCATGCATGGAGATAACCTAGAACCCCTAGAACCCCTGCACAGATGTAGCCATGGCAGCTCAATCTCCAAGTGGGTTCCCTAGTAATGGGAACAGGAATTGTCTCTGACATGAACTCAGTGGCTGGTCTTTGATCACCTCCCCCTCAGAGGGGAGCAGCCTTATCAGGCCACAGAGGAAAACAATGCAGCCAGTCCAGTTGATATGAAACTTGATAGACTAGGGTCAGAGGGAAGGAGAGGAGGACCTCCTCTATCAGGAGGGGCATGGGAGGAGATGAGAGTGGGATTGGGAGGGGATCAGGGATGGGGCTACAGAGGGGATACAAAGTGAATAAGCTGTAATTTATAAAAATATAAATAAATAAATAAATAAATAGAAAAAAAAAGCCTTTTAGGAGCTTGTGATGTACATTGGGAAAAGGAAGAACACAGATGGCTGTGTGCATCTTATCCCAATTTAAGATTCTGGACTACTGTATATTGTTAGGATCATTTCCATTGTGTGTGAATAATGCTTTTATCTACAATAATTGCGTTAATGAATAATTGGGATACTATAGTTAATGGAGTAGGGAATTGGGGACTGAGTCTGGTAGCAGCTGGGAATTGAAATATTTAGGAACACTGTTGTGGACTTTTTATTATAACAAATTTAAAACAGTGTAAATTTGAATACCAACTTTGGCATTTGCTTTAATATGATTTATCCCAAGAAGATCTAAGAAATGTCAATAGAAATTTAGTATTAGCAATGCCTCTCCATTATATTGTTCAAATGACTCCTAGCTTCAAGCCCAGGTGATAAGCCACTCTAACTATTGAGAGATAAAAGCATTTTCACTTCTCTTGATGCTTTTGAGAATCCATTATGCTTCTGTTTTTCTTTTTGGTCACTGGAATCTCAGAGCTAATTTTCTTCTCCATTACAGGAGCATACATTAACTTTGATTTTTCTCTTTGCCGTTTCTTTAAGTTTGCCTGTACTCTCCCAATTCGGTACTTTGTTCTACCCTTCTATTATTTTGAATTTTTCTTTTATTTAATATATGCTTAGGATCAATACTGAATATTTGAAAAAAGAGCATGAAAACTAAGTAGACATCTGATTATTTGCTTAGCACGTGAAGAAAGATTGCTTTATTCCTTCTTCCTTCTGTCGCTTCCTCCCTCCCTCAGTCCCTCTCTTGCTCTGTCTTCTTCATTAAGAAAAAAAAAATCACCAAAATAGGATTCTTTGTTTTCCAGGTGGTCAAAATATTTAGAGGAAGTCACTTCTAGGCCTTTTCGATTTGTGTAAGGAAGTTAGACACATAATTAAGGACAGGGGCCTGGAAATTAGAGTGGACCATGAGTTCACCATCAATGACAGCTTATAAACTTATAAACCCAAGTTCTTAAGCACTAACTGTGTAGATGTCACCTGGCACACAGCCAAGGATGTTCCAATTCACATGTGCCAATGTCTGCTTTCCTTTTTAACTTTTTCAACTTTTCAAACACATATGCTATCTGACATACAAGTCTGTAATATCTTTCTGCTCTCTTTTTATTCAGATGTAGACATGTACCTTCCCTCTGACCCTAGTGTTTCAGGTCTCATCAGGATTGGCTGCATTGTTCTCCTCTGTGGCCTGGTAAGCCTGCCATTCCTCCCCTTTCCCCCAGGGGGAGGTGATCAAAAAGCCAGCCACTGAGTTCATGTCAGAGAGAGCTTCTTCCCCACTAGGGAACCCACTTGGAGACTGAGCTGCCACATAGCTGCCATCTGTGCAGGGGTTAAGTTCAAAATCTTTCATCTTCTTTAGTCATAGGATAAAGGCTATACCCTGATTAGACTGGAACACTTTAAAGCTGTAGCACTCAGGAAATTTCATGGTGTGACACAGGGAGTATCAGGACTTCTAAGTATAGTTAATAGTTTGCTTGTGTGTTCACTTTAGGATTCAGTCAGGTTACCTATAGAAAACCTGTAGCTATAGACGCCATGGGGTAAAAGAAGAAAAATTATTCACTAATTTTGGTAGTCAGCTTGGAATTTCACAGCTTTTAAAACTTTTTGTGTATATTTACGCCCAGTTTACTATATGTTTGAAATGCATATAGTGTTTCCACAGATCTCTATGAATATCCACAAAACTGTCCACACATAGGAAGTGATTTATCCTTACTGGATGAAAAAAAATACTTAGTTTGCATTCATTCAAATGGCTTATTAGCATATTCTATTTGTTTCTCTTTATTCCCTGAAATAATTACCTAGGTCTAAGCCTGTGTATTAAGGATTAAAAAAAAAAGATGCTAACCAAGAAAGCCAAAAAGAAAAAGAAAAATAAGCTGGGTCCTGGGGCCCTGCAGAGACAGATACCCCAATCAAGGACCACGCATGGAGAGCCCATAGATGTAGCCTATAGACTCGGTCTCCTAGTAAGGGGAGCAGGGGCTCTCTCTGGCATGAACTCAGTGGCAAGCTCTCTGAACACCTACCTGTGGGGCTACAGAGGAAAACAACACAGACTGTCCTGATGAGACCTGATAGGCTAGAGTCAGATAGAAGGGGAGGAGGACCTCCCCAGTCAGTGGGCTAGGGGAGTGGCACAGGGGAAGCAGAAGAAGGAAGGGTGGGATTGGGAAGAGATGAGGGTGGCGGCCACAGCCAGGATACAGATTGAATAAACTGTAATAAATGATAATAATAAAAAAAGTTATATCCAGACATGATTTATATTCTAAAGACTTTCAAATTTCATAAATAATTTTTTTGAAGTTAACAAGTGCACAACCATTTGAGCACCGAACTACCCATAAATTAATACTGGTTTTTATTGGCATTGTTTTTTGTTTCAAGGTGTATTATGGGAGATGAATAAAATAAAATTTCAAATGACTCAATTTTATTCTTTCTTATATCTGAGCACTGTAGATCACATTCTATCAACCCAGCTCCCAAGAGTTCCTTCATTACCCCTCAGCCCTATAGACTGTCCACAGACATGACCTGTGACAGTGTCTCATTCCCCATCACCCTCTGATGTTTCTCATCTGCATTCATTTGAAATACCTGGTCCTATCTCACAAACACGAATAAAATTTCCCACACTCATGTTTCATCTATACTCAATGATATTCTGTAAGAAAGAAAACAAAACAACAACAACAAACCCATGATGAAACCAGGTAAGCTAGGGTCAGACAGAAGGGGACGAGGTCCTCCCCTATCAGTGGACTAGGGAAAGGGCATAGGGGGAGGAGAGGGAGGGTGGGTGGGACAGGAAGGTGATGAGGGAGGGGGCTGCAGCGGGGATACAAAGTGAATAAATGATAGTAAATAAATGTATAAATAAAATTAAATTTAAAAGAAAAAGAAAAAAATAATCTGTTATGACAATCAGAAAAATTAAGTGGTTGAAAATAAAATTTAGTAAGTTTAAAAGGTCATTAAACTAGAAATTAACAATTAATTGCAAATATCCCGTGAGCATCAAGAAGCATAAACACTACGTACACGTAGAGAGAGCAAACAGGGAAATAGGGGACAACATTGTCTTTCACACGGAAAACTCTTGCTGTTATTGTGTAAGTTGCACGGAAGGTGTGAAAATGTCTCTCAGTGGGAATGCTAAAAGATCATGTCCCAAAGGGTAATGAAAGATTTATTAGGGGAATCTTCCATGATAATAAAAGGCTTTGCAAATCACAAAAGCAAAACTAAATCTGGCAGGGAAAAAAAATATTCGTGGAAATGCCTCCTGGCGCATTAAGTGTTGGCAGTGAAAGAACTTGCCCCTCATTCTCTTTGCTTTATCCATCCTTGGGCCACATAACTGAATCTGTAGCAAACCCGGTCTCAGGCTATTTCTTGCCTGTAAGTAGTTTAGAAGCCATGTGTACTGAGGTCCCTGGAAACTCTCTTAAAAATCTAGACCAGTATAGATTCTTCCAGGATTAATGAAATATAAGATTTATTAATAAAATCTAAAATCATTTCAATCTGAGGTGTATAATGAAACTTCAAGGCAGTTTAAAACTTACTGCCGGCCAGGTACTCTAATGTAGTATCATTTCTGGGGAGAATTCCAAGAAAAGCCATGGCAACAAGGCCCTGGACATCGCTCTGCCAGATGTCAGATGCCCTGCTGAATGAGGGTTCTGGGTGAAGAGCCTCAAGACTCTGTGCTCCATACCTTCTCTGCATGAAGAGGGACATGGTGTCCAGTCACTGAATGGGGTCACAATGCAATCTTTCCTACAAGGAAGCAAGCAAGGCCTCACTGTTTCAGGCCGAAGATTTTCAGGGCACCTAGAACAAGACAAGAAATTATGAAGCCTTTAACAAGCCACAAAACCAAGTACTTAACTTTCTTCTAATTTTCATTGCTACATGAATCTGCCACCTCACAAGCCTATATTATTCAGCTTTCAAGGCTTCTTTTCACAAGCCCTGTCCAGCTAACTTAATTCTCTCCAACTGTACTTGGACAAGACTATGCCATAACAAATAGGTAGACTTGATAACACTCATGCTACCTAGAAGAAATACGACTACTACAGTTTTCCCTTTAGGTTAATCTCTTCACTAGCAAATATGTATTTTTCTAAAATGCATAATAAAAATTCCTAGGAATTCAAAATATCAATGTTAAGATTCAATTTCTATATCTGTAGCTAAATATTTCATAATAATGGGACAAAATATTATGACAAATATTTGTTAATAATAATTATTAGTATAGTGTCACAATCCTGTATATATACATGTGTGTATATAAAATGTGTGTAGGTATGGACATGTGGTTATGCTTGGTTGATGGTTCTGGGATTGAACATAGTCCATGAAGCTTGCTTGCTCTCTGTCTCTCTGTCTTTCTCTGTCTCTCCTTGAATCTCTCAGTTCTCTATCTCTATAGCTCTCTCTGTCTCTCTCCTCCTCCTCCTCCTTCTTTTCTGTTTTTTTTAATTATTTTAATTTTTATTAATTACAGTTTATTCACTTTGTAGCCCCCCTATACCTCCCTCCCTCCTACCCTTCCAATCTTACCCTCCCTCTTCCCCACCCGTGTCCCTCTCTCAGTCCACTGATAAGGGAGGTCCTCCTCCCCTTCCATCTGATCCTAGTCTATCAGGTCTCATCAGGACTGGCTGCATTGTCTTCTTCTGTGGCCTGGTAAGCCTGCTCCCTCCTCAGGGGGAGATGATCAAAGAGTGGGCACAGGGGTCTTTTCTGAAAATGATACTCCAGCGAAGAACCACTATTGGAGATGGCCTGGAACCACTGCACGGAGGTAGCCTATGGCAGTTCAGTATCCAAGTAGCCTCTATAGTAATGGGGACAGGTACTATCTCTGACATGAACTGATTGGCCTGTTCTTTTCTGTTTATTTTTGAGACAGGGTCCCACTGTGTAGCCTTGGCTGGCCTGGAACTCACTATGAAGACTAGGCTAGCCTCAAACACACAGAGATATGTCTGCCTCTGCTTCCTGAGCAGTGGGATTAAAGGTGTGTGTCATAATACTCAGTTCCATATTAGTCACCTTTAAAGAACTAAATGGTGAGTAAAAATAATTAACACTATGTTTCCAATAATTTCTTTATAGTATTTCAATGACACTCCATTTTCAATATATCCTATAATTATTTGCCTGCATGTCCTTTCTCACACAAATATATTGCTCTTTTCTATTGCAAAAAAAAAAAAAATGTGTTTTCTTACTTTAGACAATCGTGCTAATTTGGAAGACAACTTAAAAATATTTAAGATTCAACATAAAAAAAACAATAATCTTGCTTAGTTGATGATAAACATGGATTTTTGTAATTGCTGTGACTCTTTAAAATGTTGGGCAGAAAAAAATATTTGAATATGAATCATAGAAATTGTTGTGTTTTTGTAATTTAGACTTTTATAAGACTGGAATTATAATTTACCTTGAAAATATCCTATGGCAAAATATCACATATAATCCAAAGTGTTCTTTGGGGATTATAGAGCTACTGGTCAGTAATTATTATTGAAAGCAATTCTTTTCAATGAGGCATTTTATAACGTTAACAGCGGGAGGCCATTACTCAACTGCCTGTTCTTCAAATATGTAGCCCTAAATAAATCAATGGAATTGACAATGTTATCATTGACCCTCCATATATTCTCTTAGTTTGGAAATAGCCACAGCAAGATACTTGGCTAACTGTGGAGTGCAAAATTACTAACAACAAAGTCATTAAATGAACACACAAAGATAAATTATACAGCCTAGATTACATCCAATAAAATGAATTCCGACTTCCTTTGGTGAGGCAATTGTTTCAGTCAACATGCTTCCTTTCACTGGAACTGTTTGTATTTAGCATTTGTGGTTTAAATCAAAGAATTGATTCCTCCCTCCTCCCAATCTTATTCAAGGTCAAATTAAACAGATGTGATAGGAGTTGAAGTTTGTTACCTGGGAGGGTAGATAAGATCAATAATATTGATGTTGCCATCTCTCAGTCATCTATTTTATTAAGAAGAGTTTAAAACAAGGTTTCTATTTGCATTTTTGTTTCAAATGACTTGCACTGGAAAGAATTCATTGAATTTAACCTAGCTTTAGGGAGAAGGGCAACATCATTTTCTTTTGAACTTAATGTATTTGGTTTAATTTCCTACAATTTTAAGGGCAAAAGGAAACCCAGATGATTTAACAAATCTATCGATGTATCCAGATCATTGAAAAATGGCTGTAGAGGCACAGTAAATTTTTTCTGGATTACTGAGGTGGTCTGATATGAGGCATCTGGACACCCTTCTTACTGAATGACAAGAGATTGGATCCAGCAGGGCTCTTTCTCACAGAGATCCTTGTTCACATACATACCCTTCGCCTAGGAACAGCATTTCATTTTGTAGTAGGTTTAAGTTGTAACTTCTGAAAGGCATTAGCTGTCAGATGGAGGAAGCCTTTTGCAAATCAGTATACTATTGCTCATCCTGGCCTGGTCCACTGAGCACTTCTACCTCTGTTCCCATCTCAGCAAGAAGCAGGCTCTGTCAGGACTTGGGACTTTCATCCCTGCTGCTGCTAGCACCACTGAATTTTAATATACTGCAAGTTAATTTCCTGAGTCAAATTAATAATAGCCTTTGTGTATTTTCCATTAACATATTGGTTTGGGGTTACCACATGAAGTGTGCCGAATGGTCTCTTTGGTACATACTTTCTAATACAGTTTAAATTTTCAAATGATATAAATAACCACACTGTGGAGCTAAATATCTCCTTAGTATCTGGAATGCCAGCAAGATAAAAGTGCACAATGGGACTCTTGTTTATATCTCTAGGGTTTTCTAAATGTTAGATAAATTATTCTCCTCATATTGGAAAGTCTCATAAAACAAAACCAAAAATCACGTAACTGGAAAAGGAAAGGTAGGGAGAAGGGATTGTAATCAGGATGTGAAGCTGCAAAAAAGAGGATGGGAAGAGTAACCTGAATGTTTTCTATGCATCTCCAAAATCTTCAAAGAGCTAAAGTCACTAACAGGAAAAAAAAGCAAAAGAGCTAACTTGCATTTTTAAACCAGTAATTCCTACTGTTTATTGAGTGACTACATCAGGGGATTTTTCACTCTATAATCCTTTCACTTGACTTTGAAAACAAAGCCACCTGGCTAGTAATTTGGAAAGTAAAGGCCATAGCTACACCTGTGTGAAACACGTTGTTTTACTGTTCATGTTCCATATGGCTAAAGACATTTGAATTACTAAAAATATTATGCTGTTTTAAAAAATAAATAGTATGTTCCCCTCAAAAATAGTTTTAGAAAATTTATTAATTTTTTTCTCTGAGAATTGATTGTCCTCTTCATCCCATTACTTGCTTTTGCTTATAGTTGTTAGAAGACACCCTTACCACGCCACATTGCTGGTTCTTTGTCTTTCCCACCAGCAAGCAGGTTCCCTTGTTACCATGTTCTTAACCCATAAGAAACTGATGGGTTTTCTCTTTGTCATAACAGCCATCTTGTGCCAATGCTCTCTGTTGGAAGTAAATGTCTACTCATTTTACTACTGAAAAATACATTTGGTCTTACTACCAGCGATACAGTATTGTGTAGGAGAGTGAAAGGCAGATCATAGATGGCTTCTCCTTCTAAATAGACTGTCAGCCTCAAAGCCTAGGGATATACAGAAGGTCATGGATGACCTCCACTGCTAGGATTTTGTATACTGTCATAAAATTGTTCAACCAAGCCCAGAGCAAGCACTGTTTTTTTAAACCTCAACAGCTTAATAAAAGCAGACTGTGCTGCAACAGAATTGAAAGTGGGGACCAGATAGGAAGCTTTCCACAGAATTTATGGGTCCTCAGTACAAGACTCCGAAGTAGATCCAGCTTTATCAGCAACTGACACTGAAAACAAATCTTTTCTTGAGGACAGGTATGATAAGCATCCAAAGACTCCATTTAATGAAGCAAGCAAAGCCCAAGCCAATCCTCTGCATGGCTGACCACAGGATTCATTGCTGCCATTCTAAAGGCCTTACTTCTTGGGTCCCACTTGGCCCACGTTGACTCGCACACAGATGACTTTTCGTGTCTGCATGCCCACAGAACACGAGGCTTCCCCATTCCATGTCGTGGTCGTATTGAAAGATGACACTGATGTGTCCTCTATACACTGACCCCAGGGACCAGTTTGCCAGTGGTACACAGTGCACGGATGCTCATTGCAGCTGCGCACCTCTTGCAAGGCACTGCTGTTAGGGCAGCGGATTCCACCTACAAAAATGCACAATGACAAGACAATTAGACAGAGCGCCAACAGGAGCTTCGCTGTTCTCTTCCTAGGAATTTTCAGGGTTACGAACAATGATGCTTCCCACTGTCTGAGCACATAGCATGAAACCAGCACATGACAAAAAAAAAGGCAAATTATTCTGTTTTGAAGACCTAGTATAAAATATAAAGCATACACTGGATACTAGATATTGAAGATAGCTCAGGACTTTGAGGAGAAGTCATTGCTCTTCAGAGAAACACGACATCAGGTACATGCCAGGAAGCCCACAGTATTGTTATCCACAGCAACAGACAACTTCACACCATGGATGAAAATGTCTGAATGTGTTTGCAGGTGTCATCTTCTGAAGTGAAAGTCTTAGTCCGGGGTTCTACATACTGCTTAATATATTAGACTTTAGGTGATTGCAAGCAAGTCTGATAAAATTGGGTAAAAACTTAGGATCCTCTGGAGTATGATTGAGAAAACAATACAGTAGCTAATATTTGTTCAACTTTATGATGTCATTGTCTGTGAAATTCACATGCATTGTATGTGTCCCAAGGAAAAAGAAATGGTTTCAGATTAAACTATTAAACATTATGTTCTGCTTAACTCTAGTTTTGTATACTGAAACAGCTTTTTGTGACTTAATTTCATGTTTGTTTGTTTTGTATTATGCTTTTGCAAACATGACAAGAAAAGATAGTTTAAAATTTTTCTATTCAAAGTCCAAATCTATTCAGTTAGTTTGAACTCATTTACATCAAAATTTGTATTCTTTATGCTGTCATCATCTGTAACACCAAAGGTATTGGTGATAGCAAATATTTTATTTTGAATTAAAAATTATTATATTTATTTGTGTGGGTGCATGTGTGTGCATTGGGTGGAGCATGGGCATGACATCGCATGTGTAGGTCAAAGGCAAAGTCATAGGAGTCAGTTCTCTCTTTTCACCAAAAGGTCATCAGATTTTTTGGGGCAAGTGCCTTTACCCACTTAGCCATCTTACCATCCTAAGTCAAGGTCATTTATTTATTTATTTATTTATTTATTTATTTATTTATTTTATTTATTTTATTATTTATTTATTTATTTATTTATTTTATTTTTAAATAAAGGATTGTTCAAGGACCAGGAGAGATGGTTCATTCATTAAGAGCATGCACTGGTATTGCAGAGAATCCAAAGTTGTTTCTCACTCCCTGTATCAAGCAGCTCACACCAGCCTATAACTCCAGCCCCAGAGTATCTGGTGCTTAGGGCTGCACTCACACACAAACACCCTGTCCCAGCCCATACATGTGACAGATGTAAAAAGCCATCCTTTGTAATTAATAGGATTTTTTTTCCAGGATAATGATAGCTGTCTTTAGATTTTGACGCTGTTACGTTCTTTTACTTTCAGTCCTGGGGGAAGGAATGTAGGACCTTCCCAGGCTAGGCAAGTCTTCTATCACAGAGACACATCCCCAGTCCTGTTGGAGTCTTAATTGTACCAGAAAATGTATTAAAAGTCTTAAGCAAATAACTAGGATTTATTTATTTATTTTTCTTAGATGGTATTGAGCTGATTTTGATTACCTCCTTTTTGGCATATCTGGGACTGTTATTTACAGCCAGAATAACAATGCTCACTATCACTATAAGTGATGGAAGCTATGTCATAACTTTTTCTTAGCTGCTGCATTTCAGGAATGCATTCTCGTTACAAAGCAATAATGCTGAAGAAATTAAAGGTCGGATGAACACATCTTTGATTAGTAGGCTGTGTCAGGAAGGCTAACATTCTGGATTCATTTATGTTCCAGCTCCATTGCATGGAATCCATAGGTGGAGTCTTCATTTGTATTCACAGCTGTCAAGTGAATAAAAATTATTGGGTGTATTAACCCAAGCATATGAAATTACATGACCACTGACCACTGTATTAATAAGGAATTTAGGAAGATTGTGTTTTTAGCCAGCTGTGAAAATTAAAAAAGATATATTGTTAAAGGAAGGTATTAGAGGAATTTCTTACTCTCTTCGATGACGCTTTGATTGTAGTGGCAACACCAGAGATGATCCCCAGGGATTACAGAACTATATTTTCAGATTTCCTTCTAATCAGCAGTTTAATCAACTGGCAGTTTGTTAATAACAATTTAGAATCATGTGCATGCTGTTGAAGGAGGTTCCAACATCAGAATAGCCTGTCCTGAACATTTTCACTTAGTGTCTCTATCTCATGAGCGTGAGGACGTCTGTCATACTTCACAAGCTGTCTCTATCATACAGGTAGGTGACCCTGGCAGCCTCTGCAAGGAATACAATGGACTCTAAAACATGGCAGTTTGATTGGGGAGAAATAAGTGAAAAATGCCTAGAGTTCCTTCCTCTAGGTGCTAGATGTATTCAACATTAACACATGTATACTAATTAGATATATGTTTTATATATATATGTATATACACATATATAGATATGAGTATATATTTTTTTCACAGTTCCTTTATAGTTAATACCGAAATTGCTGATCAAACGTCAAACTTCTGTACCTACACCACATTCATTGTAAGAATAAGTATCCTGTTGAAACTGATTTTAAAGCTCTAAAATGCTTGTGACGCAAATTGACTAGTTGGCTTTGGGAAAAAATGATAAGAGAAAAAAAAACATAACCTTCTACAACATCAGCATAGCATGCCAAGGAACTGTGGGATAGCTGTTAAACTGACAGATATGCAGACCATTTTCTCACCCTAATCCATATTAAAGCCACATCAGCAGTTTGAATCTGATGTAGGATCCTTGTACAGATAAGCCCTGGGTTGTTCTTAATTATTACAATATTGCAATTTTGAACATCTGATTTTTGATGTAATCAGTCATGATAGCATCGCTGTGTAGTTTGGGGAATAATTTTGTGTTAGAAAATTTGATAAATATAATATTGAAAGTATATCTATTATTTATGGGAAGATGTAATACTCCCCTTGGGAGTATTTCCATACTTATGGAGAAATTGTAAAATGTGAAGTATGACAAAAAATGTGTGTACCTATACCACATACATACATGCTGTATATATACAGAAAAAATCAAACTATGTAAGATAAAACACAATTCTATCCATATCTGGCTTGTAAAAGCTTTCTTAGAAAGCATGTTATCAGGGTAATTGAATTGCTGTTTCTGGCCCTAATGTATTTATAACTGGTATGATGGATTTAAAAAGAGCCCTATTCAATATAGTAACTGGATACCTATATTTGGAGTGTAATGTACAGCATTTGTATGGGGTATTTCAAGGGACATCGAAGGGATTGAAAAATAACTCACTACACTCAAGGATATTGTGCTATGGCAAGGAAGAGAAGTAGAGGGGTAGAGAAGGTGAGACAAACATACATGAGGGAAATTCTATGTGGAACATCAGAATTAGGTTGAGATGTATGTGATATAATAAAGATTTGAAAGAAGTAAAATTCATTGTGTTTTAGAGAGTTAAAAAGTCTGTAAGAAGGGGGCATTTAGATGAACTAAGAAGAGGTAGAATTGAGAAAAAAAAAGCTAGTTTCTGAGACGAGAAAGAAGAGATCATTTTATCTGAGCAAAAGTAAAAACAACTGCAAAAGAATTCATCCAAGTGTGACTCGGTGTTTCCACCATGTCCTGCTGTTGCAGCCCGAGTCCCCTCGTGGCAGACCACCGCTGGATTCAAGAAGCACTTGTCCAGGCGTGCCTTAGGAGAACTGAATCCTAAGGAGCTTTAGCAGAAAGAGGAAGGAGAGTTCTTATTGCGCAGCTTTCTCCAGCCCTCTGAAGCAAGGGGATGGGAAGTGCTGCCGTCTGCTCAGGCACCAACTGATGTTCTTATCTACACATATCCTGGATCTGGGGCTCTTTGAATTCTCTAAGAAACACAGCTGCTCTGTGGCTCTAATAATCGAGCTCGCTGAACTGTAAAACATGAACATATGAAAATAGAACTGTTATTTCTTCCAAGTTTTGCACTGTAAAATATGAGTTCCAAAGGCTCCTAATTATTTGGAAAAATTGGCACAATTCTATTTAAATCTGCATCTATTCCCTGCACGTGACAGATAAAAGGGCACACTGACATTTGGCTAGGGAGGTTATATCAGGTCATTTTGAAATTTGCAAAAATAAATGTTTTGTCATTTTTTTTTCACTCTGTGAGGATACTTGAACATCTAGACATTCTAGTCAACTTCTTCCTGTGTTCACGCCTTGACTATCTCTAGGCGCTTCTAGTTGTGATTTGGTTCCCTAGTGATATTTCAGCATGAATTGTTTTATGGATATTTGTGTTATTGCTGATGCTCAGCTGTATAATGCAATATAAGATAGTATGGAAAGAAAATATATGCAAACTATTTTCATTCTTTTCTGTTGTTGTTCTTTTGAGCTAACTTTATAATTGTAGCACAGAATTAACACTTATTTTCTTGGACCTTTTGTAAAAAGCTGATGAGCAAGTTCATCACTCTGAACAATTTGGTGTATATTTCCTGTAAGGAAGACATCCTCCCATATATAAGCACACCTATCCCCATGCAACCTTCCAACTAGCTTCAAATAATTCTCCTGGCACAGGATTTAATTCAGAACCAACTATCACATTGAGGGGTCTTGTTAAGTGTTTGTCTCCTGTAATTGGAAATATTTCTTCTCTGTTTTCTTGATTTTTATAGTCAATTCTGCAGATTTAGTGTTCATTATTTTATAATTATGTAACAACATTCCGATGCTTTGTAAGATTCTATGCATGCAATTCTGGTAAGGCATCCCAGAAATAATGTCATGTAGTTATTGCAGAACATTGAGAAGATGAGATTTTTGAGTCGCCCCAATACTAACAAGTACTTGGATTACTAAATTAAGCAAGATTTCTTCATTTTAAAGGCTTATGTCTATTTCTTTTACATGTGTGTGTCTGTGTGTATGCATACCATAGTGTGTGTTAGTGCCTGAGAAGCTGGGAATGGGTGTGTGTGTCAGTTTCTCAAAAGCTGGAGATACAGGTGGTTGTGAACTGCTCAGTGTGGATGCTGAGGGCTAAACACTGGTCCTCTGGAAGAATAGCCAGTGCTCTTAACTGCTGAGCCATCAGGAGTTCTGAACCATCAGAACATCCAGCTCTCCTCCCTGCACCATGATTTCCTGCAGGTGGAACATCCAGTGATGAACAATCTTACTCTAACTGGAAGCATTTGCCCCATGGCAGAAAGTAAGCTGCCACATACATGAAAACACTCATCTCTGGATGGTGATGGTGGTGGGGATTCTCCAAATAAGGGCCTTTGCAGGATCTTGCTGTGGCAGACTGGGATCATCATAAACCAGATCACAGTCTGGTCCAGCGTTTAATTATAGGTGCCTCTTGCCACACCACAACTCTTTCCCTACTCAACCCTAATTTGTGTTAATAACCAGAAAGAGATGGCTAAACGTTAGGTTTCTTGGTGTAGCTACTAAGATTTTCTTATATAACCTTTCTTTTTTTATTTTATTTATTTTTTTATCCTGAATGTAATCTCTTCAAGTTTGACAGGTCGGGAAATATAATTTTCCTTCTGAAGGTTTCTACTTTGTTGTGTTGTTTGGATTCTGCAGGGGTAAGGCAACGCTCTGACCCAGATTTTCAGTAACAGTTACGGTTATGGTAAAATAGAATTAGAGATTAAGATCTAGGACTGAGGCTACAGCTCTTAGGCAGAGCACAAAGCACAGTTGCCTTGCTTCTTGCTTCCTTACAGGGACTGCCTCACCTATGCACATTGATTTTTTTTTTAAGAAAATTAAGTAATCCCATCTCTAAATACTACTATGTTGTTTTGATTTCTATTTCAGTTGTTTTTGTTACTATTTATATTTTGTTTTCCTTTGAAAGTATCACAGCATTTTCTGTAAAAGAATCTGTGACACATTCTAAGATCTAATTTCTGAAGGCTAATAAAATACCTATTCATGTGAAATTTCATATCATTGATAAAAAGCCTAATTTAATACTTTTTATAGATGTAGTTCCCTCAGAAGGAAAATAAAACCCATTTTAAAAAGCTTGGTGTTATAACCATCTCATTTCCCCAAAAATAAAATGTCGTTTCCCTATCCAGCAGATAACAGGTATTAAATTTATTTTGCAGACGAATACATTAAGTGCCTCACAAATATGCTAGTTTTTGTAAATGTCATTGACAGAGACTGATAGTAGGACATTTACTTGGAGAAATTCTAGTCTGCTTTTGACTTGTTTAGATTTGTGCTCTTATGGCCATATTGCACAAACATCTGCAGCCTCCCAGGATGACTGCCTTACAATGCAGCTACCAGACGTAAATAAAAATTACTGAAGTCCTGCTCTTTCAGATTAAGTGGATGATACGTATCAAATACTAAACATGAGTTTGTGCCTTTAAAACATTAAGACCTTTCAGTGTGAAGTGTCTCATCTATAGACATAAGGATCCGTCGCAGTTTTGCAGACACAGCAAAATCCTTGCTACGTGGCTCAGGGGGTGAAAAGTCACTCATTACTCGTCACACGCCCAGTGTCTGCAGGGTATAATGGGTTTACAGGAAGCAGGGTGACCACAGATCTAATTTTAATGAAACCCAAGACATAATCTGAGCTGATAGAGTTTGAAGTCTGAAGGCAGTCTATTCAAGCTGGAGTTGTTTCTGAGAACACAGAAAAGTAATTTTCTTCCTCCAAAATTTGTATTTTTTTTCTAAGTTTTCTTTTTTCAGAGCAAATAGTTTATATTTATAGCAGAGAATATTTGAGGACTGTATGACAATCAAATTTTCCCAAAGAGTCATTGTATTATATATAACATGTGGCATTTGTGTATTAAAGCCAAATATGCATGGTTATTATGTAAAAAAATAGCACATATGATTAAATAAGATTATGGGTTACTATGACTAAACACTTGAAAACATAAAAAAGGCACCAACAACATATCATCGAACAAAATCAGTTAATTTCAGTATTTAATAGGTGTGTATGCTTACTATAAAGAGACTTGTGTTCTCTCAGTGCTAATTGTGAAAAAGTGTGATTTTGTGTGGGAGGCTGCGGCGGTGGCAACCCTAAACTCCTGCAGGAGAATGTACTTCCGCAGAAGAATTTAACTCCTCTGTTGTCCTCCAGAAGGACAAGAGTGTGACTCTGTGCCACCCAGTCACACAGAGGACAAATTAGCATTTGGAGAGCATCTCAGAGGCAATTGCTTCCTTGTATTTCTTGGCAATGAAGTTTGCAGTTGAGGTGTGTGAGCTGTGAGAAATGAGCCTTATTCACCCTTAGGGTGAATCCACGATTGAGTCCTATGGGTCTCAGATCTCGGAGCTAGTGCACAATAATATACATGGTCAAAAACACACAATGTTCAACCAAGCAAAAGCCATACTAAAATTTAAAATAAACTTTAGTATATGTGTCTGCTAATTTTATGAGACATTAGAATGTCAAAGGATAAAACCAACTACTGAAATAGAAAAAAAAAACAATGAAATGTGTGGGTTTTTATAACCCAATTTTCAGATTTTTTTTCCATTGTATACTTTGGAGTAGAAAAAACCCAAATTATTAGATGAATGAGAAAAACAGCTAATTATTTTTAAAGATGTATATGTCTTTATTAGACATATATATTCAAGGTTAATTATTAAGACTAGACTCAAACCACATGGACAGGTAGAAAATGTCATTCATTATTAGATTTCTGTCAGCTCATTTTCATAGAATGCCACCTTAAAGAACTACACAAATTAAATGGCCATATATTTCCAGAAAACAGTCATATGTGAGGCTGAAGACCTTACCTTCTTCGCCTGCATAGGCCAGAATGGACCGAGCTCGGATCTGTTTCCCTTCTGTGGTTTTCCCAGAGCAGGTATGTGAACAGGAGGACCATGTGGACCACGGACTGAGCACACAGTCCTTTGGGCATGGGGCATCACAGGCCACAGGAATGGGAAAGATTGCATCTCTGCATAGCTGTCTGTCCACTTCTTCTCCTGGGAAAGACATGATCACCAACAATTTATCACTATTAGGTCCATGTAGAATGAGTGTGTCCATGCAGACAGGTGTCCAGATAAATTACATGATTTCCCATTAGCTCGTAATTTAAAATGAAATGTAAAGAAAATGTGGTTGCCATGGTGAAATGTTAAAAGTATAACAAAAAAAGGACACATAGAAACAGACATATATATCCCCCAATGAGGCTCTTTAAATTATCATAAGCATTGGCAGAGAAATCAAGGATATTACTGAAAGTATTTTACCCTGTATTACCTTCCCATAAGTGACTTTTACAGTTACAATAATGCACAATAAAGGGCACCATGAAACTATGTTGACCTCCTTACTTCTTATTCAGCTGGGAGCTGTGGTTTACACACAGTGGTAGAGAGCCATAGTACGTAGCAATGTTTTCAGAAACCAACTTAAGTCTATAAATGTTACTGTGTCTGCCAGAGAATGCATTCTTATACAACTATCCAGCTTTCTCTTTCTTAAAAATCTTTTTTCCCCATTAAAGTATCTAGGAAATGTAAACAATAGAACATAATCATCATGCAAGTACTTAAGATGGCCACACAGGAAAAGGGAGGCATGGAGATAAAACAGAGCATGTGCAGAATTGAGAATAAAGTGCCTCAAAGGTCATCAAGAGTTTCTATGGGTCTTCAGGTAAAGACTGGTTTGCTTTACTGTATAAAATTCCTCTCTTCCTTTGCCTCCCCCCAACTTCGGATGTTTTTAAGAAAACCAACACTTGTAATTTGAATTGGGAATGTTCCCCATAGACTTATGACTGAATAATTAGTCCCCAGCAGGGGGAGCTACTCTGGGGAATGGTACCTGGCTTGAAGAAATCTGTGGCCTAAGAGGCATGTCTTTGGGGCTGCCTGCTCTCTGCAGTTCTTCACTGATTCCTTCCTGTCCACCATAAAGACAACAGACCCTTTCTCCTTCTGCCATAATGTTCAGCCTCATTTTCAGTCCTGAACCAATGGATTCAAGGAGCATGGATTTACATACCTAAAACTGTGAGCCCAAAGAAATGATTCTTCCCTTCAATTTGTTCTGTCAGGTATTTTGTCAAAGTGATGAGGAAAATTAACTAAGGCAACACTTGAAATTAATATTTGATGAATGAATGAACTGAGATAAGCAAAAGGCCAGAGAAAGGGAAAATACTACTGTTAATAAAGAACAAGGTGCTGAGAAAATGGGGTAATAGGAAAAGTGTGATACAAGTTTGGGCACTGAGACTTGATTAAAAACTGCTCCCAAGTAATAAATCTTCCCTCTATTTGCCAATAATATGTCGACAATCCAGGATGACTTTATGAAAATCCTGAGTGTTGCGTTAGACATTGAGGGAGGAAGGTTGCCGATTGTGCCATTCTTGGCAATCATTACACACACAGTGTACTGTAAACTCCCTTATTCACATATATGAAAACTGAGACAGAAAATCAGAAGTAAATTGGTAGTGTGCTAACATGTTAATAGCTACTACTTTGAAGTGCATTTGTAAGGTCTTAAATTATTAGACTTCCTTCCCAGTCAGAGAGTTTTACTAGAATTATTACTGAGGCAACAGGGTTCATTCGATCTTTATAACTCTGGGGTTTGGCATATATCCCACTAGACAATATGAGAAATTAATAGGTACATAGATAGGTGGTAAGTAGGTTAGAAAAGCATTGTGCTATGAGGCAGTTATTTTATTGTATATTTACATAATAATAATGGCTACTTTTTTCTATTAAACGGGACTTTTTCTTAGGTTGAGAGGTATCTTTCATTGTAACATCTCTCTGCCATCTTTCCTCTCTTATTTTCTTTTCAATATCCTGTGAAATGACAGGAAACTTTAAAACTGCAGCTTACAGTTAACAAGTGTGACAATTCCATATCTTTTCCAATAGTTTCCAATCATTTTCACTCAGAAAAATTTAATTCTGAAGCAATTGAGTTTATGCCAACAATACAATTACAGTGGACTTCCTGACTTGAGGGATGGGTTTCTGTTTGCTAGAGTATAAATCAAAAAGCTATACAAAATGAACTTCTTCATGTTGCAAGTATCAGCCAGTTTACTTATGTTTTGCTTAGGGAGAATGCTCTCTTTTTCTCTTTCTTTCTTTCTTTCTTTCTTTCTTTCTTTCTTTCTTTCTTTCTTTCTTTCTTTCTTTCTTTCTTTCCTTTTCTTTTCCTTCAGGCATATACTCAACCCAAACAGCATACCTTTATCTTTGGAGGCACCATGCAAACTAACTCACGTGCAAACTCTGAGAATCCCCAGATGATTCAGGAGGGTATATTGCACTCTTCCCTACCTAGACAGATGTGATTTTTCTCTCTCAGCCCTCTTATCTCTTGGCCCAAACTGTCTGAAATCCTCACACGTGCGTTTAATGTGTTGGCATAGAATCTGTCATCTACTCCCTCTTCCACAGTTGCTCCACCATGTCACCCATCACCTTCTCCTCCCAACTTTATGTGCTGGGTTGTTCACACTGAGTGAGTCTAGTGATATCCGAACGCTGGGCCAACTACTGAAGCATGAGTGGCCTTCCAGGAACCGCAGTACTGAGGAAAACTGACTCCCTCTCCCCTGGCAATTGCCCATTGCAAAGAGCTCCTCAGTGAGAGGTAGGACTCTGTGCCCATCCACTTCTGCCTCCTTGTGAAGATTTGTGAGGCTTTGACCCCATGCTGTTTGTATGCATGCAGTCACAGCCTCTGGGGCACAGAGAAGCTTTATGCTCTAACCATGGTAGCTACTTTTCTCTTTCTCTTTATAGACAGAGCTCAGTGTTGAGGCAGGGACTTTGCAGTGTCTTTTTACTTCTGTCATGCTTTTAATGAGAAATATCACCCATTGTCTCAGGCGTTAGAATAATGTACCCCAATTGATGGTGCAGTGTGGGAGTTTGGAAAGTGTGGCCTTGCTAGTGGAAGTTTTTCACTTTGGACAGGCTTTGAGATTTTAAAGACTCAAGCCATTCATGCTTCACTCTCTCTACTGAGAGTTTATAGTTCAAAAGTGAGCCCTCAGATAGCTGCTCCTGCCATTATGCCTTTCTCTATTGTCACACATAACTGGCGTCGTATTACCTTGATTTTAATCATTGGAGGAACCTATGGCAACATAGCACTTTCATTAAGATTAAACAATGCCATAATGTTCATCACTTTTTAACATTTATCTTGTGTGTATGTGTATGTGTATGGTTTAGTGAGTGTAAAAATAATATGATGTGAGTGTGGAGGAAAAAAAAACTTGTTGGAGCTGGCTTTCCCCTCTAGTACGCGGTTCCTGGGGAATTAAATTCAAGTGGTCAAGCTTGAGAAAGAGTACATTTACTCACTAAGCCAGCTTAAGGACCCAACATTGATCTTTCTTGTTTACTTTCTTATACTTAGAACCTATAGTTGACACATAACAGAAAGTTAATATTTTGTGCATAAAATGAATAAATGAATAAATCTTAAGCTGTAGTATAGGGAAATAAGCTTTTTAGATATGAATCAAGTATTATATAATGCATCCTCTTTCTTTTAACCAGAATGCATGCACAATAGACCCTCAGGTAATTTTTGGTTTATTTTTTTATTTATTATAATTTATTCACTTTGTATCCCAGCTGTAGCCCCCTCCTTTGTCCCCTCCCAATCCCGCCTTCCCTTCTTCTTCTCCTCCCATGTTCCTCCCACATTCCACTGATAGGGGAGGACCTCTTCCCCTTCCATCTGACCCCAGCCTATCAGGTCTCATCAGGACTGGCTGCATTGTCTTCCTCTGTGGCCTGGTAAGGCTACTCCCCCCTCAGGGGGAGTGATCAAAGAGCTAGCCACTGAGTTCATGTCAGAGACACTCCCTTTTCCCCTTACTAGGGAACCCACTTGGAGACTGAGCTGCCATGGGCTACATCTGTGCAGGGGTTCGAGGATATCTCCACGCATGGTCCTTGATTGGAGAATCAGTCTCAGAAAAGACCCCTGTGCCCAGAAATTTTTAGTTCTCTTGCTCTCCTTGTCCCTTCCAGGTCTCTCTATCTCCCCTTTCTCTCCTAAGATTCCCTGCACTCTGCCCAAAGTTTGGCTATGAGTCTCAGCATCTGTGTTAATATACCATGTTAGGTAGAATCTTTCAGAGGCTCTCTGTGGTATGCTCCTGTCTTGTTCCCTGTTTTCTCTGTCTTCCCAGATCTATCCATTTGCCTTTCTGAATGAAGACTGAACATCTTACCCAGGGTCTTCCTTCTTGCTTAGCTTCTATAGGTGTACAGATTTTAGTATGTTTATCCTATATTATATGTCTAATATCCAGGTGAATATATACCATGTGTGTCTGCTTCTGGGATACCTCAACCAGGATGCTCTTTTTTCTCGTTCCCACCATTTGCCTGCAAATTTCATGATTTCCTTGTTTTTAATAAGTGAGTAATATTCCATTATGTAAATGTACCAAATTTCTGTATCCATTCCTCAATTGAGGGACATCTGTGTTGTTTCCAGATTCTGGTTATTACAAATAAAGCTGCAACAAACATGGTTGAGCAAATGTCAAGATCCAGTTATACCAACCTAGGTTTATATCCAAAATATGCTCAAGTATACGACCCTCAGGTAATTTACATACACCTTTGAGAACTAGATTTATTTTAGAAGAAGTAGACAAACTCTATTATAACCCTGAGAAATAGCATTTTATCTTTTGTGTTGTTCAAAACTTGTTATGAAAGTCATATTGACATTGTGAGTATGCATATTTACATATTTATTTTTTCACCTACAAAAAAGTTTTTAGAAAATGCTTTTGTATAACCATAAACTCTGCGAGCTATGAAGTTACTAGGTTTAGAAGTAGCTAAATGGGAGATTACCAAGATGGCAGTGGCTAGGGCATACTATATCTGAGAGGCAGAAATTCAGAGAGTGTTGTTAATATGAGTAACCTAGCGACATGCTCCAAAACACTGACATCGGCGCTTCATCTGGAGGGGAGGAGCATACCAGGTGCAGGGATTGCATGGTTCCAGGACCCGCGCGCACCCAGCAACAATCTCCTGTACAGGCTTCTGTGCTTTCTGCCTGGTACTATCAGGGTCTTCGTGCCTGCACAGCGCTTCACGCCTGAGTATGGGTCAGGTCGCAGATCGGCTTCAGCAAGTAGACCTCGGGTCATTCCTGCTCCCCTGCCTACATAAGGAAGATTGTATCCCAACCACAATTTACAGATCTCAAGACTCAGGCTGGTATGCCACTCTCTGCCAACCCGAATGCTGGCCTGCAGGCTCAGGGGTGCTTTGTTGCATCAACTAGATCTTGGATCACTCCTGATTCTCCAAGGGCAGCGTCTGGACCAGAGGCAGCACCCCAAACCCAATCCACACGTCTTTTGGTCCCCATGTAGAGATCAGCTGGACAATGCAAACATACAGGGTCCTAGGTCCAAGACAACAGAACCAAAGTGAATCTGAGTGGCAGGAGCTCAGAGTCTGCTGGGCCAGCAAGCTGCTGCATAGGCAAATTTGAATCCCTAGTGCCAGCACCCTTCAGCCCATTTGCCATTATTTACAGATGATATAAAGACACAAGATTAATTAAAAAATAACAGTAGCCCTCCTGTGCACAAATGGCAAACAGGCTGAGAAAAAAATTAGGGCAATTACAACCTTCACAATAGCCATGAATAACATAAAGTATCTTGGTGTAACTCTAAATAACAAAGCAAGCCAAAGACCTATATGACAAGAACCTTAAATCTCTAAGAAAAGAAATTGAAAAAGATATCAGGAGATGGAAAGATCTCCCATGCTCTTGGATCAGTAAGATTAATATAGTAAAAATGGCCATCTTACCAAAAGCAACCTCCAGATTCAAGCAATCCCTATCAAAATACTAACACAGTTCTTTACAGACCTTGAAAGAAAAATCCTCAACTTCTTATGCAAAAACCAAAACCCAAGAATAGCTAAAACAATCTTATACAATAAAAGAACTTCTGGAGGTATCTCTTTCCTGACTTCAAACCATACTACAGAGCAATAGTATTAAAAACTGCATGGTAATGGCATAGAAATAGACTGGTGGATCAGGATCAATGGAATTGAATTGAAGACCTATACATAAACCCACATACTTATGGGCACTTAATTTTTGACAAAGGATCCAAAACCATACAATGGAAAAAATACATCTTTGACAAATGGCGCTGGTCTAACCTGATGTCTACATGTAAAAATTGCAAATAGATCCATATTTATCACCCTGCACAAAACTCAAATCCAAGTGGATCAAAGACCTCAATATAACACCAGATACACTAAATCTATTAGAAGAGAAAGTGGGGAAGAGCCTCAAACTCATTGGCACAGGAGACAACTTTCTGAACAGAACACCAACAGCTCAGGATCTTGAAGTCTTCTGTAAGGCAAAGAACACTGTCAACAGAATGAAGCTAGAGTCTACAGATTGGGAAAAGATCTTCGCCAATCCTACATCCAACAAAGGGCTAATATCCAAAATATTAGAAAGAAATCAAACACTAATAAAGAAAATAATCCAATATAAAAAATGGGCACAGAACTAAACAGAATTCTCAACAGAGGAATCTAAATGGCAGAGAAGCACTTAGAAAAATGCTCAACTTCCTTAGTCATCAGGGAAATGCAATACAAAACAATTCTGAGATTTCATCTCACACAGGCCACAACAGCTAAGATCTAAATCGCAAGTGACAGCACAGGATGGTGAGGGTGTGGAGAAAGGGGATCACTCTTCCAAAACTGGCAATAACTTTACCTCAAGACCCAGCTATACGTCTCCTGGGTATATAGCCAAAAGACACTCCACCACACAACAAGGACACTTGCTTAGCTATGTTCATAGCAGCTTTATTCACAATAGCCAGAATCTGGAAACAACCTAGATGTCCCACAACCAAAAAAAAAAAAAAATGGATAAAGGAACTATGGCACTTTTACACAATGGAATACTATTCAGCTATTAAAAACAAAGAAAACACGACATTTGCAGGCAAATGGATGAAACTAGAAAAGCTCATCCTGAGTGAGGTAACCCAGACTCAACAAGACACACATGGTATGTATTCACATATAAGTGGATTTTAGCCATGTAATATAGCATAAGCATATTATGAGGCACAGATCCAAAGAAAATAGGTAACAAGGAGTATGCATAAGTCTCACCTGGAAGGAGAGATAGAATAGACAGAGGTAGTGGTTGAAGAGAGGGAACAAGAGGGGGTGTAGAGACTTAAGAGGGTAGAGATCAGACCTGGGGAGAGTGAGGGCGTGAGGACAGAAGGCCTGTAGAGAAAGGAGAAACTGAGGGTGGGGGTATCTCTATGACAAGCTGGAGAGCTAAGTCAGGGTAGGTTCCTGGGAGGATATGAAGGGAATTCAAGCAGAGACTCCTCGTAGCAGAGGCCATAGATACCAAAGAGGACACCCTCTAAGTAGACTAGTCTCCTAGCAGAAAGAAGGCGTCACCAACCCACCCACAAAAACTTCATCCCCAAATTTACCCTGCCTACAAGATATGCAGGGATAAACATAGAGCAGACAGAGCAGAGATTGAGGGAATGCCCAACCAATGCCTGGATCAACCAAAGACCCGCCCTATGGGAGAGTGCCAACTCCTGACACTATGAATGATTCTCTGCTAGGCTTGTAGACAGGAGTCTGACAGAGCTGTCCTCTGAGAGGCTCTACCCAGCAGCTCCTCAAAACAGATACTGAGACTCACAGCCAAACATGTGGGTGATGTGTAGGGAGTCTTGTGGAAAAGTGGTAGGAAAGAGAAAAGGACCTGGAGGTGACAGGAACTCCACTAGAAGACCAACAGAGGCAACTAACCAGGCCCATTACGGCTTGCTGAGACTGAAATATCAAGGATCATGCCCCCTACAAAGACAAAGCAGATAGGCTTCCTGTGGGTCCTCTAGTAAGGGAAGTGGGGACTGTACTAGAGACGACTCACCTGCCACCTTTTTGATCACCTCCCCCTGGCGGGACCGCCTTGCCAGGCCATAGGGGAAGAGGACATGCTTAGTCCTGTTGCAAGTTGATGAGCTGGGGTGGGTGGGAAAGGGAGCTCCTCTTTTCTGAGGAACAGGGGAAGTGGGAGGAGTGAAGGAGAGAGGTTGGGTCTGGGAGGGGAGGAGGGATGGGGCTGCAACCAGGATGTAAAGTGAATAAAAAAATAAATTAAAAAATTTTCAAGTTAAAAAAGAAGCAGCTTACTGAAGAACCTTTTAAACTCTGTTTGCTCACCTGTACCCCAATCAGACTATGAGAACCTTCTATTTAGAGGTTTGTATTACTCAGAGTCTTTAGATCTGGCTGTATCCTTGGTTCACACATTGCCACTTTGGAGTTTCACAGCAAAGGACTGTTCAATAAGCAGAAATGGTTCTGAAATCCTTTACACATATCTTTTCTAACAAAGAAACAAACAAACAAACAACCCTCCCCCACTGGTATCTGTACCTTTCCAACTTACGAGTTTGCTAGCATCTGGCAAATTAGGCTTTAACATTTCCTCCCTCAGACTCATCTACTTTCTTCTAGATTCGAAGCCCCTAGGATCTCTCTGTCAGCTGTGAGAGGACAGAGACCCAGCTCCATGCTGCCACTCTCAGCAGCCTGAGGAGTTTACCAGAGTTCAGGATCATGACTGAGGCTTCAGTGGGATTTGTGACTACTTCAGCATTGAAAAGAAATCCAGGATGATCCGTTTTCAGAAGCAGTGTGAGAGGCTTGTCAGTGATAATAAGTTTAGGCTTCAGCATGTGGATCTGGAGGAAGGGTGGAGAAAGAAAGGAAGACACACACACACACACACACACACGCGTACACACACACAGTGAGTCTGTGAGCTTATTTCAGATCAATCTCCCCTTAGTGTCTTCACAGGATGGGGTTGGGGTTTATCTTATTCCTGGGTGGTTGCTGTTGGGAGACGATTCTATAGTGGAAAAGGTAAGAGTGTAACCTCCACTTATAGGAATGTAGGTGTCTGGCTATGAACGGTTTTGTGTAAGGTTCTCAGGCGATGTCTGGGGAAAAGAATCAGGCTGTGCCCAAGGTCGAGTCCATTCAAGACCAAAGTCTGGTCCATTAGTACTTTGACCATGGCTATCTCTGTATGAAAGGAATTCCGTCCCCATGATGGCATCCTTCTTAGCAAATGTCAGTGATGGAAATCTTGCTTTTGATTAGGAGAGAAGATCGGAGATCGGATCACGCCGTGGGATGAGGGATGTTTTCTTTGTCTTCCTAGCCAGCCTCACTTTCTGTTTGAGCATTTATTTTAAAACACAGAGATGAGAACCATCCCTCCTAAAAGTTAGCATGGAAGGACAGAGGGCCCCAGTCCCACCTCCATGAGATGGGGAGGTGCCTAACTTCCTTGGGTGCTGGTGTGTAAGCAGAGGTGGCCCATAGAGCAAAGCGCTGAACAGCTTATTCTAAGAGGCAGATTCCATTGATCAAACTCCCTGTAGGACTCTCCCGTCTTTCCCATGAGCCCACCCTCGCACTTAAATCCTTCATTGTCTTCTGTTTCTGCCAGTTTGACTTCAGCCTCTCCCCTTTGTAACTGAATAAAACACACTGTTTAATATTGATGCTTTTTCTTCCTTTCTATTTATTCTTCTCTCCTCTTACGGTATATCTGACTGCAGTTTCTCCTCCATTCCTCCCCCTAGACTCTCTCCCTTAGCTCCCTTCCCTCTCCCCAAATGCACACCCCCTCCACCTCTCCAGAGAAAAGAGCAGAGGCCTCCCAGGACAATCAGTCAAACATGGCATATAGGTCTGACCCACACAAGCACCCTGATATCTGTGAGCTCATTTGAGTCCCAGTCAGTTGATTCTGTGGGCCATGTTCTTGTGGTGTTCTTGATCTTGATTGCGTTGACTCCTCCAGTCTTTCCTCACCCTCCTCTGAAGGACTCCCAAGTTGCGCCTAATATTTGGCTGTAGGACTTTACCTCTGTTCTCAGTATTGATGCACTTTTTACTTGACAATTTTTTTTAATGTGATTCATGACATGAAAAATATCTCTACTTTCCTTTTTGTTCCAATTATATACTTTTCTGTTGAGATCTAAATATTATTAACCAACTTAGTTTCTTCAAATATTACTTTAAGTGTTTTTTTGTTGTTGTTGTTTTGGTTTTTTTTTTTTTTTTTTTTTTTTTTTTTTTTTTGCTTTCTGTCTAAGTTTCCCACAACAATATCCTCTCTGTCACTCTGCTCAGTTGTGTTATTATTTCAAATCCCTGAATGAGTTTTCATTCTTTCATGAAAGACCAGCAGGAAAGAAGTCAAGTGTTTGAATCCAGTGGTCCCATTCTGCCATTGTAATCAACTTTCTAACCCAGGCTTCAATGTAATCATTATGATATTTTTCTTCATTTTATTCCATTTTTTTTTTTTGAGTTAGAATCTATCCTAACCAAGTGTAGCAAATAACATGACTTATGAATAAATGATGAATGCTGAGGCCTAAATGGAATTTTAACTGAATTTTCTTGTTTGAATTTAAGCCCCTATGATGTCATTTGGTCCCTTCCTAACCAAGATATAACAATAATAGCTGACCTGTCTAAGAACTCTTGTGTCAAAGAGGGGGAAAAAATGGCATGTTTGTAATCTGCACATTTTGACATGGTGACTTTTGTCAACTGCTCTGGTAGACTTTTACTGTATCTTTCTACATTCATTATTTTACATGAAGAATGAAAGCTCTTGTCTTAAAAAAAAAAGTAGTGGGAAGTATTTTCTTCATTTCTATTATCTGAAGTTAATACTCAATTTTTGCCTTTTCAGACTGTGATTGTGTTTTTCTTTTTCTTTCTTTTTTTTTGAATGCCTCAGACCCTCCTCTTTGTTTATTTGTATATCCCGACTCAGGTTTTCAGAAAAAAAATCTCCAGCTTCTAGAACATTCGAATAGTAACTATATTTCTGACAGAAGTTGAGATTAGTTTTATTTGTGCTTTAATGTTCAGATTTATTTTGAATTTTATTTTTTAAGAGTTTTTGACTAATTTAGTTTTTGAGATTATAATATAATCACATCACATCTCTCTTCCTCTTTCCCACTAAATCCTCCTTGTTCTCGTTCATATTCTTGGCTTCTGTTACTTTAATTGTTTTTACACACACACACACACACACAACACACACACACACACACACACACGGTATACATTTTGAAATACACAGACTCAACCTGCTCAATCCATGTATTGTTACTTGTATGCTTATATTTTCGGGAATCAATATACAGTATTGGATAGCCAGTTGGTACCTTCTTCTCTAAAAAAGATTATTTTTCCCTTTTTAAGTATTGTCAGTTGCTTGTGGTTCTTTGTTAAGCTCTGAGGCCACGTGAGCTTTCAAGTTAGCATGCTGCTGTTCCCTTTGTTCAGGTCATGTTTAAGCAGCGGTGATGGTAAGACTCCACGGATGTAATTTCTGATATTTACATGACACAATAATCTTACAGAAAGTTCCTTGTTCCTTTGACTCTTACAAGCTTCCCAGCCCTTCTTCCTCAACAATCCCTGAGTTTTGGGTAGAGGAGCTATGCTATAGATGTATTATTTGTAGCTGGGCTCCACAGATTTGCATTTCGATTGCTTTTCTGTAATGGTTTCCATATGCTGCAAAGAAAAGTTTCCTTACTGAAGACTGAGGACTGCATTTACTTGTAGGTTTAAGGGTGAAGTGTCAGAATAAAGTTAAAGCTAGGCTAGTAAAGTAGAGACGGAAGTTTCTCCTCCATGTTCCATTACCTAACTAGCCCTGAGTAGTGGCTAAGTCTTCTGGGTCCAGCACCATTTTCCTCCTGTTGATCACAGCTTGAATCCAATTAGAGAGCTGTTGGTTGATACCGAGGTATGCATGCCACTCCTGCATCCTTAGGATTATTATGCCCCACCAGTAGTTGTGGTTCATAGCTATCAGAGCTGGAGAGAACGATTGGTTCCTTTCTTTTAAAAGCTTGCATGATGCCTTCTTGGTACCATAAAAGCTATTCCTCAAGAAGCAGACATTCATTCTCATCCAGCTTGGATCATCTTGGTCCTGTGCCTAAAACGCATGGTGTCTTCTGCAATAGTGTCTTCTTAGCACTTCCGGGATATAACCAAGGACAACAGCAATAGTGTACGATGTTCTAGGAGTCTTTTTGGACATCATTGTCCAGCAACTCAAAAGAGGATTGTTCCTCATGCCTCGTGTTGGATTTTATTTTTTACATAGTCTATGGCTCTAGCGGGAGCACAGATAAAAAATAAATTTTTAAACTATATAACTTTAAGCCAGGTGTGGTGTTGTATGTCTATAATCTCAGCACTCCAAGAGGAAGAAGCAGGTGGATCTCTGTGAGTGCAAGGCCAGCTTGATCTACAAAGTGAATCCAAAATAGCCAAGGCACAGAGAAACCCCATCTTGGGGGGGGGAACTACATAAGCTTACTTATATGTAACATTTTCATGTATTAGAGACATTTTATGTAGATAATTAATAATATGAGTCTTCATAACCTTTTTGGACATCTTTACTGATATATTACCCTCCTCTGGATAAAAGTGTGAAGAATCTTTAAAAAACCTAAAAAAAAATCCAATATATGACCCAAATATACTCAAAGGATTAGATATCTTACTCCACAGGTACTTGCATGTCATGTTCACTGCTGTTCTATTCACAATGGCTAGGAAATAGGAACAACCCAAATGTTCCCCATGAATGAATAATTTAGAACATGTGGTACATACACACCGTGAAATACTAATGAAAGGTGAGATCATAAAATTTCAGGTAAGTTAAGGGGACTAGAAAAGATCATATTGAATGAGATAACCCAGGCTCAGAAAGACAAACATCACATGATTCTCTCATCTGAGGTTGCTAGCTCCAGATCTTCAAATATAAGTACACAAGCTGCGACAAATGCAGAAGGTAAAAACAAACCTTTTTGTGTGTTTGTGTGTGTATCAAGAAACAGGAAAATTGGAGGGCACAAGTGATCTGAAGAGGGAAATGGGGGAAACAGCAGAGGGGCACTGATTAGCGAGCGAGGGAGATAATCCATATTTTCATGTCTAAATAGTTTCTTCTTAAGACTTTATTCATCTTTATAGTTTCTGAGTTTGCAATTACCTACAAAATCAATTTCTGTATCTTACATATTTTTGGTTTTTAGTAAATAAAACTGACAAATTTCCCTAGTTCAAATTTTGTTTCTCCAATATATCAAATATGTGTCTTTGAACAGTTATTTATGTATTCTAAGATTTAGTTTTCCAATCCTCGAATAGAAGCTAATAATCATATTTACTTTGCAGCATAATTATCTTTTGGCTATTTATTTATTTATTTATTGTGCTGAGGACATGACCACTAAGCTCATGCCCTACCAGCCCTTCACTGGCTGAAAGTCATACTGCAGGTTAGGATAAACAGAAGCATGAAGACATTTGCTACTTATAATGTTTCATAGCCTATTATCTGTGGACCAAATAGTTAACATGGGATTTAGAAGCTGCACATGGTACTCTCTGGGGCATGAAGATAAGGAAGTTCATACATCTTTGATTTGCTCCAATACTGCTGCAGTGAACTGATCAACAAGAATTATAGCCTTAAATAAGACATATATTATGGACATCTTTAAGAGAAATCAATACAATCACCAAAGCAGTCATCTTTATTATAACAACTTAATAAAGCTATCCTTAAGAACTTGTGTTGGACCAGTCCTGATGAGACCTGATAGGCTAGAGTCAAATAGAAGGGGAGGAGGACCTCCCCTACAGTGGACTAGGCGAGGCACAGGGGGAGAAGAGGGAAGGACAGTGGGATTGGGAGGGGATGTAGGAGGGGCCACAGCAGAGATACAAATTGAATAAATTGTAAGAAAAGATAATAATAAAAAATGAAAAAGAAAACTTGTGCTCAAAAGCAGCTACATCATAGAATTTCATCTTATCATAACACACAACTTCCTGGTTACTCCCTCCTTCTTTTTCCATTGCACGAATACATTTTGTAGGTACTAGACCAGTTAGTGTTTGCTTCCATGCTTCTTGCTATGATGATAAAGGACTAAACCTCTGAAACTGTAAGGCGGCCCCAATTAAATGTTTCCCTTTGTAACAGTTGCCATAACCATGGTATCTATTTTCATAGCAATAAAATCCTAACCAAGACAATGGGGGATTATGGAGTGACAGTTGTTTTATTTTCTTTTCATTGAAAATAGATTCTTTTCTCATATGCTATATCCTGACTAGAGTTCCTGTCCCCCCTCTAATTCTTCCAGTTCCTCCCCAACCATCTGGATCAGGAGTGGCTATTATTTTAAAGGTCTTAGTTTCCATACTTTTGGAAATTATTAGCAGTATAACCATCACACTGCTGTGACAATATATCATACCCAGTCATGACTCTCTGAAGTTGTGCTAAAATTTAAAATATTCCACATAATCTCCCCTTTGCACAACTGTCCACTGAGTTTATTTTCTTATCTATATGTTTCTAGAGAACAAGGCTTGGGGAAAAAAAAACCATAATGCTTTTATAATCCTTATGGCTAATTTCTCAAGACCAATGTTGATTTGCAAATATTCTTCCTTAAATAATTATTATCTCCTTATTTTCTTTATTTCTTCCTATCTCTCATGGCCTCAAAAATAAAAAGCAAGTATAATTCTATATGTGGAAAATTATATTATATTATATATTATATTATATTATATATATTGTATTATATATATATTATACTCACACATGGGAAATGCTACAGAATTTTTGTTTGTTATTTTTAAATATAGCAGCTTTATTCTGTTGTCATACCATTTCTTTTTTATTATTATTATCATTTATTACAATGTATTCAATTTGTGTTCATTTGTTTTTTGAGACAGGGTTTCTGGGATTGGCTTTGTAGACAAAGCTGTCCACAAACTAGGATTAAAAGTGTGTATTGCCAAAGGCAATAAGAAAAACAAATGGAAACAAAACAAAACAATAAAAAACAGTGCTTAAGGAGGTCATGGTCTCCATCAATAAGACTATGATCAGATTTTTCTGATAAAGGAATATGATGTTCTGTAAAAGTGCCTTCTAAGGTTCTTAAATTATTTTCCTGTTTTCTTCTTCTTCTGATGTCCATCCTCTTTGCCTTTCTGGATGGGGATTGGACATTTTAGTTAGGGTCCTCTCTCTTGCTTAGTTTCTTTAGATGCACAGGTTTTAGTGGGTTTGTCCTATGTTGTATGTCTATATGAGTGAGTATATACCATGTGTGTCTTTTTGCTTCTGGGACAACTCACTCAGGATGATCCTTTCCAGATCCCACCATTTACCTGCAAATTTCATGATTTCCTTATTTTTCATTGCTGAGTAATATTCCATTGTGTAGATGTACCACATTTTCTGCATCCATTCTTCAGTTGAGGGGCATCTGGGTTGTTTCCAGCTTCTGGCTATTACAAATAAAGCTGCTACAAACATGGTTGAGCAAATTTCCTTTAAGTGAAATCAGATACGTGTTGAGAGCAGTTGTAACTATTGTGCATCTCTTTCATTAGTAGACAATCTTGGCCAGGCTTGCTGATGGCCTCATCATGTTGCTGAGTTATAACAATTGCTGGTGCTTATCCTAAACTATTCTACATAGTGGCTTATGGTACCATGGAAGCCATTTTAAGGGTTGAAAACTTCTATATTATTAAAAACTATAGTATTGTTTTTTCTTGTTGTTTTTGTTTTGTTTTGCAGCAAAATTTTTTTCAGTAGCTTCAGTAATGTGGTCTAAGCAGTTAGTTCTGCTGTGAAATCAGCAATAGTTCTAGAAGCATTTGTACATTAAGGACATCATGTGCATCCTTCTCCAAAATCTCATAGGTAAGAAACTAACCCTATGTACCAACATTAATTTAATTAATTTATAAATGCCAGGCACATCTTCTCCTATGTCTTATGGGTACCTTTGAAAAAAAAATTAACTATTAGATGTATTGCTTTTTCAGATGCCTTTTCCCACCAATAAGAAAAGGATGTCACAGAAAGTTACACACTGCGACCAAGTTCAAGAGAGTGAAAAAAAACTGTCATTTGATTTTGATTCTGTAGGAATAATAAGAATATTTTTAATAAAGTCTCCTACAGTAAAAAAAAAGTGTGTATTGCCTTATCAGATCAGGCACTACAGAGATTGTTTTGCAAACTTAAAATGTATAAGCAAATCTATGGTATAACAATTAATACAAGAGTAGAACTATGCTTGACAATTGTGATCTTGCCAAAATTCATAAGAAGACTGAGGAGAGTTACATATGTCACATAAACACATACCTATTAAAAATAGAAAATTTGGGCTTGCTGATTAAAAAAAGATTTTGAGTTAATGGAGTCTGAGTAGACATGGCAGAGTTCATAGAGGAAAATGTGGAACACAGTGGAATCTAAGCAGTATTGTATGGTAAGGGACTCTTTAGGATGGAAAATGAGAAATTGTGCAGTATAAATACAAGAGACTGGTTTTCCTGAAAAGGTCTGCAAGAAGAATCCAAAGAATTAATCACCCTGGTTAAGCATTTTTAAAACTGTCTTCTCTGTCTTCTGGGATCACTGAAATGCTGAAACCTAAAGGCTAGGCTAGGAGCCGTAGCTGAGCAGTTGCAGTGTGTCTGTCTCTTCAATCTTTATAGCTATAGTGCAATGTTTGCTAGTGAATCTTGGAAGGAATTCTAGGGAAAAGTGAAATTATAGAAATGGTGGGGTGTTTTGTGAATTGGTCTCTGTGTCATACCTTTATCGGTATGACAATTACTCGAGAGAAGCCAGGTTAAGGGAAGAATGATTTATTATCACTCATGATTCCAGAGTCCTTAGTTCCATGGTTCCTTGGAATCATTGCCTTCTGCCATGAGTCAACCATAACGGCCTGCAGTATGGGGTGAGTAAAGCACTTGACTCGTGGTAGATGAAAGGGCAACAGTGAAGCAGAGTCTGGTACCTTCTAAATCCATGCCAGGTCAATTAATCAGTCCTTTCCACCTTCAAAAACAGGGCCATCAGAAAGGACCCAAGCGTCTAGTATGGGAGCTGTTATTAGGGAACATTTCAGATATAAAACATAGCTTTCAGAAAGGTGTTCTCTTCGATATTATAAACTGCAGTGGTGTCAAAAAAATCTCAGTTCCTCTAATAGTTAATATTTATAAAGAATTATTCTGATAAATTAAAAACGTATGTAGCTAATACCAAATAAGCACAAGCAGTTTGGCAAATTAGAAAGTCACAGCAAACCAACCAACCCATGACTAGTGAATATTTTCAGAAAGTTGGATTTTCTATGAAAACATTCATATTATCTTTAAAGAAAGACTTGGTTAGCATGACCAAACTGGAATTCAGAAACCACTGAACTTACATCAAAATTAAAGGATAATGAAAACAAATATTGTAAATATTGTAGAAAATTTCTCTAGCTCACAGATTTCAAATATGTTAAGGAATTTTTAGATATTCCTATCTTCCTATCTTCTGGATCCAAGAGAAAACTACACAATTGGGTGGATGAAGAGGATAGGATTTTTAGGCATATAGATTTTAGTATGTTTATCCTATATTATTTGCCTAATAACCACTTATAAGTGAGTATATGCCATGTGTGACTTTCTGCTTCTGGGATACCTCACTTTTTTCTAGTTCCTACTATTTGTCTGCAAATTTCATGATTTCTTTGTACCTTATTCCTTGTTTCCTTGTTCCTTGCTGAGTAGTATTCCATTGTGTAAATGTACCACTATTTCTGTATCCATTCTTCTCTTGAGGGACATCTGGTTTGTTTCCAGATTGTGGCTATTACAAATAAAACTGCTACAAACATGATAATCATACTAAAATCTGTACATCTAAAGAAGCTATGCAAGAAGGAGGACCCTGGTAAGATGATAAATCCTCACTCAGAAAGATAAACAGGATAGACATGTGAAACGTGAGAGGCAACAGGACAGGAGCCAGAGGGCCTCGGAACACTCTACCCAGCAGTGTATCAAAGCAGATGCTGAGACTCATAGACAAATTTTGGGGAGTTCAGGGAATCCTATGAAAGAAAGGGGAGAGAAAAAGACCTGGAGGGGACAGGAGCTCCACAAGTAGACCAACAGAACCAAAAATCTTGGCACAGGGTTTTTTTCTGAGACTGATACTCCAACCAAGGACCATGCATGGAGATAACCTAGAACCCCTGCACAGATGTAGCCCATGGCAACTCAGTCTCCAAGTGGGTACCCTAGTAAGGGGAACAGGGACTGTTTCTCACATGAAGTCACTGGCTGGCTCTTTGATCACCTTCCCCTGGCGGGTGCAGCCAGGCCACAGAGGAGGACAATGCAGCCAGACCTGATGACACCTGATAGGCTAGGGCCAGGTGGAAGGGAAGGAGGACCTCCCCCATCAGTGGACTAGGGAAGGGCCATAGAGGAAGAAGAGGGAGGAAGGGTGGGACTGGGAGGAGATGAGGAAGGAGGCTAAAGCTGGGATACAAAGTGAACAAATTGTAATAAATAAAAAATAAAAAAGATGAAAGAAAGAGCTTAGGAAAGAAAACTAAATAATGTTTCACTCCAAACCTAAGTGAAAATAAATGTCAACCTTGAAGGAGATTTTGCTCTTATAGATGATAAGAAATTCTAAGTTTTAAATAATGTAGTTTTAAAATACAAAAGTATTTTATGATATTCTTACAGGAATCATAGTTTCTTGTATGTGCTGACTTACACAGGTAAAGAAGATTTTTACTTTAAAAAGTTGCTTTTTTTTGTCTGGTGAGTGGTCAAAACTGTTCTCTATTTAATATTATGAAGAAAATTGGGTATAATTATCATTTTTAAAGTAATGGTCATCATTTAAAAATCCCAAGAAAAATTACATCATTCTTTACAAATCCAGTTTTTGTAATTCACTAGTTACTCTTATGACAAAACAAATAAACACACCTTTAAACTCAAGATAATCTTACCATTTCCCTAGTCTCAATTTGCATGAAACTGAAATTCTAAACACCATCCCAGAAAAAGCTGATACTGTCCCACTTGTCTGTTCTAACTCTATTGGTTATATATTGGTACTTACTCTTGGGTGAAAAAATTACACTTTTGAAGCCTTACTATGTCTAAGCAGTGGATTACTCTCAGAAGATCATCTGGGAGAATCATTTTGGAGTGTTCAGAACAAAGCATCCAAGAGCGCCTTTCTTTTCATAAGTTACCATTTATTGAGGGACACAGAGCGAATTTCCTGTCCCTATTTACTCATCTTCAATGAGTAAATCATCTGTGCTATCTCCATCAATAGTAGGATAATCTCTAGGTACAATCACTTAGAGAAACTTGAGAAAAGTTGGAAACAATAAACATATTTTACTTAAAATTTTTATACTAGATCATTTTTCAAAATACATTTTTTTTCTTTTAGAGCATGGCCTGCTTTTAAAATGAATCAATTCAATGTGGCATAATGCAATTCGGAAGTCATGATGCAATTTGGAAATCATCAATACTATGACTTTGGGAAATGAGATCACCGCACAGAGACAACTTTTTACAAATGGATATTTAATTTCTTTAGGAGTTTATTCTTTCATGGAACGTAATTATTCTTGACATTTCAGTAATGCTTTCAGGAGCAATTTGACCTTTTATACAGTTCTTTCTGAAAACTTGTAGCTTGATAAATTGACAAAAATACTACATTCATGTTAAAAGCCAAACAGAAGCCTGACTGGTTAAGTCAGATGACATCTCCTCCTTTAATTTCATCTTTCATTTTATTTTTAGCACCTGGCATATATGTGCTAGATTGCTTCAAACTTTCCATAACTACAGGTTCAAAGCAAAGGCAATCACAAGGCAAATAAACACTATAAGGCCCTGGGCCATTTGTGCATAAGGAGGTAAATGTTAATAGTCATAACTAAATATGTAAGAAACAAGAAATAGAATTCACATATGAATAGTCTTGCTTAAAAGGGTGAGATGCTCAATAATTCCTTATCGCCTTCACTTTCAAACTAATGGCACTCTCATGCTCAGCTGGGTGGTAACTGCCAAACAGCATCAACGAGGATAACTTCAAATCAAAGTGAACGTGTGCAGCTGTGTAACTATCTCTTACAGCATCGTGTACCATAACGTGGTTCTTCAGAACTATGAACAACTCAAAATCACAACGACCTAGAGAAATCTTCAGTGCTGTTTGGCTTATGTGCACCTGAAATTGATGGACTAGAGGCTAGAGACAGCTTATGTGATGAAATGCAGAGAAAATGTGTAGGCAGAATGAGCTCCAGAGATAAAATGCTAATACTTTTGAGGTCTTTATCCTGGGGGTGGAAATAATAAGATACTGCACTTGGATTTGGATGGACTTACAAATCCCAGTAGGAGGATGGATGAGATAAAATGCACAGAATGAACATAATAGTGTTTGGAGAGCTATGAATTTTAGGCAAATGAAGTTGTTTGGAAGTCACAGGGATGAAGAATAGATGCCCAAACATGAGAAGACTGGAATGTTTAAGACTATGTAGCCTGTTTAAGCTAAAGTGTAAATGAGCAGCATGCTCACTTATAATCACCACGCTCTCATTTCCAGTCTAGAGAAGATTGACATAAAGCCACAATATAGCACCGACACTTGAGGACATACTTTGCATACTGCTATGTGCTTGGCACTGTTTCCTGGCTTTTAACTGATACCGTTTCCCAATAACCCTATGAGGCAGAGAGAGTTATCACATTCGTATTATTTATGTAAATTGAAACTGAGCATGGATCTGACTAATACACCTAGTATTGACACAATGCTGCCTTTCTTAGCCCAGGAAACTCCTTGGACTTATTTGACTACTGTGTGATTCTTGGGTGGAATATTTTAGTATATAAAAAATGAAGGGAGAAAAGATGCTAGAGATTATTCAGCGTAAGGATTTAAAAAAGCGAAGCCTGTGATAACAAAAGAAAAATTGTCTAAGTCACAACCCATCTGCAGGAAGGGCATTTAGTGAGCATGTGGGTGCATTAGTATCCCTTTTCACTTAGAAAACGACGAGCAGCCTGCATTGTATTGTTCTAAACCAACGAGGAAATGTTTCAGGGACCTCAGAGATACAGGTGTATCTCAGAGCCCATTGTCAAACTCAGTGTGCTCACCACAGTCTTATCCCATACAGCGGCTGTTAAATCGATTTAGCTGGTTTATCCTTGCTTAGGACAACGTCTTTACTTTATGAAGCTTTAGAGGCTGACAAAATTAAATTATTCACCAAAGGAAGGAGAATTGTATATGCTGACTATCAGAGATTGATATTTGACAAAATGATATAACAATGAAAATATCGTGACTAATTCCATCAATTATTCTAGTTACTCCCTCCGACTGCTTTTTAAGCTAGGTTTACTAAGTCCAAGCATCCATTTCCAACCTTTGTCATGAGAATCCAATTTATTTTTCCCTTTACAACTTACTGATATATTTAATGTACTTTGAAAATTTCAATGACAATTTATATACAATTTATGTTTCCAACAATTAGCATTTTATTGCTAAAAGTGTTGGATGGCATTCTTAAGAAATAGAAATGGTTCATATACTTGAGTTAAGCAAAAAAAAGGCTTTTCAAAAATAGAAACACATAGGATAAAAGTGTGCATTTGCACATGCATATAAATAAATAAATAAGTATACTTTTATAACATAAAGGTTACATAGGTCCTTTTGTTAGTCTGCTCAGTGAACAGTTACAGAAAGTTTCACATGCTTAAATGTGAGGTAAGGATTCAAAATAATTAGGAAATGAGGCATGTTAAGTGCTTGCCATTTGTGCCATTATTACATTAGGAGGGGGAGTACTTTGGCTTGATTTATATGCCCTGGGGCTTATTACCCAGTTTCTTTTCCCCCTGGTAGGAACTTGGCATGAAAAGAGACTGGACTTGCAAGATGGAGAACCTAAGAGCACTTCACTAAGGCTGTCTGTTTCTAAAGTACTTACGAAGCAAACAGAAGCTGTATGGGAAAGCATAATCAAAACGAGGTCAAGCCAACCAGGAGCAATGGTCCCTCGCAGGGACTAGGGCAAAGACATTGACAGTTATTGCTCAGGTGACATTTCCAAGGGGTCCTTAAAGTATTGGAATGTTTCATTTTTGGAATTTTTCAGTTAAATATTTTGTTATGGAGAATGTGGTTTGCTGCTAATTAAAAACCCATGTTACTTGAATGTGGCTATTATAAATATTTGGCTGAGTCTTTTACTCAGCAGCCAAACAATAATTTTAGAGACAATTTCTACAATGTAATTCTTTACTGGAACTGTCTAGCGAAGTGCTCTTAAGTGCAAAGTATTTCCCCAGTGCTAAAAGGCTTTCTTTGGTCTGAGTCTTAGTCACCTGTATAATTTTGTTCTGAGCACTCTGGCTTCCCTATAGATAAAACACTGTGACTAAAAGCAACATGAGGAAGGGAGGGTTTATTTGGCTTACAGGTTACATCCATCATTAAAGGAATCCAAACAACGGCTTTGAGGAGACTCCCTGAAAGCAGGAACTGAAGCAGAAGCCGTGGGAGAACGCTATTGACTTGATCATGGTGGCTTGGTCAGCCTGCCTTCTAATACAACTTAGGATCACCTGCCAAGACTCTGCACTGCTCACCACATCAATCGTTTATCGAGAGAATTGCCCACAAACATGACCGCAGGCCAATCTAGTGGAAGCAATGGCTCTTTCCAAGATAACTCAGTTTGTTTCAGGTTGACAAAGATTAACGAGCACAGCTGACAAAGATTCACCCATTGATGCAGCAGGTGCATAAACGTGTGAGACTAGCCAATCACTTTAAGATTAGGCTCAAGGCCTGTACAGCAGGACAAAGCACATGCTTCGTACTAGAAAACTGGCCAAAACCCCACGGATAGCTCACAGGCACCAGGGGTGAGCTCATCTTAACCCTAGTAAAAGAATCTGGGGCTGACTCTGACATGGACTGTTCTGCCTGCTTTTAGATCACTCCCCCCTGGTGGGGGCTGCCTGGCCAGGCCACAGGGGAAAAGGATGTGCTCAGTCCTGATGTGAATTGATGAGCTAGGGTAGGTGGGTGGGTGCTATCCTTTTTTAGGAATAGGGTAGGTGGTATGGGGAAAGAGGGAGGGAGGATGAGACCAGGAGGAGAGGAGAGAGGGGGCTATGATTGGGGTACAAAGTGAATAAATAAATAGTTTAATTAAAAACAAATGCTAAAGATACATATTCTCTAATCTAGTCTATATTCTCTCCAACAATTAGGTTATCATTAAGGAGATTAGACATTTATAATGGAAGAATAAGCAGAGTTTTCAAATATTATAATTGAGGACATAGTGTGCCGTGGTGGTCACAGATGTCAATACCTACTCCTTAAGCTCCTTTTTATCTAGAACATTTACTTTCATAGTTCAAGTAAGAAAGATGGACAGGGAAAGAGAAAATTAATGAATGAAAGGTTTAAGGTATCTCATGATAGAGATGCAAGAAAAATCACTGATGGAATCCAAGGGGGAAGGCACTAGGTTCTGACTATGGAGAGGGGAGACTCATGGAAAAGATGGTATTAAGTGTGTCTCTTGAAGCTTGGAATTTCAGTGAGCTATGAGGTGGAGAGTACGTTACAAGCAGAGTGCATGACTAAGGACCCATGAGCTTCACCCAAGGATTTATAGGCAGGCTCTACATATATTGGGTACATCATGGAACTTGGAAGACTAGCATCCTTTCTTTAAAAAGTGAAGCAGCTATTATCCTAGTAGAATCAAGGAAGAGAAGCATACAAATATACATGATTGCATATTAATCCCTAAAATTAAATCACACAAGAAATATTTTCTGTTCACGCACAATATACTGAGAACTTGGTCCTTTGGAAAACTGAGACTCAATTGAATATGCCTGCTAGTTTCCAGAAATTTACAATCCATGGACAAAAAGTGATGTAGAACTAAGTTATCAAATTTGTGCTAAGGATATAAATAAAATTAAAGGCTTAGAAATGGTTTAGAGAAAGATTTTCTTCACAGGCTTTTTCTAACACTTCTTTTTACATCATTCGCTATATATTAGTTACTTTTTTATTGCTGTGAAAATATACCTTGACCAAAAACAACTTAGAGAAAAAAAGTGTTTATTTTGGCTTATGGGTCTGCTGTTGGGGTGGTTAGCTAGCGTTCATGGTGGCGGAGGAGACATTATAGCAGATAACCAAAGGAGAAAACTGAGAATCTCCACCGTGCACAGAAAGCAGAGAGGGAACACTGGAAGTCAGGTGGAGTTACAAACTCTCAAAGTTTTATGTCAGAAATGTACTTCCTCCTGTATGTCTTCACAATCTAAAAGTTACTAAACAGTGCCACCAATAAGGGACCAAGTGTAGCAACTCATGTGTTTAACTCTGAGTACTTTGAATTCACACAATTAAAATTTTTAGCATCCTTTGCATGGATTTAATGCAATACATCTTTCACTTAGAAGTAGGGTTCCTGTTTTGCCAATCATGAGACTGTTCATTTTGTTAAACAATGGCAAACTTATTTTTATCCAATGCTTTTGTAAAGCCCCATTGCTCCACACCCTCACCAACTCTTGCTGTTACTAATGATTAAATAAATAAATAAATATTATTTATTCCTTTACTTATTTAAAAATCTTTTTAATATCCTAATTCTTCTATCATAATGACTGTTCCTATTGACTTGTAGCACTTCTTTAAACTCTTTGTGTGCAGGTACGGGCAAGTATGAAATAATTCGAGTATTGAGACTAGAGGAGAACTTCATGTTTTAGCAGTGCCATCTACCGTGTTGTTGTTATTGTTCTCAGATAGTTTCTCACTGGCCTGGAATTTTCCAAAATGGGTTAGGCAGGCCAGCAAGCAAACCCCAGGGCTCCTCTTGTTTTCATTGCCTCACCAGCATGCATTTCCAACTCTTAACACCTTCTTAATTCTTCAGCATGTCCATAAACTTTTATAAATACTTTCTAGGCCTTTCAATTTTTCTGAGCAGTAGAATTAGTCCTAATTATTAGTCTTTATTCCATTATCATTATTTGCAGTCTTGTTGTGTATGACATTCTTAAGCCCCTTAATCTCTGGATTCTCGGTTAATTCTCTATAAAACAGAAATTAAATTATTGCCTTTAAATTTTTCCAAGCAATAAAGGGTAGGACTAAAACTCTTCAATTTTTTCAACAAGCTGCTTTCAGATGAAATTGGGCATCTAGTTATAGTCAATTCTTCAGAATTCAAAGGGCTGGCTTCATTTTCCCTCCCTTTCATGTTATTTTGTGTCATTGGTCTTCCTTTCAGTGCCCCCTCTTATTTTTTTTTAACTTATTATATCCTTTGTCTTCTGAACAATTGAACCAATATGTATGAGAATGTCAAGTATTCCTGACTACCATACTAGGAAAGAGATCTCTAGTTCTGAACATGAGTAACATACACTGTGCTTTCCTGAGAAATTGCAAGCATGAGCTTTAAATTATTTTCTAGCTGTACAATGCTTATGTTTGTTGGTTTCATGGATCTAGTCCTTGCATAAAGGAATATGACTGATATAATAGATAGATGAACATAGCACAGAAAGCTTGCAAATAATGGTCATTTGTTACTGGTAGTATGACTCATTTTAAGAATCATTATATATGCCTTATTTTCAGTTAAATTTATTCCATATAGATTATATGTTTTTACTCAGCATTTTTGGCCCTCATTTCTTAATGTCCTTTACCATAGTGATCACACAAAGATCTTTGTATATACAATAATATGCTTCAAATAATAAATACTTGTGTTTGTTGATTGAATCACATTCATTTATGAATATGTATTATTTTAGAAGTAGACAGTGCATATTAATCTCAGAAAAAGGTGATTTTAATGTAAATGTTCAAATTCTGACATGATCTTCACTCCAGCTTTCATTCACAAATGCAGTCCTCGTGAGGTCTGTAAAATCAGTGACCACAAGAATATCGATCATGCTTCCTCACATAAGACTTCTCCTGTACATAATACAATCAAATGCCATTTTGGAATAAGAGAAAAAGTAAGTCTGATGACAGATAAAGGTCTCAGTAGGGTGGAGGATCAATATTAGTCATGGAAACAGCAGGAATCAATATGCAGACCACCAGTCAACAAATACACTGAAAGATTTTATAGGAAATAAGAATGCTGACTGTGCTATTCAGAAAAATGGTCACTGACAGATATTGCGCTTCAAATGTCATCATTTAATATCCCCGTAATTCTATTACAGAATTTCCAAAACATAAACAATTGACCTGAACTGGAGAACATGAAAAAGTTACTGTACCTCTAGATTTATCAAAGTACTGAACATATATACCCACGTGCACATATATAAAGAGTGTTCTATTAGCAGTCCTGCAAGTCACCTTCGAAGAGTCCAAAATGAACATTACAGTCTCACAGCCTCACACTCTCAAAGAACTATACGCAAACGCTAAAGTTTTAAAAGTACATAATTGGCCAATGGAACTTCTAAGACAAATTTCAGAGAAGGGAGTGGGGAACAAGGTATGTGAGGGGGGGACTGGGAGGAGAGGAGGAAGGGGGGCTGCCATCCAGATGTAAAGTGAATAAATAAATCAATTAATGAAAATTTTAAATAAATCATTTATTTCAAACAAAAAGTTTAGGACATGTGCTTAAGGGCATTTGTTCTGTTTTGTTTTGTTTGTTTATTTTTAATAGCATAATGCTCCCATTATGTCTTTTTCTTCTACTGGCAGTTTTGGATTGATATTTCAAAATGTGTAAGGATGGTAAATATATGAGGGAATTTAATGCATAAGGTTATCTGGTTTCTCAAAAATAAGGTTTATTATGACTTAACATATGCATTAGCTGGAGACAAACGACAAATCTACTTTTTGACAGCAGGGACAGATTAATTAGGTTAAATCAAATGTTTGTTTAAATGAAATCCTGGGTATTTGTTCCAAGCACCTCAAAAACTTTAATTCTTAGACTTTAGTCAGTACAAAAGAAGAGAAATTGCAGAATTTATCATAGTTATTTTCAAGAAAGGTAAAACTGTTCTTGAGTATGGAACACTAGTAAATTTATTTCTACAAATTCTATTATACATATATAAAGGTATATATAAATATACCTATATATTCTATAAGGTAATACATATATGTTATAATTTTAATGAGCTTTCTGTGGGAGTGGATTCAGTACAGGCACAGTTAAGAAAAATACTATTCAAAATGATAAAAAAGAAAAATACTATTCATTGAAAACATGGTTGTTTATGTGAATTTCGAATATGTTTTCCTATGGAAAATATTATGTCTCATCTTTATATGCAAAAATGCAAAGCCTCTCTGACATGAATAATATTTCTAATGTTATATTTTAATAATCCTAAGAATTTTAGATCCAAATTCTAGACAAATGTGTCTAGAAACTAAGGAAAGTAGAATTAGTCTGACAAGAATCTTAATAGGGCCTTCTATGATAAGGTGTGAAAACTCAGTGAAAGAAAAGAGCCATTCAACAGAATGAGCTCATTCACAATACCCAAGTCCTTGTTTAACTCTGAGACAAAATTCTTAGAAGCCCATAAATCACAGCCTGCTTTCCATTCTTTCCTTAGAAAAGTGCATCTTTCTCCACAGGCTATTGGGCATACACCCAGCTTAAGTAGGTCACTTTTGCCTAGTAAGGAACTAGAAGGGATCAATACATCGTAAAATATTCATGAGTAAATATTCATTGCATTGATTTTTACAGCATTTTATATAATCTCATGTTTATAGATAAGATTTAATATGAACATACCATTCCTCAATATTTTGTTCATTATATCTATAAGCTTTATTTTTACTTCAATGTTTCTTAAGTTTGTTTTTTCTTCTATTAAATGGTCTGACACAAATTCATTGTTGTTGAGAGTTCAAAATTGGCTTATTTTTTATTAATGCTCGTCATATTGCAGATCATAAATAAAATGTAAGCTTAAGCATTGATAATAAGAATGAGATCATATCAAAGTTGTCCAAATAAGAGAGATACTTTAAGAATCCTATTATATCATTGCCTTCAATTTTCTTATGGGAAGCTACTTATTGTTTGCAATGATTTTTTTAATTATCTTTTCACCATTAGTATAAACCACTTAAATTGAAGGTATCATTTTTCTTAGTAGACAAATGATAGTGGGTAAATGTACTGGAATTCACTATCTGTTCATGAGTTGATGGACATCTAGGCTACTTCCATTCTCAGTAACTGTGAATACAGCAATAGCGAGCATGGGTGAGCAGGCATCTCCACAGTAGGATAAAAAGCTCTTTGGGCATATGCCCAAGAGTGTTATAGCTGAAGCATGTGTTAGATTTATTCTCGGTATTTTGAAGAACTTCCGCATTGATGGCTACAGTGTCTGCACAGGTTTGCACCCCAGCAGCAGTGAGTGTGTGTTCCCTTTTCCCCACATTCTCCTTAGCAATTGCCATCATTCGTCTCTTTATTTTCTTATTTTACCTTAGCTATTCTGAGTGGGCTAAGATGAAATCTCAATGTAGTTTGCATTTCTTTTAAAACTAAGGATGTTGCCTTTTTGTTTGTTTGTTTGTTTTGTTTCAGATATGGTTTCTCTAGATAGCCTTGGCTGTTCTGGACTCACTTTGTAGACCAGGCTGGGTTGAACTCACAGTGATCCACCTGCCTCTGCTACAAGTGCTGGGATTACAGGCCTGCACTACCACAAACAGCTGATATTGCAAAATTTTAAGTGCTTTTTTTTCAGTCATTTTATTTTGTCTTTCAAAAATTCTCTGTTTAGTGCCATGACACATTTTTAAAATTGGGCTGTTTTTTTTTTTCCTTAAAGTTTTCAATTCTTGTATATTCTAGATATTAACCCTCTGGTGGCTAGCTGGTGTGGTGCGTTGAATAGAAATGGCTGCTATGGGTTCACGTATGTATGTATGTATTTGAATGCTTAAAGAGTGTCAAAGGGATGTGACTTTGTAAGAGTAGGTGTGGCTTTGCTGGAGAAGGTGTGTGGAAGACAGCTGGTACAGTTTTCTGCTCCGCGGGATGCTGCTTTACTCAAGGGATAGTGTCCTACCTTGCTGTATAGGGCCTCCGTAGCTTCATAAGGTCCCATTTATTATTTATTGATTTTAATGCCCATACTATGGGTTCTGTCTTGAAAGTTTTTTGAAATAGAAAATTTGCAGGTAAAAGAATGGAGCCAGAAACAATCATTCTAAGTGAAGCAGCCATGATCTAGAAAGATTAATCCTACATATTTCCCTCTCATTTGCAGATGTTAGCTTTAAATCTTCAGATGCATGTGCTTCATCTGGAATGCCCACAGAAGTCTGGACATTGATAAGAGGCCATCGGGAGTGACGTTCTAGGGAGGGGAGATGAAGTTCGTTGTTACAAAGCATTAAGGGACAATGAAGGAAAAGGGATTAGAGCAGGATGCAGGCAAAGGAGGGAAGGGAATATGGAGAAAGGTAAACAACACTAAGGGCTTTTTGGAAAAAATGCATATGGAAACTACTTTGCAAACTTCCTAAAATATGTATAATTACCTACCTAAAAAGAACTGAAATGGAGCTGCATTGTAATGGGCAACAATGTCCCTACTCGAATACTGAGGCTAAGAAAGAAAATGCCTGGTGTCAAAATGCGGAACTTCTTTCGTTGTTGTTAGCTAGCGGCATCTTAAAACCCCCCAAACATTGCAAGGTATTTATCACCTATCCTTTTGTTTACCCTACAGAACCCGATAGTAAGACCTTTGATGAGGACACCACACACTTGAGGCAAAAACATAAAAAAATCAAGTTGTTACAGTTTTGGATGCTTCATATCTTCTGAATTGATTTCACAGAGCTGTAAGGTTCTATGAAGCTAGTGAGGGAGAAAAGCCATCAACAGTCTCACTCAGCTGTGAAACCTGCAATCTGCGGTAATGACCAGCCTAACAAAATATGCTCATTATTGCTGCAATAGTGGCACAAACGTTCTGAGAATAACCAACTGCTTTCCGATTGCATTCAAAGTCTGCTCAAAGACAGAACTCATGCCTGGCCCCATTATCAGGCCAGAACTTGTAGCTAAAAAAGGTTATAGGTCCTGGGGGAGAACCATTACTATTATTCTACTTAATAAACATAGGATTAAAACAACTGCTAATGACTTCTCATTATTCCCATAGCTGAACATATTACTTAACTTTCATGAAAGTAGCATCTATTTGCAGTAAATGGTGATTAACCTACAGATCCACAAATGAAAAAGGTGTTCAGAATTGGAGACTGCAAAATGATCAACTGTAAATGGAAAATTCACACCAAATACCCTTCTCTGAAATCATTGAGAAAAAGAGGTTAGAATAAAATAGCCAAAAGCAGCGGAGGATTACAAGGGAACAGTGCATTCTGAACACAGAAGGGCAGCTACACATATAAACTCACAGCAGTTATGAGAGCAAACATAAAATCTGTGAAATCCCAGGCAAAATGAAATCCCAGCATGGAGAGGGGTGGTGGACGTGAAGTACTACCTACCCAAGGAGCTATTAATAGCTGTTGGGAAAGAGAGAACAGTATCTCAAACAATGTAGCCTGGTTAAGCTGACCACATGCCAGTGGGATGACACTTATGTAAGAATACATGGGCAGCACAAATTGGACTGGATGGCTCAAAGAAAAGGACAGAACTTGTTGGGAAACTAATAAAAATGTACATAACAAATGTATCGATGCATTGCAAATATTTAATTTAAAATAGCAACGCATACACACTATGTTTCTTTTGTCATACTTGCTTTATCTTTGTCCTGTTAATCTACACTAAATCTGCTAAGGAGATGGTCTCTTCTATTGCTGTGATAAAACATCATGACCGAAAACAGCCTAGGGAGAACAGAGCTTATTTCATCTCACAGTTGTGGTTCATCACTGAGGGAAGTCAGAGCAAGTACTCAAGAAACCTGGAGGCAGAAACCGATACAGAGGCCACGGAGGGTGCTCATTACAGCTTTGCTCTTCACGGTTTGTGTAACCTACGTTTTTATAGAACCCAGGACCTCAAGGTCACAGGTGGCCTCACCCACATTGTGCTTGGCTTTTCCACATATTATCAATGAGGAAAATGCTTCCGTGTTGCCTACAAGCTAATCTCAGGCCAGTGGCGCATTCTGTCAATTGAAGTTTCTTCTCAAATAACTACAGCTCATGCCAAGTTGACATAAAACAAAACAGTGCGGGTAGGAGTTAATGAGATATTTTCTAAATTTCTTTGGAGTTTGAACACTAAAGAAATAAAATGTAACTGTGGTGGACAAACTTAGCTCAGCTATCTCAATGCCTGAACTACAGAGAACAGTAAGAGAAAATGGTGTTTTACTCACAGTAATAAAAATTGTATAACATGGAACATACTTTTTAGTATTTGACTACATATGAATGTATCAACTTCAGTTCTATATTAATTCTATACTTTGAAGAATGGAGATTCACAAATTATTTGAAAATTATTAATAGCACATTTGTAACTAAAAAACTAGCATCTTTTAATCTCTAAAATTAGTTTAAGGTATAATAGTTTTAAATTCTTTTAGAAAAATAATTACTAAATGAAAAACAGATACTATATATGCAAGTGCCTGCAAAAAATATAAAAATGCCATCAGTTTTCTTACAACCTTATAAAATTTTCATAACACTTTTCAGAAATATAAAACAACAAACTGTGGAATAGAGAGACTATAACTGATAAAAACACTTCTTCTCTAAATTAATTTACATTTCCAAATCTCTATTAAAAGAATTACAAAAAAGTGAATTTGGACTTGAGGTAAAAAAAAAAAAAAAACTTCTCACTGAATTTTTTTAATATGAATAGGAAAAAAAGGAATAACTTTATTAAAATTAATGATCAAACGATAGTCTGGTTTTAATTAAAGAATAGACAAAAAGATGGAATTAGTACAATAAAGTAGGAGGCCAGAATATTTTGTGATACTTTAAACGTGTAATAATTAGCATAACTAAAAGTTTTTTTTTAACTATTAAATAACTCAGAAGTATGTATTGGTTGTAATAGTCACAGAAATAAAACCAAACAAAATACAAAATGGCTGCTGTTTGGAGACTGTATTTTTTGGTAGCGTTCATAAGACATTTAGAGAATAATTGGTATAGAAACCAAGAAATAATTACTAACAACAAGTGCATTCATGGATAAAGAAAACTCTTAGGAAACTCCAGAGCAAATTACCATAACTCAACTGGGGGAGACTAGTAGAACTTTGGGGTTTTTGTTTGTTTTTGTTGTTGTTTGTTTGTTTTTAGAGGTATGATAAGTTTAGATAATGTATAAAGAGTTCACGAGCTCTGAACAAACCGAAGGAAGAAAGCTCTACTAAGAGAGAGACTTGATGTGAGATAGGGGATCAAGACAAAGACTATCAGCAGGGCTGGATTAGAAAGCAGAAATCTGGGAGGCAGCAGCCAGCCAGGACAGAAGCAGAAGGCCTGAGAGAGCCTGCTCAGTAGACCTGGAACTCCAGCGAAGAGCTGATTTTATTCTTTGGCAACAGAGCTTCCTCATGTGGAGGACAAACACAGCAGGACTCTGCTTGAGAAAGACAAGTGGACGGGACGTGGAGGCTCAGAGAGCAATTCAGGGTGCTGTGCTGTCAATGGCTGGACTATAAGATGACAGTCTATTGATAGGGTTTTGACCTACATTAGAGTAAACATTAGCCTTGAGAGTAAACATACGGAACAGATGTAGGAGAGGTTTTTCTGAAGGCGCTTCCAAGACTTTGACAGTAGATAACATCTGGAACACAGAAGGGAGGAACCAAAGCAGCCCTGGAGATTTTAATCCTGGGTGACTAAAAGAAAGCTAGTGACATTAGCAGAAATTAGGACAAAGACGACAGAGCACTCATCACAATTCTAAATTCTTAGTGTGGTCTTGACAACAGTGCTGCTCCTAACCACTGATACATTCCTATAGAAACATGTAACATGACAGAAATGCTTTCTCCCTCTGTACATTTAGGGGCTGTAAAGCATCTCCACTCAGGACTTCCTCGTGTGGCAGGGACTTAAGAGATTGCTGAGATATGAGAGCTACAAAAGCATTTTGTGTATCAAAAACAAAATACAAAAACAGAATCAATGAGGTTGTGTGTGTGTGTGTGTGTGTGTGTGTGTTAGTAATACTGTATTTTATCATGATTTGTAACCACAAAATATTTTTCTATAAAACTAATTTATTTATTTATTTTACCTACAGAAAGTTACTTCTATTGTCCCGTCCCCTGTCTTGTATTTCCTTTTGATCTTTGGGGAACATGTGACTGTTGTTCCTTTAATATAGTCTCCAGATTGTTTTTCTTTGAGAATCTGCATTTTGGGCCTGTTATGCCTTTAGCACACATTGTTGATGTCTAGCTTGTACTTACATGTATTGGGCTTTATGCTTTAGCACTAAAACAAAACGAACCAAGCAACAGCTCCACATTTGGGGGCCTTATCCTTAGTTCAGATTACTGAGAATGGTGCCGGTTGCCATAGATGAGATTGATCACTCGAAGGACCACAAGGACCACTTCTCTACGAGTGTCCTCCTTGTGGAGTTTACTGAATAGACAGGTAAACACGGACACTGGCTCTTCGATTTCTAGGCTGGAGCAGGGTTAAGATGTACTGTTTTTTAGAAAAAGTCTGGCCTCTACTTACCTACAATAACACTTTAATGTATTTCAGGGAAACTTAAATAGAAACCAGTCCTCTTCAGAGGATTAATAATTTGATGTGGATGAGTTGACCAATACATATTAAAATACTGAAGACAAATAAGTATTCAAAGTAAGCTGCGGGACGATTTGGGTTTGAAAATATTTACATTACAAATGCTTAACTAGCCCATAAACAGCTCTTCAAGGGCTGAGCGCTCTGGGACATTTGGAATAGTTCTTAGAGCTAGCTCCACTTGTATGTTTAGGAATTCAAAGCAATAATGTGAATCACTCTACTTCAAAAGAGTCATCGCCACTCTTTTCTGTAATAAAGTACAAAAATGGAAATAAATCAACACATATTAAAGACTATGGTTAATGGGTACCTCAAATCAATAGGAAATACAATTTGGTAAAAGAGCAGTTCTAAAAAAGAAAGTTCTTTATTGTCTTTTCTCATTTTGACAGAGTGATTACAGGATTATTATTATATTTTAAACAGAATCAGCAGGGAGACTGAACTGCCTTTCTTCATTTTAGTAAGAGATAAACACTTCTGTTTTCTGAGAACTGACAGGCACATTCTTTATACAGATTATCATGTTTTCTCATTTAATATTAACCTTTCTATTGACCAAAGCCACATTTTAAGCAATCATCAAATCCACTTTAAAAAAAATTTTTTTAATGAAATTAAAACAAGAGGATAATACACTAGTTATTTAGGCAAAGCTTCTTTTATGGACGTGACTTTGGTTTGTCATTTTCACCTATCTGCAATCAATAGATCATATTGAGTTCATTTCAATTGAATGACCCTCAGTTGTTTAATTTAAACCCATACTGCCAAGAAATACCACAATTAAGTATATTGAAATATTGGAAAACCTAAATATCATAACATTTTCAGCTCAAATTGAAAAGAAAAGAATATAAAATTTTAACATAAAGCTGGGTGAGCAGTCAGCAAATTGTCATTGTTGTAAATGACAATTGTTGATAATGATAAAGAACAGAGCATAAGCAAGTCACCACTTGTATGTAACAGAACTGATGTAATTGTAGTATTATTTAAATGTTTGGGGAACATAAAAGATAATTTGAAATTATGGGCTTCTTTGATATTATATTTATGCTTTCACTGTGAAACTTTCCCAGTAGATTCATGAGTCTGAACACTTTGTCCCTGCTGGTGGAAGTGTTTTGAAAGAGATAGTCTTAAGAGTTGGAAATGGGTCACTACAAATATTTTTAGCCCATCAGCACTGCCTGTCTTCTCTCTGCTTCTTGACTGAAGGCACAGTACGGCTAGCACCAGGATGGACCCATTCTTAAATCACAAGCCAAAATAAACCATTTCTTCTTAGATTTATTTCCTGAGGTATTTTGTCACAGACGTGAGAAGAGTAAACAGCATATACAGTCTTATTATATACTTTACGTGGCTGTCACAGATGTATACACACAGAGATCAGATATGAATTTCTCAACAATCATGAAAAGTATTTTTACAAAACTTATGTTATTTTGTATCAGTTTGATTCTACAAAATGAATTAGAAGTTGGCAATATAATTTCTGTCTTTATTTACTTGCTGAATGGTCATTCAAAATATTTTTTCCTTTGATTATGACAACTTCTAAAAATTTTTTTCTAATGAAAGACAGACCCTGAAATGGCTATAGATTGCTGCTTCATAAATTGAATATGTGATGTTGGAACAAGAGATCATTAACATGAACAAGTAAAAACAATTTTACTACAATAAAAAAACTTGAGATTATTTCTAGATTAACTTTTTCTTATTGCTAACTTTTTCCCTAAAAGAAGATCAAGCCCATTTTTCCAATTTCCCTTTCATCCTCCTATGGCTATGGTTCTGTTTTTGGATAATTCCTGAACACCATCTTATAAACACTCAAACACTTGTAATTTGCATATAATTTTATCAACAGACAATCTCTCTTTCACAAACTCTTGTCATCCACAAAAACTTATCTCACACTTTTGCATGGGAATTATATGTCTGAATACTCGTAGCTTCTTCAATCTCATAGAAGCTACTGAATACTTTCTCACAGCTCCAATTTTAGCCTAAAATACGCTAACCGTCTTAAGAGTTTGTATTGTTCTAGGCAATGGTGGTGCATACCTTTAGTCCCAGCACTTGGGAGGCAAAGGCAGGCGTATCTCTGTGAATTGGAAGCCAGCCTGATCTATAGAGCTCCAGGACAGTCAATACTACCCAGAGAAACCCTGTCTCAACCATCCCCCACTCCTGTAAAGTTTGTGTGTATGTTGGTGTGTTTGTATACATGTGTGTAGCACAGTTTGCATCTTAAATGTCTCTTAAAGCCCTTGAAGCATGATTTCTAGGGTGGTGCTTTTAGGTTTTTTGTTTTGTTTTGTTTTAAAGTTATCAGCCATGTCTTAGTGAGAGTTTGTTAGGGTCATTGACACATGGTTTGAAGGGGATGGGGGGCGTGTCCTAGGTTCTTTCATCTTTCTCTCTCTTTTGTTGCCTAACCATGAAGTAAATGTATCCAGCACCTCCTAGTTATCCAGCACCCCCTTCAGAGGCTATGGACCCTCTGTAAATAGACTGGAGCTTCCAAAATTGTGAGCCAATATAAGCTCTTCTGTTTATAAATAGATTATTTCACATAACTTAATACAGTAACAGAAAGCTAATAGTTCACAGGTGAACCTACATTCGGTGGGTTCTAGAAAACTGACTCTCAAAAAATAATATCTAAGGATAAAATTTTGCTAGGGAAATTCTTCAAAATTCAGGGAATTTTAGAAAACATCCTGTTTGTTTTTTATCCTCATGAAAAGACAGTATGTATTTGCTCCAGTGTGCTGAGACGAGAGTAATGGAATCGGAAGGCACGTTCAGATGTTAATAGGGTGTGCAATTTGATGCCAAGTTTCATCTGACATCTGACAGGCAAAGCTGGAATTTTCAATGAGGGCAATAAGAAAAATTTATGTAAAGAAAAATTGAGAGTCACATCTTGAAAAGAGGTAGTGTCTAGGGATAAAAGAAAGAAATTAGTGACGGGCCACAGGTTTATTGACAGCCTGTTATGTGGACGTAAGTACTAAGAAATAGGCATGCAAAGATAATAAGGCACAACCCAGCAGCGACTAACAGTAATACCGTGGAGAATTAGACTGACTGCTTTCGAAATGTTACAAAGTGGACAGTGGTGGGGTAAGAGAGAGGGGTGCCAAGGAAAAATAACAGGGTGATATGGCAGAGAGCACTGTGCAATTACAAAAGTGCCTTGGACTTCTCAAAGAAGCCATCAGGAAGCCAGCAAGCGATTGTAAAACAGCCAAATTGTGTAATAGAGCAAGGAAAAATTTATAGTCAGTGTCCTAATGGCAGCATAAAGAACATTTGATCCTAGGACAGCAGCATCTGAGGTAACTTCCCGAGTTGCCTCAATTACAATAATTCTATCAGCTCCATATCCTGGCTGGCACTATTAGAATTTTCATCCAAGACACACTATCTTTTTCTCACCTGAAGTACTGTCACAGCCTCTCATTCCTTCTTTCCTGTGCATTAAAGCTCAATCTCAACAAAACCATATGAGTCATCATTAGAGAAGAGGTCTACGGTTACTTATTTGTTCAGACTCTGAAAATCCCTATCTTATGATGAAAGGCCTGGACTGTTTCTGCCTCTGCAATCTCTCTAAACCCACCCTGCACATTGACTCCCACTAAATAATTTCACTACAAGCACATTGGGTACTTGGCCCTTTCTCTGATATCCAAAGCATTTCTTATCTCGAAGTGTTGCAACTGAGGATTATTATTTTTTTTTTCTGCTCTGTGCCCTGTGCTACTACCTCCGCTATGGAATTTTTCTTCCTTTCTGCTTTATGTTCCCCATATGATCACTGTTATCAACAGGATTGCATGGTGGTAACATGTGCTAGGCAAAGCTAGAGAATCAACTTTGAAAGAAAGACAATGGACCTAACTTTGGTATAAGTGAGTTTCAAATGCCAGGAAGATCTGGGTGGCGCTTCTGCATGGCAGGAAGTTGTAGAGGAATGTCAGTGTTTAAGGAAGAAACGGAGAAAGAGTACAGTCTGCAGGAAACAGCACACTAACTCTAGTACCTCTCATCGAAGTGTGTGATTTCTCACAATTTTCTTGGGCTGATTAGCCTTAAGACTAATTTCGATCACATGATTTAGGGCAGGGGCGTTAAACCGACCTTTTAATACTTCTGTAGATTTGACAGTAAGTGGCTTTTTAGTTGAGTCAGTGAAATCAAAAGGAGAAAAGTCTGACGGAGGAAGCATTAAAACAATCCAAGGAGCAAAGGAGAGGGTGGAACATACAAGGACTGAGCTATAGCTCTCAGGTTTAATCAATAAACTCTTGCCTTCACTTATTCTATTGTATCTATTCTGGTTTACGATGACACATCTTAGAAAGTTGGCTGTTCTGCCTGTGTTGTTACCTTACCACTGTATATGATAATATGGGGGGTCTGTCTTCCCTTGAATTTGGCATTGACATTGATAGCTAACAGTCAAGTGGGAAATTTATAGGAAGAGGTGGCAAACATTTAAGTTTCATGGAAAGTCTTTGCGTAATTTACTTTAAAATTCTCCATATATTCCTCCTCTTAGCTGTAACATGGCAATTCAACAACCCTTGGCTCAGAACCAATTCTTTTCAAAACTTTCTAATGTATAACAGACACAGAGCAGTGTAACTGACACCTGATTTTAAAAGCTCCATTATAAAATTGTGGTTTCTACACAACACTGAAGAATAGCTGGTTGCCTTAAATTTTCTAAAAGGACACAATGACTTTCATCTTTCCAACAAATTAAATAAAGAGTCTCAATTCAATTACAAAAAATAAACTTCAGCCAATAGTGTTAGCTGACCCTAATTGTAAGTAAGAAACATCAAATTTAAAAACTATATTCAATTGAATTATATTCCAAACACATTAACAGGCATAGCATTCTACTGGAAGGAAACTTCTCAGTAGATTTATCACTTAAATTATAGAGAAAAGATTTGGTTATAGGATGGATTCATACATTTACAGGATCAGCTTTTCCATATAATGGCCATATAATTTATAATAAGAAACAGATTTTAGTGCCAGTAAATGATCATACAGGTGAAGTAGCATATCAACTGGCTGTGTAGAAAAGTGCATTGGACTAAATTCAGAGTTCTTACCTTAGGTAAAGGTTTATTATACATGTAAACAAATTTTAGGTTAATTACTGGTCTATCTCTTATGTGTCATTGGTGATATTTTGATAAAATATGAAGCAAAAAGATTTCGTATGATAGAAAGAAACAAAAATATTTATACATATAATTTTTAATCTAAGATTTTAAAGATATTCTAACATTTAAAAATAATAATCTCAATGCCTGCCTTGACTCTTCAGGTTTATAGCCTTCTAACATTTCTTTAACCTCTAAAGATAAAATAGAATTATTTAAATTCCACAGAGGAACTGACACTCTTGAGAGCAAAAGGGCTACTTGTGGAGGAATTTTAATCCAGCAACATGGCTACTCTGTCAAGAGATCATGTCTAAAGACCTAGGTCTGTTTGATTGGTTAGTACACACCTTTAATCCCTCTGGCTGGAATACAGACACACCCTTAATACACACCTCGAATCCATCTGTCTGGAATACAGACACACCTTTAGTACAAACCTTTAATCCTAAACAATGATGTCTAGTTGAAGGGCAGACAAAGTGATGAATCAGAGAAATATTTGACAGAATGAGTCAAAGGATATTCCTGCTCTCATGAGAACAGACAGGAAAGAGAGAGGCTACTTAAGCGCAGTGCGAGGAGAGAGAGTTGACTGGAGTTGAACACAGCTGCACTCAGTCCTATTCACTTTGGATAGTCAGTGCAGTCAGTGGAGTTGAGTTTGTGGAGTTCAGAGGCAGTTTTTCCAAGCAGAGCAATTCATTCAATTCAGTGAGAAGCCAGTTTGAGTCAGTCAGCTTGGAGAGGATTTTTTTTTTTTTTTTGAGCCAGAACAGGTGAGTTGAACCAGCTAGCCAGAGTTCAGAAAAGAAGTAGAAAGGGTGAGCTTATTCAGCAGTAAATTTCAGAGGCTGAAAACATTCTAGGTCTGGGTTAGCAGAAGGAGGCTGAAAACGGAAGCCTTCCAGGTTTGGATTTGCAGAGGATTAGATTGTACAGAGGCTAGAAGCTTTCAGGCTTAGGTCTCAGGATATTTAGATAGAAATGTTCTGGGCTCAGCCCAAGCTTTGTGTTAGTAAAGCTTGTGAACAGCTCTCATCTTATCCCATCATAAGATAAAACAACACTTAGAGCTACTATGAACAATGACCTAAAGAAACCAGTCATCTCTCTCATAAAAAGGGGCACTTGTAATTAGCTGTGGTCTGCCTCATGCTCTTTTGTCCATCTTCTTTTAATTTGTTACTGATATATTTGCTTCTCGCAACTCTCTACATGCTCACAGAAGAAAAGTAAAATCTCCTATTTCATTCGGAAAGCAAATGGGTCTGTTTTGATGCTGCTATTACACAGGGAATGTAGAGTGCCACGCACTTGTCAGCCAAAATGAACCACCAACGTGTTCTCGAAACATGGAAGCTGACACGTCCTCATGGTCAGTCCTTTCTAGGCTAAAAGGTATTCTCTTCATAGTCTCTGTTTCATTCAGTTGACATAGTATTTCTGTTCTTTTGTTTATCATGTAATCTTCTTTAATAATGGCTGTGCCCATGGTCAATGTTGGTCTCTTAAAATCTCTTCCATTAGATTTTTTTTCACCAATTCCAGATTCTCCTGATAAACCCCATCCTTCATCTTTGGCCAATGGCCTTTAAGCTAAGCTCTTGGCAGGAAGAGGATAGTACTAACCTTTTTTTTTTTTTTCAGTTAGCAGCTATGGTCTAGATTTGTTTCTGTAGCAGTCTTACAACTCTTACTCTTAGATTCTCATATTCACAAGAATGAATCTTGTTCCACATCTGTGTATTTGAATTCCTGAAGGACTCTACCATCCCTTATATCATAAGAGTACCCCTTGTGCTTAAAAGGTTTGCACAGTGTGCTCTAGATTTTTCTTATAATTGCCTTTGAGGATTCTGGAAATTGGTGATGTATTACAAAGATAGTGGCTACACGGTTGACCTCCGGAACTCCCAGCTCTTGTGAGCTTCACCAAGGCAGTGAATCAGCTGTATTCTCGCAATCAATTTACATGATTCTACCTGGAGAGGACTTCTGGATGTTTATTCATGCATTCCTCTGGACTTTGCTCCATGAGCACTTTGATGTTCATAGAAATGGATCACAATTATGGGTACAATTTTATACTGAGTCCTGTTCTTAGCAGGTCACTGAATCTGGATGTGGTTTGGGGAATCACAAACCTATGCTGTTTAGTAATTCATCATTTTCAATTTGAATGGAATGAGACGCACTAGGGAGGTAAGCTTAGCATTTGTATCTGTAAAAATGGATGTTCAAAGAGGACTTAGTTGAGAAGAGTCATTGTGGATCTGGAAAGCACCATTTTATAGTCTGAGGTCAAGATGGAATAAGATGAGAAACAGAAAAGTTTCATCCTCTTTCTATTTCCTGGCCACCAGGATGTGAAATGCTCTCCTTCACCCTAGCCTCTCTACCACAAGGACCTGATGCCTCTGAAACTGTAAACCAACATGAATACTTCTCTTGTGTTATTCTTTTGGGGTATTTTGCCACATTAATAACAAGGTTTGACATTACCTTTCTACTGAACTTACTTATTCTCAGACTGGTTTTTCCTTGGAGTGTTTTCTCAATAAACTTCAGATAGTCTAATCTTTGATCAACTCATAATTCCGGAAGAATCTGTGGTGCTTCTGAGTCAGTTAACATATTAGTTTTGACCAAGAGCCCTAGCATCTTTATTCATAGGAAGCCTTTATCTGTATCCTTTATTTTTTTTGGCCTTCCCTGCAAGCAAGTTTTAGGAAGCATACACATGGATAAATTGGTCCAGTGTTAATTATTTTAATTTATGCACAAATAGTTTTCTGATACTTGAAAAATAGAATAATATATTGTCTCATCTGTCCCACTCCGGGTCCCATTATCTAGAATTAAAAATGTTCAGTGGTTAAATGTTTATTCTTGTGTTTACCTCAAGATGTTGTAAGGGTATATGCTTATATTCCTCTTGATACTAACTACATAGGATTAATGAAGAATGGCATGAAGTGCTCAGGGAAAATAATGTGCTTCTGCCCTTCGCTCTGCTTAGATGACGATACTCATACATAAATTACAGAGGGAAGAAGTCGGCAGTAAAGTTTCTGAAAAGACTAGACAGTCACACAGTGCGTCACTGCCAAAAGTAATAAAATCTCACGTAGATGCTTTCGGTCAATTCTCTTGGCACTTTTAATGATAAATTGAAATAGTTTCCCAAACAAGAAAAATTTTTGCTTTTGTGGTTTGCCTCATGCTAATTCCAACATACTATGACTCTAAACTGTACTAGTTACTGTTTTATATTCTTAATATTTTATTCACAAATTGAATACATAATTTTTTCTTCTTTGTTCATTTTGTGGCCAAGCACCTGATAAGAAGTAGTTAACGGGAGAATATTTCTTTTGGTTCACAGTGTGAAGGTGCTCATTATTTCATGGTCAGGAAGGGAGGATACAGAGGTATGGCCACGCAGTTGAGACCCCTCACCACCTTACATTCTGTCAGAAGAGGAGGCTGAAATAGGATAGGAGGCAGAGCCTAACAAGAAACTTCAAGGCTGGTTCCCATGTTCCTCTTTCTCCAGCTTTGTTCCATCTTCTAAACAGCCTACAAAGCTCACCAAACAGGTCTGTCAGCTGGAGATCGAGCGATCAAGCCTAGGAACCCATGGGTAACATTTTGTCTCCAAAGCATAAAGTTGACTTTTTTCTGGAATATTAGGAAATCAAGATGGAGGGCTACGACACTGAGTCTGTGGGTGAAATGGCTATCCCATTCTAGAATGATGACGCAAATGCTGCCAAGTGGTTCTCCTTGAACTCACAACTGCATCTGTAGTGGCTGTGCTTACAAACATTCTTTATATAGTTACAATATAATATAACAATTTTTATAGGGCTGGGATGTGCTTCAGCAGCAGAGCTCCTGCCTAGACTCACAAATACACTCCTTTAATTCATAAAATTATGAATCAGTTATGAGAGTGAATTGCGCCTGCTAGTATCATTAATCAAATAATATTTACTAACAAGGGAGAAGTAAGAATGATGGCACAAATCAGCCAGCATTTGAAACTGCTGCTGAATTTTAACAGTTTATAAAAGTTTAAGAAAGAACACTGAGCTCAGGGCATTCAGATTGAATAATGTCAACATTCCGAAACAGAAAACATTGATGCCATGATTTAGTTCGTTTCCATCGGAAAATAAGAAATAATATTTCGTTTGTAATAGGTACAAACTATGATGATACAACTTCCCCCCAAACTCTTGTTTATTTATTTTTTGTTGTTTGTTATGAGCTCAGAGCTCAGGCTAGTTTGGAACTTGTTAAAGTTGCTCTGGTTCTAACTCTTGGTGCTCTGCCCAGCCTCCCAAAAGCTAAAGTACAGCCGTAACTAGACCACCACACACCTATTGGCAGCTTAGTGGCCTTTGTTCCGCCTCTCACCAACCAATCTGGAAACAAAACCCTCTTAGTGCACCAAATCTACATTTTTGCCTAAAATATAAATGCATCATGAAAACTAAGGAGGAATTCGGTTTTCTCAAAGACATCACACCCTCAGGGTTGGGCTGTCCTCTATTCCTGATGTAGGATTTCTCATTGTGCTAGAGGCGTGACACTGGCTGTCCTCTTGCCTCTTGTTCTTCAGTTTTGACTGCACATAGGATGTTTATCTCTTCTCAGACTGTCCTGTGCTCTCTTCCCTGTGCCATTCTGCTACACACCCTTGTTTGCCAGAGAATCTACATAAAACTCCCTTGACCCTTCTCACAACCTTTCCCAAGCCTGTTCCCTACAAGACAATCGGAGAAAGAAACAGCAGCAGAATCCCTAATAGTCTCTGGAAGCCTACACCCGAATATTTCAGAACAGAGCAGAGACTTCAGATGCTTTTGTGTCGTTAACAAAGTCGTGAACTTTGTGAGGAATGTGAGACCAGAAAATGCTTTTTAATATTTTCCAGATTCACCCTCTCTAGTTAGTTCTTCATGTCCCTAGTTGAACTTTGGCTTAATTATGAAACAAAATCTATAGCTGCAGCTCCGGCCTGGGGGTAAAGTCTGAGCTACTCATCAATGTTGATTCCCTGGGGCTGATTTAATTACAGAGCAACATTTGGTGCAGCTGCTAAACACTTACCAGGTGACTCCATGATGATGTGGGAGCAGTATTTACAGGTCTCCAGTCTTGCTCACATGCCATGAATCAGTTATATACAAATATGAGCCAAGTCTTGGATTTATACTAAAGATTTGCTTGACTACGGGCTTGACTGTAGCTGAGCCAGTCAAAGTCTTAGGTTGCACCTTTATCTTTGATAACTCAGTATTGCTTATGGTGTGTACAAGGTCCATATACTACTTGGTGAGATGTCTTAGTAGAGGAAAATAGTGGCAACAAGACAACATATGCATACTTCTTAGCTGGTTAAGTTCATTTTATCAGTGATGTGGACAAAGGGAAACTAACTCACATGCATTATGAGATTCCAAGTTGTGTTTTGGTCATAGCACACAGCGCTTTGTAATACAATTGCACGTATTCAGCATGTCTGTGCTTTTTAAAAATATTCCATAAGAAAAAAAATGATTGCTTATGTTACTAAAACTTTTCCATTAACAAAATTAAAAACAACCACTGATATTGTGGCCATTCCGCTATATAAAGCATTCTTAATTTGTATAGTATCATTAAGATATTTACATGAAACAAGTCATATCTGATTATTTTGTGGATGGTTAACATGGAGGCAGAAATTTGCTGATTAATTCCCTTCTCTTTGAACTTTTTGTTTCATTCAAATACTCATTTGCAATACTTGGGATTAGAACACCTTCCTGGGATTTTACAGGGGCAAGAAAAATTATTTGAACTGAGAAAATGAATCAAGAAGTTCTCCCCAAACCAGGCATGGTGGTGCACTCCTGTCATCCTAGAACTCAGGGACGTAGAGGCAAGTGGATATCTGTGGGTTCAAGGCCAGCTTGGTCTACAAAGCAAGTCCAGGACAGAGAAGGCTACACAGAGAAACCCTGTCTTGAAAAAACAAAGAAACAGAAACCAACCAACCAACTAAATAAACAAAAAAGAACTATCAAAAAGAGAGTTAAATATCACTATTTGGTTTTCAGCAACCAAGATTATAATGTACAGCCAATTCAAATTCAGGTTTGAAGTGTGAGTGCATAGTCATAACTCAAAGAGAGGCAAAGATTTTTTTTTTTTTTTTTCTGTTTTGCTTTCCTATGTGCCAGCTTCAGAATGCCGATCTTGGTCTCCTCTCCTTTCTACTTTAGAGCAGAACGGGGGAAAAGCTAAAGTTAGAAGCACATAGCTTATTATACTTCTACAAAACAGAACAGAGGACATAAATTCATCATGAAAGATCTGGAGCAACAGTCTCCTCCTCCATGGTTCAGCTTCAAGAACCAGCTCAGATTCTACTCAGTGTTGCCCTGTGTGGTTACTGCAGACCCTGGACAGGATGACGGATTGTGTTTAAAAGATGAAAGGCTAATTTCTCAGTGATAGCCATGTCTGTTTCCCACCTCAGAGAATTCTTCTTGCTACTGAGCAACGACTGATCCACGTGAGGAAGCAATTTTGCTTGCTGGAAGAAAATAGGGTGGAAGGAATTATGACGGCTGCCAGATGTTGTAGCACCCCCAAGAGATGCCAGGATGCTTCTGCGTGTGCTGCAGACAGCATAAGCTGTCAGACCATGGGACCCTGGGGTTTAATGCTCATGCTTCGATGAGATGCAGAGTCATAGGATTTGAGTGTGAACAGGACCTTTAGAGACTATCCATCCAGAGGCCTTAAAGTGTGACTGAGAGAGTGTGAGCAGGTGGTTCTCTCCCGACCAAGAGCACCATTCTTAGGAAGAATGGAAATGTCTGATGTCAGTTATCACACCAGGGCAGAGTATTTTACTAAGCAAAAACTGACTGTAAAGTCCAAGGTCATCCTGTGGTTGATTAAAAGAACTCTGGAGACAGCATCCTCCACTGCCTCAACTACGTCCCCTGAAGGGAGGAGACACTGATTTAGACCCACAGTGCTGTGATAGGCTTTATGGCATGGAGGCTCGGAAACCAAGTCATATCATTAAGACAGATCAAAGGGGAAATGAAAAAGTTCTGGAGTCATGCCAACAATCCTTTTGCTAATTTATATTTAATAATCAAGCAAGTGAAACAATAGTACTTAGAAAATTTTGCCTGTCCCTGTCATTTTTTAAATTTGTTTTTCAAAACAGTCTCCTGCTGATGTAAGTTTATCTCACCACACCTCATCTGTTCTACTTCCAATTAACAACACTCTGTCCATCAACAGTGGAATGGGTAAAGATGTGGTGGATACACAATGGGATTTTTCAACCATAAAGAATAATGAAATTATATTGTTTGTATGCAAATGCATAAAAACTGAAGCTAATCGTGTTATGTAAATCATATCGGTCTCAGAAAGAAAAATATCACAAGTATTATCTCATTTGTGGGTTCTAAATATTTATATGGACCAATAAAATCTTGTATGTCTATATAACATGAAAACAGGAGGGAAACAATATAGGTGAGCAAAAGAGACTGACGGGGAGAATGGAGGAAAGATGCAGAAAGGCTGGTAGAAGGCAATCAATACACAGAGTCCTTATGAAATTTAGAATAATGTATAACAAATAGAAAACAATTAAATATTATTAATAAAAACACAAAATAAAATTAATACCCTGGGTAGTTAATAGATCACTGTACTTATCAACAATGGGAGAGAGACAGCGAGAGAGAGAAAGAGAAAGATTTGATTTTACAATAAGGTAAAATTACAATGGTCAGACTGAGCAGCTTTTCACTAAACTGTAATGAAGTGTGTGCCTTACCATCACTGTTGATGCATACAACCTCTTGAACTTGAGTGCCTGGCCCGCAGGCTTTTCCATTATCTGGTTCACAGTCTCCAAGTCTCACAGCTTTCCAGTCATAGCAGGACGGCTCCTCACAGGGAATGGCTTCCAGTAAGTGAGGGCAGTTTCCAGTTGCCCCAGAGCCTCCAGTAGGGTCGTTGATAATGCGCCGCTTCCTTAGTTTGAATCCTGAGTCATCGGGGAAGAAAAAAATGTATTGTTAATGCTAGAGTTTTAATATTTCAGAAAATGATTTAAACCCCTAGAGTGAATGCTGGATGAAGGCAGAGGGTAGGAGTTTTGTGCAAACTGAAAAACCACACTACATATTCCCAAATTTAAGCTTAATGTGAGCCCATGAATCATTTATTGACAGGAAGAAAGGAAGAGAGGAAGGAAGGAAAGAATTAAGAAAGGAAAGACAGAAAAAAGGAAGGAAGGAGAAAGGAGAGAAGGGAGGAGCAAGAAGAATGAAAATAGTTTAAGGTTCAATTATTCCCTTCTGCCCCTTTATACCATTGCCTTTGCCTTTTTTTCTCTCCCACATTCTTTCTTTCCCATCCTTTAAAGCTCCCTTCTCTTGACCATGGTGCCTTACTAACTTTACAATGTTTATAGTATTCTGAATTAAATTCATATATGGTTCCAAGATAACATCCACAAATGAGAGAAGAAATGCCGCATTTGTTTCTCTGAGTCTGGGTTACCTCACATAGAAAACAAATGATTAAGCATTGTGGGGGAATGGATAGAATATGAGTAGGATATAGGGGGAATACATTTATACAAAGACCTTTTGAAAAGTCATATGGAAACCCAGTAGCGTAGAGTTGGCCTAAAACATATGTATATACATATTTGAACAGAATTTAAATGGAGTTATCCTATAATGGAAGGATATTTTGACTAGACACCACATGCTAGAACAAAATAAAACCCAGTTATAGGAATGGGCTATTGCTTTCAAAGTTGTGCAGTGGCTTCCATAGACTCTGAAATATTGCAGGTTATTACTGATGCCCTTGGTTATCATCCAGAACTTGATGGTAAGACCTTATTGCTAAAGACAATTTGTAAGTGAGCCATAGAACATGGAAAATCTAAGCTTTATCAACCTTGAAGCTTTAGTCCTACTCAGACTTTCATAGTGTTAAAAGGTGCTCTTAGCAGGACCCAGAGAGAAGTAGTAACCATCTCTCTTATCCAGCTGTGGACCCTGAAAGCTACAGTAATGACCGGCCTGACAAGACATGTCTATCGAATCGAAAGTGGCATAAATATTATGGAAGCATGCAACCACTTTCTGATTGAATTTCAGTCCCATTCTGCAAAATAAAACCTATATTGGGCACGTCACCAGGGTCAAGAATCTGTAGCAATGTAGAACCTATGCTCTAGAGAAGAACCTGACACAACTGCTAAAGACTTATCATTACACCCATAGAGTAATGAAACTCTAAAATCTCATCAGAGAAGTTTCTGCTGAGGAGAGTGATTAATACAGAGACCCACAACAGGTCAAACTACATATAATAACAGATTCAATCCTAAATAAGATATCTGTACCAGGTCCCCTTTTCCCCAACTCACAGATCATTGTGATAGAGGGGCTAGAGGTCATGAATGACTACAAGAAAACAATGTTTTCCAAACAAGCACAACAATTGTTCATACAACCTTATGGAAGATTGACAGAACACACGAGAGCTACAAAATCTCAAGCCAGACAAGGAGCACAAGACATCATTTAAAAAACAGGTCCCAACTTGCCTCAGTTGGTGGTTGTTTTAAACAGGCCATATCATCATTACATACCTTTTTTGCCTTGCTGGTCATTACAGTTTTCAAAAGTACAAGGTCCCCAGGCAGACCAAGGTGAAACCTCGCATTCAACTGGACAAGGAATGTGGCACAGCTGTGTGGTGTTAGGAACAGGGCCAGTGCATAATTTTGAGTCCACTGGTTTTGAAGCTGTTTGGAGAAAAATATAGACATTGCTGAAGAATTAGGCAAAAACAGATGTACGGTCAACAACATGACTCCTATGTGTAGATGAAGGAGAAAATCTTAAGGCATTATCCCAAGATTTCTCTGCTACATACTGAAAATAAAAAGAGGACTGAAAATAATGAAAGAAAGAGTGCCACATTATCAAATAAAACTGGACCAGAAGTCTGATAGATTGCTTGGTTTGTAGCCAATGGGCCATAAGGTTAGTTAAGCAAATGCAACTCTACTAATTAGAAAAAAAAAAAAAACCCTTCAAGTGAATCCTAGACTTCTACAGTCATTCTAAGTAGAATAGTGCTTTAAAGGAGTAAGCACAGTAAAAAGGGGGCTATAGCTTTACTAAACTTGGAAGAAAATTCGTTGAGTGGCACCTGGTAGAATACCCTCCTGTCCACTTTGTCCTTTTGGTGTGAGAGGTGCCACATGGATATAGGGGGAAAATGATCAAGTGCTACCCTTGACTTCCAGGCTCAAGATGGATCCAATGATTCGCAGAAATTCTGTCCACCCTATTATCTGAATATCTACAAATCTAAGGGCTACTAAGGGACCTAACTTACAATTGCTTATGCTTACTCATAAATTTGTCAGTAAAGTCTGTGTAAATGCTGTTTGCCCTTTGATCTGTTTCTTTTGCTCTGTTTGATGACTGCTGATTGCTTTTTTGTATTTGTATTTTAAATGTATTTGACAGTTACTGTAAGAATAAATCTACAAATATATGTATATATAATTCATTATACTTACTGGTTAAGATGAATGAGCCAGGAAGATACATAAATCTCCATGGGCAGAAGAAAATTATCTCTGTATTTATTACTTATCTATCTACCATCTATTTTTCTACCACCTATTGATTAGCATTAGTAGTTATAATTACTTCTCCTTAAACAATGTTTTCTCTATATCTTCCTGTTAGAAAATAACTGAGAATTTGGATAGTTTGGATTTGTAAAACAAAGGACTAAATGAGGAGGTGCTGTGTATATTTTCATTCTTGTGAGGAAATGATATTAGTTTCTACTTGTGTAAGGATACATCCAGATACTCATATGGAAGTAAAATAATTTAAGCTACATATCTAACATTTAAATAAAAGTACTGAAAAATGTACATGTATTGCCAAAACTCTAAGACAGGTTGTGTGTGCTTGTGTATCCCTGAAGTCTTTGTACATAGAAAGATATATAACACAAATGATTTCTGTAGGCTATGGGAAACTTTCCTGGTTACATTTGATGTTTAAATATGTCAGGCTCTATTTTTTCTTTTTCCCCCGGTAGCGCTTACACATCTGTTCTATATACACACCACAGTGGAAATAATTGGCAGGGCACCTAGACTTTGGTTGGTATGAAGCAGAGTGAAGATTCTTGCTCAAGTCTAGGCATGTTGCATGTGCATCATAACACTAGCGAAAGCCAAGGATGGTGGATTGTGTTGTTTTCTAACAGGAAAGTACTCACCATATCAGTCACAGAATATACAGAAAAAAGTGCTTCATTTCTCAGATTATAAAATTCTAGATATAACTGAAACATAGTTTTCAAAAACTGAATCTTTCAGAAAACCTCAATAGACCAAAAGGTGTATGTTATGAATTTTAATTCAGTAAAAATTAATACAAATGAAAACTTTTGTTTGTAAAATCTTTCACACTGAAAAACTTTAGACATTTTGCTCCATAGAGACCTGAGCAGCTTCCATCATTCCCCTTAAAGTTACTGAAAAAACACTGAAACCTAGTAATATTACATAATATTAAAAATGATCATTTCTAAATTTGAAGTCTTTTGAGACAATTGGCTTAAAGAATTTATTTTATAAACAAAGTCAAAAACTTTAAGGACTTTTAAAAATTTAATTATTTTTGAAATTACATCATTTCTTCCTTTCTTTTTCTTCCACTAGCCTGTCCTTGCTTTGTTTCACACTCATGATCTATTTTTTCATTATATAATACATATATATATTGCTAAATATATAAATACAAACTACTCAATTTAAATGTTCTTTTAAGTTTGTATTGATTAATATAAGCCCAAATACCACTTAGGTTTCTAAAAGATATGTTCATTTAATTATTATAGTTGTCCAATGATTTATATAGGTCTCTATTAGATGACATGGTGCCTTATGCTAGCTTCATATTGTCAAATACTAAAATTTGAATTCCAGACTGGCCAGTTATCACTCATGTAACTATAATAACCTATATGAACCTCAGAGCACATATTTCATCTGTGGAACTTTGTTCTAGTAGCCCTAGCAGACTGAAATATGGTGACTTTAGGGTAGCTGCATTTAGGTAGACCAGCCAGTATGTGGGGCTGGCTGTAGATCTAGTTTGACTAAATATTCAATTTTTTTTCAACACTAACGTTAAGAAGGTTGTACTTTTTCAAAATCCTAAATGTTAGCGCTCTGTGATTTTTGTGGATAATATGCATGTTTTGAGCTGATTATTTTAATTTAATGTATCTATTAACACTTTTTTTTCTCAGCTAGGGCCATTATAAGTGGAAATTTGAGTCAATAGGAAGTGTTGAAGATTTTTATGTGTGCTGTTCTACATTGTGTCCTGTTTAAAAGAGGGAGAAGCAGGAAAAAAATATATTTTCAGAGCAGCAACAGATGGTGCATCTGTGCAGTAGGATTGGTAGGCCCTAGTCAAGCTGCTGACAGAATGTGTGAGGTTTCAATACTAACAATGATTGGCATTGCTGTAGAGATGTGTATTTTGAAAATCCCATGTTTGTAAGCGTTCTTATCTTTTACGAAACAGGGACAGGGAGAGAAATTACCTACTTTTGTCTCTATAAGTACTTAAATAGATTGTACAGTTCTGTGTGATGGGTCAGGACATCACCACGTTTACTTGCTGTGGCTTTGCATGGACCTCCTACGTCTCCTACCATGGCCAGCGGAAATAGGAGAAAACACCACACAGGTACTTTACATACTTGGACTGGAGCCTCACGATGGCTCACGCCTCCTTTCGGTATGTCAGCGGTCTCTGCTCTATATCACATTTAATACAGCAATCCCCCCCACTTCCTGTCTGAATTTGCTTTATATTCCTTTAACCCACCCATTCGGCCTCTGCCAACTGAACTGGCAGTTGGGAAAAGAGGTTTCCTCTCAGTGGAGTAGGGGAAGAGGATAAGGGGGAAGAGGGAAAGAAGGGGGAGGAGGAGAACAGGAGGAGATGAGGGAGGGGGCTACAATTGGGATATAAAATGAATAAATTGTAAAAAATTTTAAAAAAAGAAAAAAATATTACATTTCACTTTTAAACAACAACATATTCCATTCTTCTGGGTTCCCCCTTTGTTAGGCTGTAGCCTGAGGAGTGTTTTAATGTTTTACTTCACTCACGATTGGATTTGTCAAATCTGTGCAAAGGCTCCTTCAGAAAACTGCAGTGAAACACTACAAATCATCTCAGCTCCAGTATGAATTTCTTAAAAACAAAGACCAGATGTTGCAGAGACAATATCATTGTGTGGCAGTGCAGTTTCTTGACATGTGAGAAAATCACGTGGCACCGCCATGATTTTCATGATCTGTTCTCAGGGTTGCAAGAGCAGTTTTTCCATTTTTATTGCACGAGGCAATCGTTAGGCGGTAGAAGTAACTGGAAGGGAACTCCTAGGAATCGCATTCCAAAAACACAGGTTCACTCTTTTGGATGACTGATCTAGGAATGGGAACTTTGAAAGCGCACTCCAGATGATCCCCATGCAGTCATACTCAGACTGTTCTTTCACCACAGTTTGAGAATTGCAGCTAAATTGAACCACAGGATGCCATGACGCTGCGTGACTACAATCTACCCATCAGAAAATACCCGACACCGTCTAGAGCGGCTGTATGAACACCAGTGAAAGGCTGCTTGCCCCTGTCTTTGGCCACAAGACACCAAAGATAATTTCCTGAGGGCTATATTACTTCTTTTTACTGGGTGAAAGACTCATAGATATTTTTTGGATCTCTAATCCCCATTTTTATTTGCCGCCGTATATAAACCGAGTTCTTTGGACCCATAGCGTATTCAGTCTAATGCAACTTCTTAGAGGAGTGGTGCTCAAAATTCTAAACCATCTATCACGGCAGATCTCAAAGCCTGCCAGAGAATCCTCCTAGAGGATGGTTCCCCTCACCCCCATCTTTGTTTGCTAGTAAAGCCTCATTTCAGGCAGAAGGTTCAAAACAGAAGGGAAAAGGGAGGGAAAGTTCCCTAAGGCAGTTGTTCCTGTTCATCCCTAAGGACTAGCTCTCCTTGTGTTGGGTTTTAGCGGTCTCCAGTTCTCATAATCCCAGGCCGTTCATGAGTCGCAATACTCCAGGAAGAAACTGCATTGTTCTCTGAATCCCCAAACAGCACTTCCCACAATACAGTGAGTCTTAGTCTTGCTGTACATTGGAATTAGCTGGGGATGTTTTAAAACCACTGATGCCCAGATCCCTCTCTTAGACATACTGTTGAGGGTAATGGTTTAGAATAAGACCTGAACGCCAGGATGTTTAAGGGCTGTTCAAGTGATTCAAATGGAAACATAGATTACCAACCACTGCCCAGCTTATTCTAGGCCTGTTTTATTTTCCTTTCCCTTTTCAGACCATTACTATTTTTGATTTTTTTAAATGTCCCCATAGGTTTTATACATCCTTATTCAGCTTCTGTTGAGAATATTTATAACTTATCAATAGACCTTACAATTTATTTTGAAGATTTTTATTTTTATTTTTTTTTACCTTTTTAAGTAGCTCTGTGTCTTTCATGCTAATGCTGTAATTGATGTCAAGCCAAACTCATGTAGTCACACACAAACACACTATTTGTCTTTACCGTAGGGGATGTAACCTAGGACTTTGTACATGCCAGGAAGGTACTCTACCCCAAGCATTATCTTTAGCCCGTTGTTTAAGTTTTAAATTTTGAGACAGGGTCTCACAACATGGCCCTGGTTGGTATCAGTCTCACTCTATAATCCAGGAAGGCTTTCAACCTGCAGTTCTCCTGCCTGCCAGACCTTGTAGTGATATTTAAGTGACATAGTTATTTCTTCAACACTTTTTCTCTAAAACTTCATTTCCAATTTAACAACTTTAATTTCAGTCCATATTACTACTATTATCACTATCGGCATCATTATATGTTTTAAGTTCAGTGTTTCCATGTATTTAAATTTTCTTTTTCTCCGACAATAAAAATGAGAGTATCCGCATCAACCTCAGTGAGAGGGGTGATCACCCTCAGCGTACAGACCTCCCATTTATTCCCAGAGCTATTCTAGGAGTTTTCAAATATCACACAGAGGAATGGAATGGCTTTTTAGTGACTCATGTCACTCAGACTTAAATGGAAGCCCCATTTTAAATATCCACTACACTTGATTTTTGAAGAACCACTGGTTGTGGAGAAAAGTATGTTAGCACATTAAGTCGGGGTGCTATAGGCCAGAACAGACTGGGTGATTTAGGCCTCTGGTCTTGCATTACTGGGCAACCAGGTAGTATAAAATGTGAAAAGAATACTTGATAAAACATTGAGAGGTACATCCACAACCAGAGGTCTGGTATCAAAAGCTTTTAGCTAATCTTTTTTTTTTTTTTTTTTTTTTTTGAGATCATTTCTGAATCCATTCTTGGAATCCTCCTAGGACCCTCTTGGACATGGGTTTTCTCAGCTTACTTCTCTGGTCAGGGAATTATTCTACAATGGGCTCAGCTGTCCCGCAGATGGGAAGCCACATTAATTTGCCGGGAGTTAGGTCTGACCACCTGGCATCAAATACATTTGAGCAGCTACTAATATAAATTGGGAAGTGAGTTTCTTCTCAAGACTATGTGATTTAGTTCCGCTGGATGAAGCTCTCTGTAGCAGAGGAGATGGGGGAGGATAGCGATCCATAATAAATTAGCATATTTTGAGGAGGCTAGAGAACTTGAGCCCTATATTCTCAGTCTCTTGGCCACAGCTATCACACGGGGCATGCTTCCCCTAAAAGAGGCACATCTGAAATTGCGCCTCGCATTCTTGCTGAAGGATAATCTCAATTGCTGGCTTTACCTAATTTTTCAGATCATTTTATGCCTGACACGATTCCCACTGCAGTACGTGGATTCTTACATTTAAAATGTCACCGATTTGTTCATAGAGAAATGTAAGAAATTATCCAAGCTCACATGACTAACTAATTTCACTCTGTGTATTCCTAAGTGCTTCATAACAAATGCGGTTAGCTGCCATTTCTTTCAAGAAGTCAGCCTGTCATAAGCTATAATAAAGAATATTTTTTACTGAATAGAGAATTCTGAATTTTTTTAGCAGATATTTTATTGCTTCAAGGTTTCCGTTTTCTCAGACAACATTTCCACCCTCATTTATTACCTCCATCCACGTGTATGAATTGCACTTGATTTTTTTCTTCTTTCTCATCTGCTATACAATACACCCCGTTATTACTATTATTATTGCTTTGTACGCTTTCTTCTTGAGACATGCTGAGTTTCATACATCTGTAAGCTGATTCTTTTTCAAAAACTTCGATACGATTTTGACTACTACCTATTCCAACATGTTTTCTGTCAAACCAGTCTCCCTCCAAAATAGCACACATATTAGAAACCTTAATAACCAGTCACTGACTTTTTCAGTCCCACTGAATATTTCTTTTCTCTTTCCTTTAGATCTGAACATTTCTATATCTCTGTCTTCGGGATCAATAATCCTTTTATTTATAGAAGCAGTAATTTCTTTTTCTTTGACACCACTTAGATTTAGACTTGTTTTTAATCTCCAGTTGTAAAGCCCATTCTGTGATTTTGTGTATTGCGCTCTGCTTCTCATCCTCCTGTGTATTCATTCTTCCAGACAGCCTTTCCAATTAAGGCTTGAAGCAGGTGTTTCTTAGAGTCCTTCTTTACTGCATATCAGGGCCCTTTCAATGTTTGATTTTAGTGTTTTAGTTTTTTCTCTTTCTTTCTTTCTTTCTTTCTTTCTTTCTTTCTTTCTTGCTTGCTTGCTTGCTTTCTTTCTCTCTGTCTGTCTCTCTCACTTTCTTTCTTTTTTCTTGATAGAGGGTGTCTTGCCTTTATAACATATTAAGCTTATTGGGCACACTAAGGCATTGAAAGATCCTAGTGATTCTTTCAAGGTTGAGTTTATTCTCATTAGGCCTAGTCTCTTTCAAAATTGAACATAACTGAGACAATATGGTCCTTACTTTTAACCCGAGCTATTCAGCAAGTATCCTTTACCTTTCTATAGCTCACGCTCAGATATCTTTAGCATTAGACTATGTTAGCTCTTAGCTCTGCAGACAAAAGTCACCACTGTGCCTCAAAGATTTCTTCCTGTACATACACAGCCATACTCTGGCCAAGGACTTATGGCATATATACATATACGTATGTATATACATATACATATGATTGGGTTTTGCTTATTGGCCTCCAAAGCAAATCTTCTTGTTCTGTGTCCTGTCCTGAGATCTCCAGCTACTTCAGCAACACAGCATGTAGATTTTTTACTTCTTTGTATACCTGAGCCTGACATAACACTTATCTTCCCTTCTCTGTGGCAGGAAAGAACCTCCAGGAAAACATAAATGAAATTGCAATGCTCCGCTCACAATACGCTCAATCTTCGGTGTTTATTTTGTAAGTGCATACAATAGCTATTTTCATATTTGTCAAATTTCAGAGTTATATTTATTGGGCTGTTTCCAGGTCTATTATTTTTGGCAGGAAACAGAAGCCATAAATGTCTGCTTTGCTGATCATTTTGACTATTTACTTGCTAGGTTTTGTGTAACATTAATATTAACATTTATGAATGTTTTAGGTCTTCTGTCTCTAGCTACCACTGAAAGACATTCCGGTAGAGTTAACATTATCTAATAATCATATTTATTGATACTCTGGCTTCATTACTGGGTGATTATTTTTCTTTCTTCAGTTAATACTTACTGAATACTTAGTAGCTGTATTTTAATCTAATGTACAATGCACATAGTTGTATGATATTTTCTTGTTTATTTGGTTATAATCTGATTTCTTTAATTTGGTTATAATTACTTTCTTTAATTAAAATCACTTGATGACAGAAAAAAATTGGTTTGGGTTGTTAACATCCTATTTTGTACATTCAGAATAGTGCCTATAATGCACAGAGCACTCAGCAAAGAACAGGTGAAGACATAAGATGAAGACAGGAACTACAATGTTTGCCACCATCAGGTGCGTAGCTTTAGTAGATCACTGGCCTCGAGACTGAATTAGAAAATGTTTAAAAGGCACATATTCTGTAGATTGCTTTTGGTAAGATGGCCATTTTTACTATGTTAATCCTACCAAGCCATGAGCATGGGAGATCTTTCCATCTTCTCACATCTTCTTCTAATTCTTTCTTCAGAGATTTGAAATTTTTTTCATACAAGTCTTTGACTTCCTTGGTTAGGGTTACTCCGAGGTACCTTATGTCATTTGTGGCTATTGTGAAGGGTGTTGTTTCCTTAATTTCTTTCTCAGCCCTTTTGTCTTTTGTATACAGGAGGGCTACTGATTTTTTTGAGTTAATTTTGTAACCTGCCACTTTGCTGAAGGTGTTTATCAGCTGTAGGAGTTCCCTGGTAGAGTTTTTGGGGTCACTAACGTATACTATCATATCATCTGCAAATAGTGATAATTTGACTTCTTCCTTTCCAATTTGTATCCCCTTGATCTCCTTCAACTGTCTTATTGCTCTAGCAAGGACTTCCAACACTATGTTGAAGAGATATGGAGAGAGTGGGCAGCCTTGTCTTGTCTCTGATTTCAGTGGGATTGCTTTAAGTTTCTCTCCATTCAGTTTGATGTTGGCTATAGGCTTGCTGTATATCGCCTTTACTATGTTTAGATATGTGCCTTGTATCCCTGATCTCTCCAATACTTTGAACATGAATGGATGTTGGATTTTGTCAAAGGCTTTTTCAGCATCTAGGGAGATTATCATGTGTTTTTTTTCTTTCATGCAATGCCCATCAAATTACCAACACAATTCTTTACAGACCTGGAAAGGAAAATTCTCAACTTCATATGGAATAACAAGAAACCCAGAATTGCTAAAACAATCCTCTACAATAAAAGATCTTCTGGAGGTATCTCCATCCCTGATCTTAAGTTGTACTATAGAGCAACAGTTTTAAAAACTGCATGGTACTGGCATAGAAACAGAATGGTGGATCAATGGAACCGAACAGAGGACCCAGAAATAAACCCACACACTTATGGACACCTGATCTTTGACAAAGACGCCAAAACCATACAATGGAAAAAAGATAGCATCTTCAACAAATGGTGCTGGATGTCTACATGTAGACATCCAACTGGACATCTAACTGGATGTCTACATGTAGAAAAATGAAAATAGATCCATACTTGTCACCCTGCACAAAACTGAAGTCCAAGTGGATCAAAGACCTCAACATAAAACCAGACACATTAAATCGGCTTGAAAAAAAAGTGGGAAATACCCTAGAACTCATTGGTACAGGGGGAAACTTCCTGAACAGGACACCAACAGCACAGGCTCTAAGAGCAACAACCAATAAATGGGACCTCATGAAACTGAAAAGCTTCTGTAAAGCAAAGGACACCGTCATCAAAACAAAGCGACCACCTACAGATTGGGAAAGAATCTTCACCAACCCTTTATCTGACAGAGGACTCATATCCAGTATATATAAAGAACTAAAGAAGCTGAAAAGCAGCAAACCAAGTAATCCACTTAAAAAATGGGGAACAGAGCTAAACAGAATTCTCTGTAGAGGAATACCGAATGGCAGAGAAGCACTTAAAGAAATGCTCAACCTCACTAGCCATTAGGGAAATGCAAATCAAAACAACCCTGAGATTTCACCTTACACCCATGAGAATGGCCAAGATCAAAAACTTAAGTGACAACACATGCTGGAGAGGTTGTGGAGAAAGGGGAACCCTTCTCCACTGCTGGTGGGAATGTAAACTTGTACAACCACTCTGGAAATCAATCTGGTGCTTTCTCAGACAACTAGGAATAGCGCTTCCTCAAGATCCAGCCATACCACTACTGGGCATATATCCAAAAGAGGCTCAAGTACACAAAAAGGACATTTGCTCAACCATGTTTGTAGCAGCTTTATTTGTAATAGCCAGAAGCTGGAAACAACCCAGATGCCCCTCAACTGAAGAATGGATGCAGAAATTGTGGTACATCTACACAATGGAATATTACTCAGCAATGAAAAATAAGGAAATCATGAAATTTGCAGGTAAATGGTGGGATCTGGAAAGGATCATCCTGAGTGAGTTGTCCCAGAAGCAAAAAGACACACATGGTATATACTCACTCATATAGACATACAACATAGGACAAACCCACTAAAACCTGTGCATCTAAAGAAACTAAGCAAGAGAGAGGACCCTAACTAAAATGTCCAATCCCCATCCAGAAAGGCAAAGAGGATGGACATCAGAAGAAGAAGAAAACAGGAAACAACCTAGGAACCTACCACAGAGGGCCTCTGAAAGCCTCTGCCCTTCAGACTATCAAAGCAGATGCTGAGCCGGATGGGCAACTGTTGGGCAGGTGAACGGAATTTTAGGTAAGAACTGGGAAATAGTAAGAGCTGGAGAGGACAGGGTCTCCACAAGGAGAGCAACAGAACAAGAAAATTTGAACATAGGGAACTTCCCAGAGACTCATACTCCAACCAAGGACTATTCATGGAGATAACCTAGAACCCCTGCACAGATGTAGCCCAGGGCAGTTCAGAGTCCAATTGGGTTATATAGTAATGTGAAGAGGGACTGCCTCTGACATAATCTGATTGGCCTGCTCTTTGATCACCTCCCTCTGGGGGGGGAGCAGCCTTACCAGGCCACAATAGAGGACAATACAGCCACTTTTGATGTGAACTGACAGACTAAGATCAGAAAGGAGAGGAGAACCTCCCCTATTAGTGGACTTGGGGAGTGGCATGCAAGCAGAGGGAGGAGGGAGGGTGGGATTGGGAGGAGAGGAGGGAGGGGATTATGGGGGGGATGCAGAAAGAATAAAGTGTAATTGATGAAAAATTTAAGAAAAAAGGGAAAAAAATAATTTAAGAACCTTAAATGGCTTTCAAAATTGAAGGAAAACATGGAGTTAGTCAATTGGCATGGAGCACGTCTCGCCCCTGGGGGCAATGGTCTCCTGAACCTACTCAGACCTCGGACACCACCACTGCTAGTTCTAGAACTGACGCAGGATGTTCCAACGAGGGGTTAAGGCTTCTCATAATATTTCCTATAAGCCCACACCTGTTTGTCTATATCCCCCATTTTTATTCATTATTAGCCAGATAGAGCCAAGTAATTGTGGTAATGATACTTGCTTTTTTGCCCAATGCTGGAATGCTAGTAAATTTAGGTATGCCCTGGTTACTCGCATGCCTCACTGGGTGCCTGTGCCCATTGATGCCCCTCACGCTATGACTCTCTTCAGACAGAAAAGGGATCTTGGAACTACAGCCACCATTGTTACTACCATCTCATTGATGGCTGTTGGAGCTACCATCAGGGCATTAGCCATGAGTCATACTGGGCAGACTGCTCAGACCCTGAATAATCATTTAGCCAATGTAGTTCATGCCTTAGTTGTACATAAAGGAATTAATGCTCAACTAAAAGGAAGCTTGATGGTGTTCAATCAGAGGATTGACCTCTTGCAGGAGCAAATTGAGACCCTATGGCAAATCGCTCAACTTGGCTGTCAATGAAAGTATGCTGGACTTTGTGTCTCTAGCATACAACATGAGAATTTTTCCTGTGCTGCAAATCTGTCTAAACAATTGTTGAGCTATATTTTAGGTAATTGGACTGGAGAATTCGATACTACGATGGAGCAGCTGAGAGTGGCCATTGTCACAGTAAATTCTACCGGAGTGGACGCAGGACTAGCCACAGGATTATCAACATGGATTGCTGCAGCCATGAATCATCTGAAGGAATGGGCGGGCATGGGAGTATTAGCAGGCCTTCTGGTGTTGGTCTCCTTGGTTTGCCTGTGGTATATATGCAAGATTAGAGTCTCACAACAGTGTGATGCAGCCATGATCATTCAGGCCTTTACAGCCATTGAAGCAGGACATTCTCCCCAAGCATGGTTGGATACCATAAAAAGCTAAAATGATACGCTCAGGATGCGAGGCTAAGCACTGCACTCAGGGTCAGCCGCTTTGGACCCAGAAAAGAGCATGTCTGATTGCATGCGGGTTGATGCCCCAGGTCCCGCCTCTGAGAAAAAGGTATCGGACGGGTCTGATGCTCTTTGGGTGGATGACACCTAAATGAACATCTGTACAAAGTCCCAATTTATTTCTAATATCAGAGATCAGACCTCTACTCTTGCCTGATGCGTCTAAAACAAAAAGGGGGAACTGTAGAGAGCTGCGGAATGCTATGCCTTAAAGATGGAGCTGGTTTCCGCCTTCCACCTTCCCGATGGTGAGTGCTCTCTGTCACGAACAACTCCACATTTGGCTAAGGCCGAGGATCTGGCTTGCTTCCATGTATGTGGACCTATCTGCATTGCCCCCGTGGCACGCCTGGGTTAGCTACCCAGAGGCTATTTAAGCTGTGGGCTGGCTTTCCCCGGGGTCCGAGGATTGTTCAATGTTCCTGAATAAACTGCATTGAAAAAAAGAAAAAGGCACATATTCTAACAGTAATATCTGGAGAGGAAGTATCTCTTTACAATTTCAAAGTAATTGGCTTGCTATTAGGGATTCTCAGTCTACATCACTGCAATTAAAAGGTAGGTTCCGTCTTATTTGATTGATTGAAAATCGTGGGTATAACTTATTAACGCCTCTTAAACACAACGTTCCATAACAATAATGGTGCATATGGTCTAATTAGCATATAATTGTAAACCACCTAGAAGTGTTTCACATACTGTAAGCATTGAGCAGCCCTCTTATCTCCTTCCTTATCACTATTACTTCAAATAAATAAGTAAATAAATAAATAAATAAATAAAGGACCTTAAATCCATCCTATTTGTTACCAGCCACAGCAAAATGATGAAGCATACCAGAAGGACCCAAAATTAACAATAATGTCATTTCTTGGAAGAGACAAGTTAGCACTCTCTTATGGTCTTCAAGATGAAATGATAACCAAGCACAATTATCTACTAAGTTAGTTAACTTTAAGTCTGACTCCTGTTTTCAGGTCTAAGCTTATAATAACAAATGTCGAAGGAACCATTATAACAATTGTGAAAATAATTGTGATGTTCACTATGCCTATGATATAATAGGAATTGGTTGTGTAGGAAAAGTGCCAGTTTCTCGCTTAGGGGTCAGAAAGAAATTTGCCTATTGGCCTTTACAAAGAGGGCACCGTAAGCTTATTGAATTATACCTCATGCACATCTGACTAAACAAACTTTTTTTATCTGTCCATTGACTGATCCACCTGTGAAAAGAGGTGATATTTTATGCACGCTTGTGTCTTTGTAAAGTCTTATAACTTTCCTCTACTTCCATTCATTGACTGTCTTGCTCAGTCGAGAGCTGTGCATCTAGGCCATATTATGTTGAGCCCACTTGTTTGCCCTTATTTCACTATACTTTCATATTAATGTAGTAGCAATGCTGTAGAAATTATTTCAAAAGAGTCTTTGTAGCAAAATTTATTGTATTAATGTAAAAAATCATGAGAAATTTATATTCTTTGATACAAACTTTGCTGTAAAACAAACAGAAATACATAGATGACTCTATCTTTTTTTCACTATTATTTGTGTGTGTGTGTGTGTGTGTGTCTGTGTGTGTGTGTGTTTATACCCATATGGGTGCAGTGCCTCTGCAGGCCAGAAGAGGGCTTCAGATCCCATAGACCTGTAGTTACAGGTTGTTGTAAGCCACCTGATGCAGGTACTGGCAACTGAACTCAGATGCTCTGGAAGAGCAGTAATCTGTCTTAATCACCCAGGCATCTCTCTAACTTTGAAAACTCCTTCTTAAAACAAAAATAAAGGAAATTCAGGCCAATTTTAAGGTACTAGTTTTTTCATTTTCAAGCTTTGTATTTTTGTTTAGCTCATTATTTCTCAGATTATAATTTAGTTTCGTCTCTTCATTTTGTTTCTTTCCATTTCCTGCCTCCAAACCCTCCCTCTTTGTCATTGTTTTTGCATACATATAGGTACTTGTATATACATATTTAGTCCTAAACACAACCTGTTGAGTCTGCATACCATTACTTTACATATGTGTTCAGGGCCAAACATTGACCTGAACAACAATTGCTGTGTGCTTTCCTTCTTCTGTTTGCTCCTTCTTCCTCTGCTCCCAGCTTTACTCGGGAAACCACAACCAATCAAAACGTGGAGTTATGGAGATAAGCCCCAATGGACACATCTACAAAATACTCCTGCACCTAATGCTAAGGGAACATTGCAGAATAGTGGTCAAAAGGACTGTTAGAGTCAAGAGAATCATGGACTTTGCTGTGAGACTGTCTACTAGTAACAGCAGAAGCTACACCAATAAAGTGTCAATGGGGCCAGTATAGAATTTTGAACCTTGTTATGGTTATTTGAACCAGTATGTCGGAACTTATGAAACTGTTGTTTTTAATGTTAAGAATGATCAGTTACAGTAATTTTATGTGATTAAAAGATGTATTTTACTACATCACCTGATGTGAACTACTTTCCATGCTAGACTTCACACTAGCAGAATCAAGCCCCCATTTACTAGTTATGAATTGTAGCTCTTGTTTTCCTATGAGCAATACGCTACAGGTAGGACAATAATAGTTTTCTATAAAAATCTGTAGATTCTTCATAGCACACTCTCTTAATGGGACAATAACTCATGTTGATGGCTTAGGAGAGATGAATTTATCAAGCAGCGTTTGTGCAGATAAAAAGAAATCTTCACTTGATGTGTGCTAATTGCAAAAGTGTGCTTATTGTGCTCCACTTTGTTATATAGAAAGACATACAATCATGAGAGATGGAGAGATTTTAAGGATTAATGCATGAGCAGTGTGAGGCAAAGGAGAAACATGAAGAGATGGAATAGCTAAATAATAGCGATGTAATGAAGACAAATTCAAATGTGTGCCATATGATTCTGTAAATTTCTGGAATTAAAAAATAAGTTGCAGCTATAAGCTTATAATAGTGATTTTGAGAAAGTCACAGCTACTTTAGCCTATGTATTTACAATGAAGCAGATCCACCACAGAGATATATTTTTGAATAGTAGTTATATTTAGTTATTAAAAAGCTGGCTTTGCATCTGGGCTTTGTCATTTCTTATTTCAGAATGTCAGGGAAAATTATTTTCTAATTAACCATCTAGTCATATAATTTTGGAAAAACATTATCTACTACAGCAAACTAGTGATTTTGCTTTCTTTTTATTACAGATTTTTAGAATGTCAGTAAGAAGTCACCATCTTTCTCACTGAAAATAAGCTTTTATTTTTAAAGTACTTTTGCTATATATCAAGGACTTAGAACATAATGGATCCAAGTCATTGTGTGTAACATATCTAGAAGAAAAATATAAAACAATTAGTTTTTCCAAACATTCTCCTTTTTTTTTCTCTTACTACTCTGTTAATAAGAGTTAAGGTTTATAGGGATAATGTTCTCCAGATACAAGTATTTTAGATTACCCAGGTTAAAGGTGAAAATATTCTTTTCAGAGCAACCAAACAATTTAACTGCAAACACTTCTTTTATAAGCTTTTGGCAATGCTGTGTTCCTTAAACTTTTCAAACAGTGATGCACAAAGAAAAGAAAACTATAATTATTCTGTCTGCAACAACTACAAAAGTAATATTAGATATATTTCTTTTTGCTTTAGAATAATAATGTGAAAGCTTTGGTAAAGTCTATGCTTTCCCAAGAAAGGAGTAATTTCATCTATAATGTAAGTGTATGCCAACATATTTACAGTATATTATAAAGAGGCTTTTTGCATAACAGATCTGCCACTGGGTTTCTCAAAGGCCAATATACAATCACAGTCTTGAATGCAAGAGCGTTGGAGCAAAACTCTTATTTTAAAACTTTCTCCCCTTCTCTCATTTTAACCAGTCATGCAAACATACAAACAAAAATAGTACTTATTTCCCATGTAATGAAAACAAGTCCCGATGGTAGACCTCACATATATTGTACCATTAAGTCTTGCCAGAAAAAAGAGAAGCAAAGAAAGGAGTGGCTAGTGAGTCAAATATATTGGTTCAAAGCGATACACTGTAAATTAGATGTCCAGTAAGCCCACATCCTCTAACTGAAGAGTGTTCCACCTTCTTAAACTTATTTCTGAATGACAGAATAGTAAATGTACCGGACATTTATGGAGAAGGATGGGTTATAATAAAGAAGGATAATGGACAAAAAGCACTATGCCTTCTCTTGGAAGCTTAACATCTTAAGACATTAAAATTAATATTCATGAAGTCATTGTAAAAGAGTATAGTCTTATATAGTAAAATAATAATTTTTGCAGAAGCATAAGAAGGTTATGGACTTTGAGTTAAGGAAGATGATTGAAGATCATATAGTTACTTAAAATGGGAAGAGATAGAAATAATCAAGAAAATGGTGGAAGGCGTTTAAATAGGTTGAAGGGATAATAGATGTCATCTGTCTGTGTTGCAGGGACCTTAGCTTCAAGAGAGTTTATGTTCTTCCTTGTGAGTATAAACAGAAGAGACTTACACTGAGCCCAGGTTTGTTGAGTACGAAAAATATAAAATGACAAAGAAGTACATCAAATACATACCATTATGAAAGTCTGTTAATATTTAAAATTCATGCATTGTCTTCAATATTTAATTTTTAATTAATAAAATGACAATGTCATAATTGTACACAATGCACTCTATCAACACATGTTTAAAAATGACTGTGCAATAGTAGCATTATACTGGATTCCAGACTAATAATATAATAATATGGATCCTTGCATTTTGAATGGGGCACTTTTGTGTGTGCAATAAATGGTGAAACCTTTCCAAGATGAATCTGATGTCATGGCTTCCTTCCCCATTGCTATTCTCCCCAGTTTATTTCCCTTTTTATTGCCCATTGCTTTTAGAAGGAATAAATATTAATGAGTTCTACAATGCAGTTTGTACTCCTCTGTTAACACTGGAGAGAGAACCTACTCCCTACTGAGTAATCATTAGCAAGGCAGTGAACAGCTAGTGCCAGCCACAAACCATTTCTTTTACATCCTTACATAGCAGGAGTGTGCCTCTGAAAGAAATGCTATTCATTCTCCAGTGCACATCCCTGAGTGCTAGTTTCTGAATTCCTTCTGGTGCTATCAATCATCTACAACAGACTCCACAAAATAAGTGCTTAAGGGTTACAAAAAGAATGCAAAGCGCAACCACTTGATCAATTCATGGTAGGAGAAATTTTATCTTTCATCTCTCTCTTATTAATAGAAGGTCCTGTACTAACAGAAGCGGACTCTTTTCGCCTCATGAAGTAGGGCTTGGGTACAATGAAATGATATTGTCACCTCCATATTTCCCAGCAAGATACAACAGATTTTTACAGATGTACAGTCAAGTGATCTAAAACACAACTCAGTGAGTGCAGATAAGACAGCCTCACCTCTAAAAACAAGCAGTGGGTTGTTTTTTTTGTTTTTTGTTTTTGTTTTTGTTTTTATTTTTCATCTCCCTTTTCTCCCTAGCATTATTGTAAGAAGTATAGAATGAAAGTTTTCCTGGACATATATACAGGACCTCCTGTTCCTTATCTTAAAGTAGTGATTCTCTTTGTCCATATACAAAGGCCAATAGCACTGTTAGAATGGAAGAGTCACTGAGAAGCATACAGGAAGTTTAAGGGTTAGGGCTCTCACAGGATGGCTCTCTTCCACTCTGATAGTAAATCCTGAGAGGCTTGTATTTGGAATGGCTCACACATTGCCTTCTTAAATTACCAGAAAACCATAAAGATTATATCAGTTTTGGGACTGAGGCCTGGGCTCTTCTCCACAATCTCAGCCCTTTCCAACGCTTAGCAAATAGGCTTCAAGAGGTGATTCATTGTTAGGTTTACCATAATCCAAGACACACAAAAATGTGGCCTCTTCTGATCTACAGAACCACAACCACGCTGGATAGCATTACTGATCTGCATTTTCTTAAAGCATTCAGGTGGTTCTTGAACTACACATCGAGGTATAAGCTATTGAGACCAATATTTACCTGATAATTAAGTCCTTGTAATGGCTAAAATTCATTATCCACTTGAGAAGATCTGGAGTCGCCTTGGGGAGGAGCCTCTGGGTAAGTTTTTGTGTGTCTGTGTGAATTTTTTATGTAGATAGTTTAGATTCTCTGTGGGGACTGCTTAGATTAAGTTGAGGTGTGAAAACCCTCCTTAACTCTTTGTAGTACCATTGCTTGAGCCAGGATTCTGTACTAAATGAAAAATAAAAGGCAAATTGAGCACCAACATTCACTGCTCTTTACTTGCTGAGTGGATACAATGTGTTCATCTGCACCACACTTTAACTGCCATGCCTTGCTAGCCATGTTGGACCTCACCTCAAACTGTAAGGTAAAATAAATCCTTTCCCTTATTACACCAATAAAAAGTTAACTAATATAGACCATCTTCCTGAAGGGTAGGCTGCACTGTAGTCCACTCAGAACTTACATAGACAGCCCTAAGCTGGCATGCCTATTGAAAGGTCAGCCTCATGAAGGGTCAAGTAGAGACAGCTGCAAACGCAACAGTTTCAGGATTTAAGATTCTGATGACGATGCTCAAGGCTAGTTATGGAGCATTCTATCTGCAACATATCAGCCGTGGATGTGACTGAACAGTTGTTCAACTACAATCCGATGAGCAGATAAAAGAACGCTAAGAAAACAAATCTGAACGGATGACTGCGCTTGTGTGCAGAAAAGGAACACTTGAGAGAACAGACGCAGAGTAAGTTCAATGTCAAGTACCCGATTTCCCCTGCTTCTTCCCTGAATAAGCATTTGTTCTTCCAAAGAGCCTTAATAAATACGATCATTATCATAAAAGTTACAGCTATTATTTTTGCAAGTTGCCTTAGTTTTGGGTTTTTTGTTTGTTTGTTTTTGTCTTTTTGTTCTCACCTCCCCCCCCCCTTTTTTTAGAGCTGAGGACTGTACCCAGGGCCTTGCACTTGCTAGGCAAGAACTCTACCATTGAGCTAAATCCCAAACCCCTATAGCTATTACTTTTATTGTGGGTGTTAGGCATTTAAATTTAGATATTTATAAATATTTCAATAAACAGACATTGTTGGACATAATTTATTTTTCTAGCTTCTTAACCTACCGTAAAACTGTCACCTAATATGCATTATACTTTTATCTTAATATTGTCCATTTTTTGTTAGTATATCATGTGCAGCTTTGTTCAAGAAGTATATATTTACCCTCTTTGGAAAGTAATTATTTGTATTTTTTATTAGTAAGTTGTAAGAAAAAACAGGAAAAGAGAGAAGGATAGATAAGAGGTAGTCATAATATTTTTGGTGTTTCATTCCTTAAATTTTAAATGTTATTCACTTGAAATTTTCACTATCAGACTATAATTCTATTGAGTCTGATGTTTGCAAATATAATCTTGTACTCTAGAGAAACTGCAAAAAGTTCTGGGAAATTACGATCATTAAAGAACATTTTTACCAAATATCATTTAATTGTTCTTGTAATTTATTCTTCTAGCTATGTTATTTCCTTAGTAACACAGAATTTTCAGCTGAACTTTCTAAACATCATTAGCTACATAATTGAATACAATGCACTCTCTGTTAGCTCTCTATTTTTCAGCAGTAGTGGTATAGGACATCAATAATCCAGGCTCTCAACCACCTAATACTTTTCAAAGTATTCCAAACAATAAAAATATCACTTTCAGACTTCTTTTATTAAGCCACTATAACTTTAATGCCAAAGCCTTGTAAAAGCACAATAACAACAACAACAAAAATTACAGGTCACTATCCCTGATGAAAATGGGTGCAAAAATTCTCAACAAAAAAACTTTCAAACTAAATACCAGTGAGCATATATACATACATATATATGTATATACATGATTACAGTCATGTTGGCTTTACCCAGAAGGTACTGGGATGGTTTGACATATGTAAGTCGATAATATTATGAATAATAAAATTTTAGATTTAAAGACAAAATTTTATAAACATTTTAATAGATCCAGAAAAGGACTTTGACAAAAATCCAACACACTTTTACGACAAAAAGAACTATTTTCCTAAATGAAGAAAAGCTTGAAAGAGTACATTAAAAGCAGGAAGGGGACGGGTGTCTACTGCCCTACTCCTTTCAATATAGTACTGGAAGCCCTAGAAAAGTAAGACAGCGAATGAAAATTGTAGATTCAAATAGGAAAAGAATAAGTCGTATTATCCCTATTTGCAGACATATTGCACAGACGATACAAAAGTCAATCAGCCCCCAGAAATTTTCTAGAAGTGATTAACACTTTTAGCAGCGGCAACTTATATACCAATAACAAACATGCTAAGAAAGAGATCACAGAAATACCTCCATGTACAGTATCTGAAAAAAAAAATCTAGGAATAAGTGTAACCAAAGGTGAAAGACCTCTACAATGAAAACTTTTACTCTCTGCATAAAGAGATGAGGAAGACACCAGATGATGGAGACACCTCCCATGTTCATGGATTGGCAGAATTACTATTATGAGAGTGATCATCCTACCAAAAGCAATTTGTAGATTAAAAATAATGTGTACACCCATGATATTCTTCACAGAAATGGAAGTTTGCAGTTTTCATTGGCACACTGCATTGTGGAAGTACTGTGGAAGTTATGTTTTCACTTTAGGTATGTCCTTTAATGAATTTTACCTTTGCTCTTCTTTTTTCAGGTAGTACTATTTGTTATATTCTTTCCCCAGCTTTATGCACTTAGGACTCCCAGCATAGCCATAAATTTGAAAGTAAAACTAGCCGAGTCCAGGCCTATCGCCATGTCTGTTTGGAGAGGCGTATTTTCACAATTTGAGGCTAAGACTGACCTGCTATGCTGTCAGCTCCCTGAAAGGCAAGCTGGGATTCCCGAAGCACTCAGAGCTATAACCTCATTACACGATACAGAAATGTACTGTATCTGTGTCCTGCCCCTTATCCATTTCACTGCTCCTAAGTCACCATAATACATAACCCTCATCCTGCACCATTCCCCACCCCAAAACAACCACAGAAAGCATCAGCATAACTTTGCTGGTTTGTTCTGGGAATTCCTTAAGGCTTCACTTCTGCCCTTAAAAGCATTTAAAATAACATTGCATCTTGGGCGCCTAAGTAGTTTTGAAAAGATGATTTCCAGATAATGTAGTCTGTCATCCTGCTAAAAATGGAATGGGAAAGCTACTTATAAGTACATATATTCAGAAAAATAAAATTAAATAACATGGAGAAGAATACAAGGAAAGTAGAACAACAACAACAACAACAAAAAACAGGTTTTTTGTGTTCTTTCTTGGGTTCCTTTGAAAGTTGTTTTAAGGATGAAAGTACTAAATACAGTCAAACTAGCTACTATAACCCGAAAAGAAAGAATAAATGTTCAAATACTTTTAAGATAAAAAAGAATTGTAAGTGCCCAAACTGGTTAAAGTATAATAATATGGATTCATCATTTGACCTAACACCTCTATTCAAATTTAGAGATGCTATTAGTTTCTCCTTCATAGATAAAGGGCAGTGTGAGTGTGGCTGTGGTCTTTGCCAGCCATAGAGGCTTTTAAAGAGGGGAATCCCAAAGTCTCAGCATCTGATTCAATACCATGCTGAATAGAGTCTTTCAGAGGCCCTCAGTGGTAGGCTCCTGTTCTGTTCCCTGTTTTCTCCTGCTTCTAATGTCCATCCCATTTGCTTTCTGAGTGAGAACTGAGCAACTTCTCTAGGGTCCTCCTTCTTGTTTTACTTATTTAAGAGTATAGATTTTGGTGTGTTTATCCTATATTATATGACTAATATCCACTTATAAGTGAGTATATACCATGTATGTCTTCCTGTTTCTGAGATACCTCACTCAGGATGATCTTTTCTAGTTCTCACCATTTGCCTGCAAATTTCATAATTTCTTTGTTTTTAATTGCTAAGTAGTATTCCATTGTGTAAATGTAACACAATTTTTGTATCCATTCCTCCATTGAGGGAAACTTTGGGCAGAGTACAGGGAATTTTATGAAAGAAGGGGGAGATAGAAAGACCTGGAGGGGACAGGGGCTCTGCAAGGAGAACAACAGAACTAAAAACTCTGGGCCCAGGAGTCTTCGCAAAGACCAATACTCCAACCAAGGACTGTGCATGGAGATAACCTAGACCCCTTGCTCAGATGTAGCCCATGGTAGCTCAGCCTCCAAGTGGGTTCCCAAGTAAGGGAAAAGTGGCTCTCTCTTTGATCACCTCCCCCTGAGGGGGCAGGGTACAGCCTTACCAGGCCACAGAGGAAGACAATGCAGCCAGTCCTGATGAGACCTGATAGGCTAGGGTCAGAGGGAAGGGGAGGAGGACCTCCCCTATAGTGGACTTGGAGAGGAACTTGGGAAGAGAAGACTGAGGAATGGCGGCACTGGGAAGGGTTGAGGGTTGAGGCTACAGCTGGGATACAAAGTAAATAAACTGTAATAATTACAAAATAAATGAAAATTTGAAAAAGAAAAATATAAAATAAAGAGGGGAATTCATTCAAACATTTGAGCAGTTATTTTCTGACAATTTCAAACAAATTGTATCATTTTACCGTGGGGATGTAAACATGCGGGACACATGACCTAAGCCAAAGGCTGGAATCACTGTTTGCATGTCTAGCTGACTTCTGAATTACTACAACACAGTTTTTCTTTAAATGCATTTTTGTTTGAATACTTCCTGAAATCTCATGGGTAGGCTCTTTCTCCCATAAAAAGTCTCAGAAGTCTCCTCTGGGTAAAACACTAACTACCTTAATCTAATTCCCAGCAGGTGAGTTCTCATTAGCATTTATCCCATTGGCTGAAGCCTCTTGGCATCTCAGCACTCTTTCTGTATACACCTGATCAAGAAGAAACTGCACAGGATGCCAATCCTACTCCTCCTGTTCCCTCCAGAGGACTCACTGGGAAGATCTGATTCCTTCAAGGCTTTTCTTATGTTTTAATTATCCTATAACTACATTGCACTGCATCTACAGTGAAGGCAATAGTTCCAAAATATAGCCACTATGCTTTTATTTCTGTTTCTGTTTATCATATTAGGCTTAGTCAAGAAAAAAGTGGAATATTTAGACATATGAAAAAATATGGAACATGTTTACTTTCTCTCAATAAAAGTGTTTATTACCAGTTGGGTGTGTGTTTGTTGTTAAAACTATGGATAAAGAGCTACCAGCAAAATGAATTTACATGATGCTTAGAAGCAATATGACTTTTTTATTCTCATTTCTTGGTAAAGCATGGGAAAATATGCGTTTATAAACCTTCTTTCTACAGTTCAACTGTTTTTTTTCCTTCCAACTGTCTTTTATAAGCACTAATCCTTTCTGCTGTGAAATCTCATCACAGCCACGCATTCTGAGCTGTCTTTCTTAATGACTTGAGTCTCTCTCCTCTTATTCAGATTTTATTAGCGTACTTCCCGCAGAACACTTACTTGTTCTATCATGTAAACCATTGTCAGTGTGCTCCACTGTTTCACACTGCTTTAGCCTGAATTATTCAGAAGATGCTTAATCTACAACCAATGGAAGGATTATCTAGGTTATTGTACTTAAAATCTACTTTACTTTCACTTTGAACTCTGGAAGCAATCAATTTGTCCTACTCATCCAATGATGAGCATCCAAGGATGAATATATTTGCAGCAGTCTAAGATATACACAAGTCACCTCCCTGCATGCCCTATCCTATCATATCTGTTAAGGGTCAATTTTGCCCTGGTATAAACAGGACACCATTTACAGCTGCCTACAATCCTGATCAGATGGCTGAACAAAAAAAGTCACGGTATTCATGACTAATCTTTCCCAGTATGGAGCTTGCCAGGCTTTTCTGCTAAAAACATACGAGAGACCAAAGAATTAAAAATTAGTTTTTTGGGTTATTGGATTAAAGTTTAAAGTATAAGCCTGAACAAAGGTCAGACAGGTGGAGACTGTCCAGCCACCTACAGGGAGGAACCAGCCATACTGCATTTTTTTCCTGCCCACTAGAGATATGGTTGCTAGGAAACTGGCCCAGATTGCCCCTTTCACCTAGGACAGCCAAACAAGGGAAGCCAGACCATTAATGGTTTTGGGATCTCCCCACAGCCAATCAGTTAAAAATACAACATCCCCTTTTATATTTAAACCAATAGATACTTGCCAGGCTGGAATTTCCCTGCCTTGGGGGTGCTGGGAGGGACTGGGATCTATAAATCACCCACCTACCCTTAAGCACAGGGCTCTACTCTCAACTGCTCTCAACTGTCAACTGTCAGTGAGGATGTGAGCCAAAACTTTAGCTTATAATAAAAATATAAGCTCATTTTCAATGAACTCAACTCCTGGTGGTCTTTTGGGGTCTTCTGAATCGGGTAGAACAAATATAGTATTCCTGTTGCTGGATATTGCAGGAGAAACATTGTCAGGATTTCAAGAGTTACCTACTGCCAGCAGCAGCACATGAAGTAACTGAGATACTCTCCATTAGTATTTGGATACATAGGTGCTACCACTAACTTACACAATATTCTGATGATTATTTGACTGTCACAATTAGAGCACTACGGAGTTTTATAAAAACGCATGTGTACATTAATTCATCTATGTTTTAATTATCTGGAAACTAAAAGTTGGCAGGGTTATTTTATGACTAATGTAGTTTGATTCACTTAACAATAGACATAAAAATGAATACAGTGATAATGGTTGTCCTGTTCTTATGGTAATGTGTTCATTAGCATTCTAGTTCATATTGAGACCTGTTAAAATCATAAAGAAGTTATGTGAACTTCATATCACCTGCTTTCTTTGTGTGCCTGTATGTAAGGAAGTTTATTTTGAGTAAGATTATTCTATTTTGAACAGATGTTAAAAATACCTTCCTACTTGTGAAAACAACTTATCTATAAAACACAATGTGAACCTGCAAAAGAAAGTGTGGAATTTGTTCTTTGAAATAAGTACAATATAGATTTCTTTTTTATATATAATTTTTATTTTTTATATTAATCACAAGTTATTAACTCTGTATCCCACCTGTATCCTGCTCCCTCATTCCCTCCCAATCCCACACTCCCTTCCTCATCTCCTTCCTGCCCCTTTCCAAGTCCACTGATAGGGGAGGTCCTCCTCCCCTCCTCCTCTTTCATCTGACCCTAGCTTATCAGGTAACTTCAGGACTGGTTGCAATGTCCTCCTCTGTGCCTAGCAAGGCTGCTGCTCCTTTGGGGGAGGAGGGAGGAGGTCAAAGAGCCTGTCATTGAGTTCATGTCAGAAATAGTCCTTGTTCTCCATACTAGGGTAACCCATTTGGATACTGAACTATCATGGACTACCTCCGAGCAGGGGTTCTAGGTTATATCCATACATAGTCCTTGATTGGAGAAACAGTCTCATAGAAGACCCCTGTGCCCAGATATATTTGGTCCTTGTGGAGCTCTTGTCCTTTCCAGGTCATACTAACTCCTCCTTATTTCATATGATTCCCTGCATTCTGCCAAAGGTTTGGTTATGAGTCTCAGCATCTGCTTTGATACACTGCTAGGTAGAGTCTTTCAGAGGCCCTCTATGGTAGGCTCCTGTCCTGTTACTTGTTTTCTCCTACTTCCAATGTCCATCCCATTTGTTCAGCTATACCACTCTTAGGCATATATCCAAAATATGCTCAAGTACACAACAAGGACATTTGCTCAGCATGTTTATAGCAGCTTTATTTGTAATAGCCAGAATCTGAAAACAACCCAGATGTCCATCAATGGAGGAAGAGGAATGGATACAGGAATTGTGGTACTTTTACACAATGGAATACTACTCAGCAATTAAAAATAAGGAAATCATGAAATGTGAAGGCAAATGGTGGGATCTATAAAAGATCAACCTGAGTGAGGTCTCCCAGAAGCAGAAAGACCCACATGGTATATACTCACTTATAAGTGGATACTAGACCTATAAGATAGGATAAACATACTAAAGTCTGTATACCTAAAAAAGATAGACAAGAAAGAGGACCCAGAATAAGATGATCAATCCCCACTTAGAAAGACAATATAGATTTCTTATGGCTTAAAATGTTTATGGTAACACAATCAAGATTCTTGAGGTTGCTGTCTTCTAATGGGGCTTGTAGAAATTCATTTAAGAGCTCTCTCTCTCCCCACTCCTTCTCTCTAAATGAGATATGGCCTTTTCACATTTACTGATGGAAAGCAGGCTGGTGTCAGACTTCACAGCCCATCGTCTAATTGTCCTCTAGTCACTTGTATTCGTAACCCACGTGTCAGCCCTGAGATGCTAGTGTACTGGATGAATTTCTATTGGGAAATGTTAACAACTCCTGAGGGAAAAGTCACATATGTTTTGAGGAAGAACAGCAGTAATTTTTAAGGAGAATCAGCTGTTTTTTTTTTAAATTAGTATAAGAAACTTATTAATATTCTTAGTATATAAAGGAATATATATTCCTAACAGCTGGTGCCACACATTCCAGTGAAAAAAATCCATTTTATATAAAGTCATTATTTTTGTACCCATTGACCTTTGTTTGGCTATTGCTTTATTCTAACAGATACATCTTAATAATGATATTCTCTGTGTTCCTGTCTTTCTGTGTTACTTTTGGGTCTTTGCAGTGTAGAAGAGGTGTGGGGAACTCTGAAAAAAAAATGATTTAAGACATAACCAGTTGGAGTTTGGAATTCTCAAGATCTTTTGAAAGTAATAACCTCCAAGACATAATTGACATTCAGAAACTAAAATCTGATCTACCCCAAGCAATGAAATTATACTGCTCTGGAAGCCTGCTGTAATAAATCTACCTAAAAGTTTTAAGAATGCAGCCATTAAAGTGGCTAAGAAAATATTAATGTACTAACATTTGTCTTTTATGCTCGGTTCTTATAACCTAAAGGTGCATTAGTAGTAAAGGCTATATTCTCAAATGAGCTGACATTCTGGGGAAAATTAGTAGATGCAGAACAATTAAATTTTGGAAGTGGCAAATTCAAAACTTCAATGTTTATTTATAGTAACTGACATGGCCTCTTTTAGGTGTGGCTGGGGAGCCACTCTTGGTTTTAAAAGCAGCTATTTCTGAAAGACTCTACTGATTGAAGTGTCGAGGCAGAGGCTGAGACTCATAGCCAAACTTTGGGCAGAGTGCAGGGAATCTTATGAAAGAAGGGGGAGACAGAAAGACCTGGAGGGGTCAGGAACTCCATAAGGAGAGCAAGAGAACCAAAAAATCTTGGCACAGGGGTCTTTTCTGAGACTGATACTCTAACCAAAGACCCTGCATGGAGATAACCTAGAACCCTTGCACAGATGTAGCCCATGGCAGCTCAGTCTCCAAGTGGGTTCCCTAGAGAGAGGAACAGGGACTGTCTCTGACATGAACTCAGTGGCTGGCTCTTTGAACACCTCTCCCTGAGAGGGGAACAGCCTTACCAGACCCCAGAGGAAGACAATACAGCCAACCTAATGAGACCTGATAGACTAGGGTCAGATAGAAGGGGAGGAGGACTGCCCCGATCATTGAACTGGAGGAGGGACATAGGAGGAGAAGAGGGAAGGAAGGTAGAATTGGGAGGGGACAAGAGAGGGGGCTACAGCTGGGATACAAAGTGAATAAATTGTAATTTTTATATAGACATATATATATATATATATATATAGAGAGAGAGAGAGAGAGAGAGAGAGAGTGAGTGAGAGAAAAAGACCTGTAGTGGACAGGAGTTCCAAAAGGAGACCAACAGAGCCATAAATACTGAGGCCTCAGAGCTCTGAAGAGAATGATAAACTCCAACCAAGGACAATGCATGGAGAGGACCTAAAACCCCTGCTCAGATGTATCCCATAGACTCAGTCTCCAAGTGGGTTTCCTAGTAAGGGGAGCAGGGACTTTCTCTGGCATGAATTCAGTGGCAGGCTCTCTGCTTATTGCCCCTTGGGGGGGGTGCAGCCTTGCCAGTCCACAGAGGAAGACAATGCAACCATTCCTAATGAGACCTGATAGGTTAGAGTCAAATAGAAGGGGAGGAGGACCTCACCTATCATTGGACTAGGGGAGGGACATAGGGGGAAGAGGGTGGGATTGGGAGGAAAAAAAGGAAGGGGCCACAGCTGAGATACAAATTGAATAAATTGTAATTAATAATAATTTTTAAGCGGCTATTTTTCTGTCTGCATCCTCCTTCTCCACCCCTTTTCCTGATTATTCTTGTTCATAATTCTTCCCTAAATAGTCTTCTTTTTCTTGTCTTTCAGCTAGTGGATTTTGTTAGTTTGTTTTCATTCCCCAGTCTACACACTTTCTAGGAAGTTCTCTTCTATTCCAGTTGTCAAATGCAACATGCTCAGTGTGTGCTTTGTTCTGATTTTCCTTTATTAATGTGCCTTAATACACACCACTCCCTCCATCTGAAACAAACTCCTACAGTCCACAGTCTCACCCTCTTTCATCTAGGTAGCTTGTTAGTCATCTTTCTGCTCAAGAACCATTTCCACTAGATTTTCTACAACATGGTTGTACAGGTTATCATAGTGTGTTATAGCTATTGTTTCGTGTACCATCGTGAAGAATTTAAGCATTTTATGACATAAAACCTATATTGATATATATGTATATGTTATTTTATACATCTTTGAGACTTTGGTTATATCCAATGAATGCATGAAGAATGGATCAGTCCTGGGAGTTTTGTAGGTACTCAGATAAAGGGCATGTGAAAAGAGCTGCTTACAGAACTGTTAATAGTACCTAACATAATAAACTTGATCCGAAAACAATGGGGATCCTATTGTAGCTCAGGCCATTTGAATGCACTCGCTCTTTTGCACACATCCATCAAGCACCCAAACTAAAATTTAAAAAAAATAATAATAATTAAATGAAGGCAGGCTCTCTACTTACCTGTAAGTATAAAGACAAGTATTTAAAATATAGTTAGGAATGATGTAGGTTTATTAAAATGGCAGCTGGAGGTTCTCCTCCAAGATCCATGACTTCCCTAGCCTTAAGTATTTGGCAGGTTTCCAGTATCAGGTATGCGCACTCTTGCACCCAAGGCTCAGAGATCATAACAGAGGCAAAGGGGGGGATGATTGTGAGAGTCAGAGGAACTGAAAGTTTGCTGTGATGTTTCTCTCCTAGAAACGTCAGAGATCCACAAAGTCTCATCTACATGGCTGCCGCTGCCTACACAAGTCCTGAACAAGATGGCACCAGCAGGGATGCTAACAGAGAAGGGACTATCTCATGAAGACATCACCCTAGACAGTGAACTACAGGTAACTAAATAATGTGAAGAGCAGGAAAATAATATTCCTGGGGGAGGAACCCCCAAACAGGTCAGCTCTGAAGTTATATACATTCAAGTAACATTATAAAGACTAAGCACATATATATATATAAATATATGATAAATGTAATATTTTTACATTATACATACATGCCTAGTCTGTATAGTATAATATGCATACAATAAATTATAAATAATAAATATGTGTTACAAAATAACAATAAAAACCCAAATATATTAAAACAACAATAAAAACCCAAATAAATTTTAGTGTGTTGATAAGTTTATTCTTAACCATAGTTTAACAAAATGAGATTTATTTTCTTATTTTATATTTTTGTACTATATGTGTATGATTATAAAATAAATTTTATTTTAGTTTTATCACTAAATTACTCCTAAATTTTGACGCAAAAGGATTTTACTGGTTTTTAAAAATAGACCTGTCAACAAATTAATACTGACCAAAGGCAGAGTTGTATCAAGTTTCTTATTAACCCTCATGTAGGCTGCTCTTTAGCAGGCTTGTACTCAGGCCACAGTGTAAACAGTAGGGGTCTCTTCCTGTCCCCCATGGCCTGTCAACATTCCTCACGGGCAACCACCCGCTCACTCTTCATGAGTGAGCCATTTGAGGGGAGCATCACATACCTTCTCTGTCCTTCTGTGTGTTTAAATGGGAGAGCAGGTTGTCGTTGGTTTGTATGCAGTATACTTCCCGGGTCTGGACACCCCCTCCACAGAGGGCTGTCTGGTTGGCACGCCTCTTGTCCTGCTGACTGAGTAAAGGGTCCACGTGGCACTCAGTCCACTCTGTCGTTCTCCAGCCGTACCTAGATGAGAACAATGACACGGCAGTGACAATGTTTATTCAGGAAAAGTGTTTCTCTACTCTTTTCAGATTTTCCTTCTAAAATTTAAACTCAAAAAACGGTTTCCTGTGGATCCAGTATAGACTCTCAGTCTGATGCAGATCCAGTTTCAATTGTCCTCAGCTGGGCCCCCTTTAGAGGGGTTAAATGCAGAGTGAGCCTGTTTTAATTGCAACTACTGGAAGCTACATATCAATATTTTATGAAATAAGAACATAATGCTGAAAACATGAAATTTTATGTGCAATTAAACTGAACTCAAGCTCGCCCTTACTTGATACTTATAAACAAAGGAAGGCTGAATCCGAGAATGCCAAACATTCTAAGTGATGATGAGCCCAAACACTTGTTTTGCTTTTAATAAAATGCATGAAAATTGCTTATTCATTCTGGAGCAAAATTATAATTTGCATGCTAGGATTTAAAAATATAACAGAGCAATTCAGAGCCTTCTCGTTAGTGTCAAGAATCAGAAATTTTTCATGTACATGCTCTGAAGAACCCAGCATTTCTGATGAATGCCTGTGAATGACATGAAGAGCTGACTCTGCTGGTAGTAGAGCACAAAAAAGATTATCCCTGATTCTCAGAGCTCCAATCAAGATGATGATGTGAAAAGATGTTGGGGTTGTCAGCCTGACTCTCCCTAGAAGGAAATAGACAGGGAAGCATTTCCTCATGTCACCTGCAATAGAAAGTGATGGCATTCTCCACCTCTAGGAAAACAGATATCTTAAAAGCCCTGAGGAAATGGTTCAAGCATCACTTTGTCAATCTAACCACGGTACTTCCCCCTGGATCAGATTAATAGCTAACTTGGATATAAATGGATGTGCTTATCTCAATTAGACAAAACGGTTAAAGGTGCCCTCAGATGTCTGCTCTGGGTGCTTGGCTCTGTCAATGGTGAGGAATTTGCCAGTGAAATTGAGATTCCTTCCCATTTTCATTTTTATAAGTGTGGGCTTGAGGCTGCACATTTGTGGAACTGGGCTTCAAAGAACAACACTCAGCCTTATTTATGAAGGAAAGGCATTTCAAAAACATGGATAATTGGTACTTGGTTGTAGGAACAGGATACAGAAAAGTAAAACTAAAGAACTAGCTTTCTAAAAGACCAAACAAACAAGCAAACCTAGAATGATATTCCAGCATAAGTCATGCTAAGGAGTCCTGTGATAGAAACAGACCTTCAATAATATAAATAGCTGTTATATTCTAGAAAAACTGGTACCATAGGGAATGGAGATGACAAAAAGAACCAATGATATTTGCTTATTTTACTTGTGGTACTTGAAATTTGAGAAGATGAAAAATGAGGCACCACTGTTAGACAAGAGCAAAAGATACTGCTGGGAGAGACAACATCCTAGGAGTCTGGGCAGTATCCTTGAACTTCTCTAATAGAGAAGAACCACCATAGCCAGTAGGACCCGGAAAGCAAAAAGAGGAAACTGGATTTTTTCAGTCTCTTGTTCTATGGGCCGATTGTGGATGATTCCAAAGTGCTGTAGATTTCATGTAAACCATGACTATTTTTGTGTCCACGTCCTTTGAATGTATGAACAGTTGACATAACCTTCCAGTGGATTGTGCACACTAAAGTTCTCTCAGTTGCTTTACAACATCCTATATTCAAAAAAGAAATACTGTTAAGATAGTTTATTATAATGTCTTGGAAATAGTATTTTTAAGAAAAAATACTAAAGAGTGGCAAATATTTCAGGCCTGGTCTTATATCATCTGAAATCAATGAACATATATTAGGCACTTCTTATTATAGACTATGTTATATGCTGGTGATGAAACAAAGACAAAAAAAAGTGAAAAAAATTCATGAAATCCCAACATCTGAAAGCCACTTATTTTGATGTAGTTCTTTATTTAATTAAAATTGTTAGATATATAAATATGTTATTGAATTTTAGTAGGTCATAGGAACCTATGATCTAAAAGTTTCAAGGTTGACAAATGGTGGATCACAGACAAAGTCAACATGTTCCTTGCTTTTTTCAGAAAAAGCTTTATTGGAACATGGACACACTCATTTACATACCACCTGTATCTCTTCTGATGGCGCTGAATCATTGCAACAGAGACATACGCAGCAGCTTGCCCAGTTAAAATGTCCTTATTTGTATAGCCTACTAAAATAATCACCAGCCACTACTATAAAATGCTATTACAAGTCTAGTCTTCGTAAAGATGTGGAAGTACAGTTGTCAAATGTATTTTCATTCTGTGAAAGAAATACATTTTTAATGGATAAAGGGTACAATGAGATATTGTAGTTGTCTGCTTAAAACATGCAAGACAACTCACCATTTCCATATTATTGAGTCGGAAATGATATTCAAGTCAAAATACTGCTATTGCAAGTATTAAATATTTGTGATATCAGATAGCTGAAGGGGCATGGCTTTAAGTACAGCCACATTCTTCCATCTACTCACGTGGCACAGAGGACAGCTCCATCTTCCTGAGGCAAACAGGCTTCTTTCTCCTCAAGTTCTGGACATTCTTCTTCACTTCCAATCGGGAATTGCCTGATGGTCCTTGTCCTTACTCGAGTGCCCGTAGGAGACATGACATCATGGCATGTTTTTGAACAGGGACTCCATTCCAGCCATTCGGACACCTGGCACTCTTTGGTGATCACACAGGACTGGAAGGTCAAGGGCAGTTTCTCTTGTTGGCAGAAGCTGTAACAAATCATTGACATTTTTTACCTCACACTCACAGGCAGTTAGAGACTCCAGAGTAAAATCAGATTGGACAGCTTAATTTCTAAGAGGGGACCTGATTTACAGTTTCACTGAAAACACGCAAACGTTTGCAAAGTGCTGTGGAAAAACAAGCCGAACGTTCGTATTTGCCTCACCTCCTGTGTGTATGTTGGGGGAGGGGGAATGCTAAGCCACTCCCAAGAAATAGAAAATAGAGGGGAGTTAGAGAAACCCACCAAAGCTGAGTTTACCACATTGCTTCTTATTCATTCTAGATTTAATTTAGAGAAGGCAAAACCTGAAACTGTTAACATATGTTACATTAATCTTTTTTTTTTTACGGATTTAAATAATCATGTCTGCTTAGCTTCAATACTTTTGGAATAAAACATAATTTAATATGTGCCTTTGCATAATGTTATGTCAATTTTGACTTACAGTTATAATATATGCTTATCCAAATATATCAACCTTTCTAATTAATTATTTTTAAGTTTCACTTTAAGTTGCACACAGCACATGTGTGTGGTATGTGGTATGTGTGTGGTAGTAGAGGGCAGTTGGTTCTCTGGGGCTGGGTTCGCAGAGGGTTGTGAGGTCCCTGACGTGGGTGCTGAGTACTGAATATGGGTTCTCTGGAGGCGCAGCAAGTGTTTTTAACCACTGACACATGTCTCCAGCCTCTCAAATTAACATGAAATATTTGTGGATATCCTGATTTAATACACAATAAATATTAAAAATGTTTAATATCTTAAATAAATATTAAATAAATAAACATTAAAAATGTTTGATATTTTATTAAATATTAAATATTTATTAAATATTTAAATGTTTAATCCATTTACCTACATGTTATAAAGATATACTGTAAAGATATACCTTTAATATTTACTTTACCAATAAAGTATTTGTGTTCACATTCTTGTTTGTTTTTTTACTTCTCCTTGCACCTGAGGCATATCGGATTCAAAATTGTAATGTTAACAAATAAAGCAAAAAAAAAAAGATATTGATGTCAACAACTACGGTTCTACATAGCTTGAGTTTTCCTAGAATTGTACTGACTCTTAGTTGGACTCCTCCATATTCATTAACGTGTACTGTACTTTCGCAGAGGCAGCTGATTGGGATGATAGCTATCTGGGCCGATGGGAGTTCAGTGATCACTCCTTCTCATTCAGGTTCCATATTCATTTGTTCTAATTACCCGCAGGGGGAGGCAGGTCCATTTTACTGTAACAACTTATGTCCTGTTTTCTTAATCCTACCACCATGCATATTTTTCAAAACTGTATTCCCACAAGACAATTAGAGCGAAAAACATCAAAAGTCAATTTGTTGAACTTGAAACATCTTGAGAAAAAAAATCTGAGAATTGTTGAAAGGAGGTCTGTGGGTTAGCTCTGTTTCCCCAAAACAACAGAGCAAAGCCCACCGATGCTCAGATGTCACATAAGTACTGGCATTAATGCTATCCTTAGGTAGAACCTTAATTATTGAATTTTCTTTGTGATGAGCAACTTTTCATCCTCACATTGAGAGTTACTTCTAAGAATAAAGCCAAAAAAAATAATGTTCCCTATAACCCCATTTTTATAAAATGTACACAATTCATTCCCCTTAGATTTATTACCCTTATTAATATTATTTTCCTTTACATTAGCATGTAGTCTTTCATGTAATACTTTATAAGTTCAGAGTCTATGTACAGTGGAAAGATAAACAATCTCCTTTAATCTTTTCTAGATAAATTGACCACTGGTTTGCTGCCTCTTCATACAGCTACTTTGGTTAACTGAAGCAAACTGACATGTTAATAAAGTTACTATATCACATTGTTTTGTAATAAAATGAGCTCTTTAGGTAAATTCACCAGCTGTTTGGAACTATGAATACCTAGTAGCCAGTCACAGCTCTGGCCATCAATGAGTGTGGTAACAGTCAGAACAGACAAACTCTTAAGAGAAGTTTGGAGGCTGAGACTATGAGATTCTTTCAAGAGATACTGATGCCAGTGTTCCCTGAAGCTATTGAGTAATCTCCCACACATACGTGATATGAAAGTGATTATATATACATATATATATATATATCTTATATAGTAAGATATTCCTGTATCTCAGCTTTGGATTTCATCTCACCATATGAGGATTGTGACAACTGAGGTGGGTTCCATTTCCTGTTTCATATCTTTCTAAGGAGGTTTACAACACTAGCTGATGATGGCACTATCATCAACATTGTCAGTTGAAATACTTTTCAAAGCCTAAGTTTAAAACTGAACTCACATACTGAATCTGATGATGGTTATTATCATTCTATACATGTTAATGTATCATTAATTCCATCTTACAGGGAAGCATCCTGACAGACGTTAAAGAGATTGATAAATATTCTCTCACTTCGAAGTTTTGTTGTTATGTAATTTGAGCTTCGAAATTTTTTTTCTGAATAAAAGCTCATTTCTTAGCCATTCCATTCTCAGCCACATCTCCTAGCCTTACTGGGTTTTAAATTATAAGGTTTTAGAAGTTCTGCTTAAGCTGAGGTAGATGCCAAAGTTAAAGTGGAAACCAACTGGAATATCAGGGTTTCAAAAATCCATATGTACCAAGTATGCTTCAGGAGTGTTTTCTTTGCTCTTCAGGGACTTAGAAATAATTATTAAAATCCCAAACAAGGACAATTTCCAAACCCATGGTCATACCAATGATACTAGTTAAATTCATTGAGTCTCAAAAAAAAAAAAAGGAAAAAAACAAAACAAGAGGCATGAATGTTTTACAAGGAGCTGTAGGGAAGAGGGGTGAGAGGAGGGACAGAATAATAAAGGTAGAAAGGAAAGGAGAAGACACGGGTTACAGTAATCAGAGTATCAGAATGCACTGTACACACATGCATGAATTTGTCAAAGAACCGATTCAATTAAAGATTATCATAAGGTAAAAACGATTTTCTGATAGATTTCAATTTTCAGTGTAAGCCTCAGATGCAAACAATTTAAACAAGCACAAGAATGTTATCAAATTGCGATTACATACTTCTATGTAGGGCACATAAAAATTATGTGTGTGTGTGTGTGTATGTTATTTTGTATTATTCCTCAAATTTCCAAAAGTACATTTGAAGAAACTGCAACACTGTGATTCAGAAACCCAAAGACAAAATGATAGCAATTAAGTTAGATCATATAGTCTATGGGAGGAGACAGAGATGGTGACATGAAGTAATAGGTCAATGTGGTGACCATATACTAGAAGTTTTCAGCTTGAGATAAAGTTAATTGATGGCTTCTGTCAATGAAATAACATATTGGATCAGCAAAAAACAAATTGATTTCTTGGCCTTATAATAGAGTTGGCAATAATTAGTAAAAATTTAAAAAGACACCTTACAAGCTTTGCCTATACAACCATATGTTATGGAGACACACGCACACACACACACACACACACACACACACACAGAGAGAGAGAGAGAGAGAGAGAGAGAAACAGAGAGAGCTACAGATAGACAGAGACAGAAAGAGACACCGAGACAGAGAGAAATATATATAGAGAGAGAGCAAGGGAGTCTAAACTGGAGAACCCTATTGGGTCCTACACCTTGGATCTCAGAATCTGGCAGAATAGAGGGAGGAAAAGATTACAGGAGTCAGAGGACATGGAGGACACCAGGAGGACATGCCCAGTGCTATTAACTAAGCAGGGCTCACATTGGCTCACAGAGACTGAAGCAGGAAAGCACGGGGCCTGCATGGGTCTGCAACAGCTCCTCTGTGTGTGTGCTATGGCTGTTACTTTGGTGGTTTTGTGGGTCTCCTAGATGGAGGATGTGTCCGTCACTTTTTTTGCCTGCTCTTGGTACTTTTTTCCTCTATGAGGGTTGCCTTGTCCATCTTGGATAGAAAAGCTTTTACTTTGTCTTCTTGTATCTCATTTTTTTCCTCTTTGTATGTTGTCTCTTGTAGGCCTGCTTTTTTCTGAAGAGGAAATGAAGGGGAACTGGATCCGGGAGGAGTGGAGGGAGGGAAGACTGTGGCCAGGACATATTGTATAAGGGAAGACTCTATTGAAAAGAAACCTTTGCTTACATTTTAGGCACTACATTTCAGGCCTGGTACAAGACAGCCTGTGGTAAATGTACTTTAGCTTTTTAACATCTCTACACCCTGATTTCCATAGTGGCTGCAGTGATGTGCAAACCCCGGCTCCCAACAGTGATAGAGATTTCTTCTCCCCTGCATCCTTTTCAGAATTTCCAGTCAGATTCTATACCACTCCTTGTCATATACACAAAGGATTTGATATCTGACTCCAGCAATACCTGCTCAGCCAAGTTTGTTTTTTGTCATTCTAGCCACTATAGCTAGGAAATGGAAACAACCTAAATGCTCTTTTGTTGATGAATGGATAATAAAATGTGTGGCAAGTTACACAACTATTTAGCTGTAAATAAAAAGGAAACCATGGCAAATTCCAGTAAATGAATGGAGGTGGAAACCATTGTACTGAGTGACGGTAACCTAGACGCAAGAAGACAAATGCTGGGTGTTGTCTCTTTGTCTCTCCTAGTCCAGAATATTTAGATTCGAGCATATACCCTGATGTATCCTAAATCTAGGAAAGTACAAAGGGACTACGGCAGGAGGAGAGGAAAAGGAGCACTAGGGAGGGTAATGGTAGGAGATGGGGTTTATGAAGTGGATGATAGAGTTAATGAGGGAGGATCTTAGCTAGGAGGAAAGGCTAATACAGGTGAAGATGGGACAGGGACAGATAAATCATACTAAAAGTCCTTGAGAAGCCATAGAGAAACATTATTTTATCCTCATTTAAAATTATACATGATATAATAAACTGATAAATATTATAATATATATATGCAATGAAGTTACACCACAAAACGTGATAGAGCTCTACCCAAGAACAACATATCACTTAATAAAATCCCCAGTACCAGGCATGGGAAATCTCCCAGGGAGTTTTTGGTTGGAGAAATTCAGATCTCTTTAAACAACATAGGCTCTTATCATTGCTCTTAATTGCACTCTAAATCTGGAAGAGCTTATTGCTGACACCACATATTGTGGACATGGTATGTGGAGTGACTGATATCTGAGTAGCTCTGGATACCTTCTTGAGCACTGGCTCCTAAGGCTTTGGAGGTATTACGCAAGCTTCCAAGAAAAAGGAACAATTGCCAGTCCTATCCAGCCGAAAGCCTATGACATTGAACTGACAAGAGATCCACAATTGTGAAACGGTAGCACTTTTGTTTTGGGCATAACTATGAGTTCTAAGGCCTGCTCAACAGGAGGGAATTCATACTATACACATAGACAGTTACCTGTGGCTGGGGATGCCGTAGACCCCCAAAGGAGACTCTGCTACCACGAGCTTCCTAAAACCTTACAATTTCTGTTTACTAAAGAACTCTCCTGTTAACTCTCACGTCTCATCAAAAAGGCTTACCTTTACAACTAATGGAGACTACTACAGAGACTATCACAACTGTCCAAAATTTTAATGAAAATGCCAACTGACATGCCAAGATGGACAGGAGAAGTCTACATGGTCACACACCTAGGTGAAGAACTATGAGTGCTCAGTCGCCACTGAGGGAGTGAAAATCATTTTCTTCCAGAAATGAGATTCTACACAGGTTATCTAATCCAATGTGGTTTACCATAGACACATGTACATAAAAGCAACCCTAAATAGGCTATGTTTTATATGCATGTATGCAGCATACACACACACACACACACAAACACACAAACACATATATGTGGAAAGATTATGAATTTGAGTCAGATAGGCAGTGTTCTGGGAAGAATTGGATGGGTAGAAAGGGGTTGAAGTTAGGTAGAGATAGTATTCATGTATGAATCAATTATTAATTACAATTTATTCACTTTGTATCCAGGCTGTGGTCCCCTTCTTCATCTCCCCCCAATAACTCCCTCCTTCCCTCTTCTCCAATATATTTTTTTGTAAAAGAAATTTAAAAAAAAAAAAAAAGGCTGTGTGTCACAGCATCTGCTTCTATCCCCTGTTGGGTGGAGTCTTTCAGAGGACATTTATGGTAGGCTCCCATTCTGTTCCCTCTCTTCCCACCACTTCTGGTGTCTATCCTGTCTGCCATTCTGAATGAGACTTAAGCATCCTCCCTAGGGTCCTCCTTGTTGTTTAGCTTCTTTAATAGATTTTAGTGCTTTTATCCTATTTTACATGGCTAATATCTGCTTATGAGTGAGTATATACCATGTGTGTCTTTCTGATTCTGGCTTACCTCACTCAGGATGATCTTTCCTTTTTTAAAAACTTTTTACTCCTTTTATATTTATTACAGTTTATTTCCTTTGTGTCCCAGCTGAAGCTCCTGCTCTCATTCCCTCTAAATTGTACCCTCCCATGCCCCTCTCCAAGTCCACTAATAGGGGAGGTACTCTTCCCCTTCCATCTGACCCTAGCCCATAAGGTCTCATCAGGACTGGCTTCATTGTCCTCCTCTATGAACTGGCTAGGCTGCTCCTGCTTCAGAAAGAAGTGATCAAAGAGCCAGCTACTGAGTTCATGTCAGAGACAGTCCTTGTTCCCCTTACTAGGGTACCTACTTGGATACTGAACTGCCATGGTCTACATCTATGCAGGGGTTCTAGGGTACCTCCATGAATGGTCCTTGGTTGGTGTATTAGTCTCAGAAAAGACCCCTGTGTCCAGATATTTTGGTTCTGTTGATCTCCTTGTGGAGCTCCTGTCCTCTTCAGGTCTTACTCCCCTTTTTTTTGTATGATTCTCTGTACTCTGCCCAAAGTTTGGTTATGAGTCTCAGCATCTGCTTTGATACATTGATTACCCTGCACAAAAATAAATTGCAAGTGAATCAAAGACCTCAACATAAAAACCAGACACACTAAATTGGTTAGAAGAAAAAGTGGGGAAGAGCCTAGAACTCTTTGGCACAGGAGACAACTTCCTGAACAGAACACCAACAGCACAGGCTCTAAGATCAACAATCAATAAATGGGACCTAATGAAACTAAAAAGCTTCTGAAAAGCAAAGGATACTGTTATCATAACAAAATGACTGCCTACAGATTGGGAAAGGATCTTTACCAACTCTATATCTGACAGAGGACTAATCTCCAGTATACATAAAGAACTCAAGAAGCTGAAAAGCAACAAACCAAGTAATCCAATTAAAAAATGGGGAACAGAGCTAAATAGAATTCTTGATAGAGGAATATTGAATGGCAGAGAAACACTTAAAGAAATGCTTAATGTCCTTAGTCATAACGGAAATGCAAATCAAAACAACCCCAAGATTTCACCTTACACCCATCAGAATGGCTAAGATCAAAAACTCAAGTGACAACACATGCTGGAGAGGTTGTGGAGAAAGTGGAACCCTCCTCCACTGTTGGTGGGAATGTAAACTTATACAACCACTCTGGAAATCAATCTGGCGCTTCCTCAGACAACTAGGAATAGCATTTTCTTATGATCCAGCTGTACCACTCCTAGGTGTATACCCAAAAGAGGCTCAAGTACACAATAAGGACATTTGCTCAACCATGTTTGTAGCAGCCTTATTTGTAATAGCCAGAAGCTGGAAACAGCCCAGATGCCCCTCAGTGGAGGAATGGATACAGAAATTCTGGTACATCTACACAATGGACTATTACTCAGCAATAAAACAAACAAACAAAAAAAAAAAAAAAACAAGGAAATCATGAAATTTGCAGGTAAATGGTGGGATCTGGAAAAGATCATCCTGAGTGAGCTATCCCAGAAGCAGAAAGACGCACATGGTATATACTCACTCTTATAGACATATAATATAGGATAAGCCTACTAAAATCTGTACAGCTAAAGAAACTAATCAAGAGGGAGGACTCTTGCTAAAATGCTCAATTCCTATCCATAAAGGCAAAGAGGATGGACATCAGAAGAAGGAGAAAAGAGGGAACAAGTCAGGATCCTGACACAGAAGACCTCTGAAAGGCTCTGCCCTGCAGACTATCAATGCAGATGCTGAGACTTATGGGCAACCTTTGGGCAGAGCGCAGGGAATCTTATGAAAGAAGTGGGAAACAGTAAGATCTGGAGAGGACAGGAACTCCACAAGGAGAGCAACAGAACCAAAAAATCTGAGCACAGGGGTCTTTCCTGAGACTGATACTCCAACCAAGGACTATGCATGGAGATAACCTAAGACCCTTGCACAGCTGTTGCCCATGGCAGTTCAATATCCAAGTGGGTTCCATTGTAATTGGAACAGGGACTGTCTCTTACATTAACTGATTGGTCTGCTCTTTAATTACCTCCCCCTGACGGGGAAGCAGCCTTACCAGACCACAGAGGAAGACAATGCAGCCACTCCTGATGAGACCTAATTGACTAGGATCAGAAAGAAGGAAAAGAAGAGCCTCCCCTATCAGTGGACTTGAGGAGGGATATGCATGCAGAGGGTGGAGGAAGGGAGGGATTGGGATGGGAGAAGGGGGGAACCACAGGGGGTATACAAAGTGAATAAATTGTAATTAATAAAGAATTAATAAAAGCAACAAATCAAGTAATCCAATTAAAAATTGGGTACAGAGCTAAACAGAGAATTCTCAATGGAGGAATATTAAATGGCAGAGAAACATTTAAAGAAATGATCAATGTCTTTAGTCATCAGGGAAATGCAAATCAAAATGACCATGAGATTTCACCTTATACCCATCAGAATGGCGAAGTTCAAAAACTCAAGTGACAATGTATGCTGGAGAGGTTGTGGAGAAAGGGAACCCTCCTCCATTGCTGGTGGAAATGTAAATTGGTACAACCATTTTGCAAATCAATCTGGCACTTTCTCAGACAATTAGGAATAGTGCTTCCTCAAGATCCAGCTATACCACCCCTAGGCATATATCCAAAATATACTCAAGTACCTAACAAGGCCATTTGCTCGGTTGAGCAAATGTTCATAGTAACTTTATTTGTAATAGCCAGAACGTGGAAAAACCCAGATGTCCCTCAACTGAGGAATGGCTACAGAATGATCTTTTCTAGTTCCATCCATTTGCTCAGTCTCCATATGTGTTCTTGGGTAAGGGGAACAGGGGCTGCCTGCTCTTTGATCATTTCCCCCTGGAGGGACAACCTTGCCAGGCCACAGAGGAAGACAGTGCAGCCAGACCTGATGAGACTTGATAAACTAGGGTCAGATGGCAAGGAAGGAGAACTCCACCTTTCAGTGGACTAGGGGAAGGTGCTGGGGGGATGAGGGAGGGAGGGTGGGACCAGGAGATGAGGGAGGGGACTACAGTTGGGGTATAAAATGAATAAATTGTAAAAAAACAAATAAATACATTAAAATTAAGAAAGAAAGAAAGAAAGAAAGAAAGGAAGGAAGGAAGGAAGGAAGGAAGGAAGGAAGGAAGGAAGGAAGGAAGGAAGAGAGAAAGAGAAAGGAAGAGAAAGAAAATGGCTTCCTATGGGTGATCCTTCCCTTAAAAATTTTGGAATAAAAAGAGACATTATGGATTTTATGTAATATAAAGCAGCAAGGCAGAAGAATGAGCTGTAATATACAGTTGAAGACAGACTATCACTGATTAGTATTCACAATAAATGCAGTACTTAGTGTCCATAAATACTCTTCTAACCTTTACATTTGAGAAGCGTATAGAACAAGTAACAACTTTATGCTCAGAAAAACATTTTGAGAAAATAGTTATTAGTTCAGTTTGGTTACAAAGAGTAAGCTGGGGACAGGGGCAATAGGAAGGATTTTGTTTTGTTTTGTTTATTCCCCTCCCATGCTAGGTTTTTTCTTAGCAGCCAAGCCAAAAGATGTGAAATTGGGATTGTCTATCACCACTTGTCTACACAAACCCTGTTCTATGCTCAGGCTTCCTAGAACATGGCATATTCTCCTCCAAAGTAATCTATAAGGGAAGTTCCATATTATCATCTGCTTGGCTGTCTGTCATCTATCTTTCTCTATATCCATCTATTCATAGACTATTGAAGAGTTATTTGTGGGAATTTTATAAATGTATTGTTGTTTTCAAAGAATGTTTCACCCAGAGGAAAATAGCTTAGTCTGTAATTTACTTGCTTTGATATCATGAGGATTTGAGTTTTATGCATGTAACCCCAGCAAAAGCTGACATCACACAGCACAAAGAAAAAAAAATAGGTTTTGGTATTTTACAAGAGCATGACCCTGTGGGAAGTGAGATATTGACAAGAGATGCTTTTGGCGAGGCTACTACAGTCACTGTGACAACTTTCTTTCATTTATGTGGTGTTCTTAGGATAGCCAGATGGCCAGGACTGATTAGCACAGAACTCTGGCTTGGAGTGAGAAGCAGATGTTATTCAGGGCACCTTTTACTAGAGAGTGGAACCAGATAAATATGGAAAACTGACAAGCAAACTAGTATTTGTGTTAAAAAGAGTTCCTCTAGAGATAAAGAACAGAGACCTTTCTCAATCTGACAAAGCTAGATTCACTTTATTTCATCCTTGGTAATTCATGTTATAGTAAATAAGAAATTGAAGCTGTTTAAATCTTTGCACCTAAAAGCACCTTTGTAGCCCAGTTAGTGATGATGATGTGCTCATGCAAACTCCCTTCTGAAGCCTGCACAGTACATTTTCTCAAATTTTACTGCCATTCTTTTACAGAAACCTCCAGCGCTCTTATTTTCTTAAGACCGAGTTCAAACACTCCTATCTGTTAAAGGCTCTAGATGATCTGTCACTATTTCCATTGTTTTCTCAAGTCATCAGATCAACTTTTCCCTGGGTTTTCCAGCAGTCTGATGCTTTGTTCATTTTCTTCACTGTCCACAGAAGGAAAATAGCCTAGACTATGGGTCTCTGTCTCCTGCCCATCACCTCTTTTCCCTATAAGCAGTCTGGAAATCTTAATGATGGAGATGATTTTTAGAAAGTCTCCAAGAACATCATGAATTGTTTCTTTTCCAATCAGCACCTGCAAAGATTATCATTCTCGAGGGAGACAGACTAAAGTAATAAATATCTAAACTCAGTATCAGACGCTACTGGCAAACAAACAAACAAAAAAACGTGTGCTCTTAGGCTGAAAGGATAGCTAAGCAAACGCAACTGTTGGAATTAGCCTGAGTGCCTGAGTTGAAATCTTCAAGATTCGTGTAAACACAAGTAGGTAGCACATGCTTAAAACTCTAGTGATTCTCCAGCAAGATAGGTGAAGACAGAGGAATCTCAGGAGCTCATGGGCCAGATAGTGTGGCGTGCAGAAGAATAACAACAACAAAGAGAAGTAGAAGTTGAGGACAGAGGTTGTCCTATGACCTCCAGATGCATGATAGGTACAACGGCATATGTGTATGTACACCCACACTTACACACATGAGCATGCATGCGCATAGACACACAAATATACATGATGCACAGGCATTTTAAAAAGTCCTCTTTACAAGCAATCGAACTACATGTCTCCATGTATGTGGCCAAAATAAATAACTCTGAATGCCATTTGACGCCTCTGTTCTGAAATTACTTGCTCTCTCATCCTCCCTTCTTCCTCCCTTCCTCTCTACCCCCTCTCTCTTTCTCTGTCTCCTTCTACCCCTCCTGTTTATATCTGCATATCTGAATATATTTAAAGCATTTTATATTGTAATTCCTAATATTGAAAAAAATGGGAAAGATAAAGGAGGCCATGGTTTAATGTTAGATGATGTCATAAGGCCAGAACTCTAGCAATAGCAGTCCATGGTCTGTGAGTGGACATTGTTCCTGTTTTCCTAGTAAAAAGCAGTGTTTGCTTTTCCATTTAGGCTGTGGGCCAACACTATTGCCGCTAAATGTGAGCTTGTAATACATGGAAATCCTAAGATCCCTTTAAAACAACTGAACTAGAATCTGAACTTTAAAAAATTCCTCATGAGATCTACTTGGGTAATGAAGTTTTAGAATCAATGGAGATGATTCATCTATATTTACACCACATATGGCAGTCAGCTAATATGTACAGCGGGCAAATGAATCCATACCAAGGTAGCCCTACTACTTACAAATAGTTGAATCTGAGGAGATCTCGCGCTGAAAATGAATTGTTAGCAGATGGATGATAAACCAAAATCATTTAAGAATCTGGAGCGGAAAGCTACACAAAGTTTCCCAGGCAACTTTCAGCACTCAGAATTGCATTGGCATTCCTCTGGTTTATGAGGTTTTTCTATGCCTACAGGAAGCGCTGCTGTTTCTGGCACCAGCTGTTCCATGGAATGCATTTGCTGCCTCTTGCTACTGCCCTCAGCTCAGAGGCCAAGCCCAGCACTAGTATGTGTAGCTGTTGGAATCTAAATCACGTTCAGACACCTGGCTGCAGGCACCTTTGGAAAACATCAGCTTTAGCTCTCTGATTTCGCTATACAGAAATGCTATTAGAATGTTGGTAGGCAAAATGTGTTGCATATATGAAAGCAAGACATTCTTATAGATTTCCAGTATCAGCTGAAAATGGGATCCAAGGCCATTCTGTAGAAATGAGTAGATGCAAACAGTCATTGCATACTCAACTGGCTAGGAAGGCCTTGTAAATTGGCTGTGGCATGAACTGGACACATTAGATGCACTTGCTCCGCAGGACTATGTTATTTTATCACCAGGAAATGAAACAAAAATAAAATCCCAAACTCTGACCCTTCAGCACAGGTAGCTTGAAAAGTTCTGAACTGTAGGTGTTGACCATTGACAAGTCAACTCATCTGGGGCACCTGCCCAAACCAGGTAACTCCTGACTCCTTGAGAACTAGCATACTGTGAGCAATCTATAACAGTTCATAAATATGAATCATTTGACAACAACACATTACCTGTTAACAACATAGTCATGTGTGTCAGTTTTAATCCCTTCAGACTTAGTCTGTAGCAAACACTTAAAATATTCTTATTTCATTAAAGTACAAGTTTTCCTTCTGTAAAGACACAAGTAAGTTCATTGACACTTTTCTTTGCTGGCAGGTTTTCTATAGAGCAGAAATTATATAGCACTATTGCATAATATTAGAAAAAAATCCTAATATGTGCAATGTGAAAAATATAATTTAGTGTGAATATATGAAAAAAAATCATTCCATTTCTATTATACAAAATGTCTAGGCTTGAATCCTTTGTCATGTCAGAATTCTCATTGATGGTTCTCATGAAATGTCATGTCCTAAGAATGAAAGCATTTGCTTTATTATTGGCTAGTAAAGCATAAAGGAAGGGAAAGAAAGGAAATAGCATGCATTTTTAGGTGGATGCACTTTTCTACTGTACCAAGACTGGCAATCGGCTGTTATGCATACAGTCCCATCTCTTAAGCTTATAACTGTAGATTCCAAAATTATACTCAGAAATTTTATGCTAGAGTACAATGCTAATAAGGCATGCATATTTTTTTTTATACTAGGCCTTTTCAATACTAACGAGTGGAACGCTTCTCAGATTCTCTCAATCCCCGAATTGCAGTATGTCAGAAAGTGATGAATGCTACGGTCAGAGTCAAGAGACCCAAGGCAGTCCCAATCTGCTGATCTTGTAGTACACGACTCTAATTAGCTAATGAAGACTCCACCTCAACTGTCTTTTTAAATGGTGAAATTAAATTTCACTAAGAGATCAGGAAAGTTTCTTTCTTCAATCAAAATTGTATGCCTTAAGTTTTTATAACTTAAACCAACCTAAATTCGGATTGATTTATATTTTAGATGATATTTTGCTTAGAGATTTTGCTCACTCATAAATGTTTTCAAGTTGAAATTCTTACTTCAGAGTTAAATTATGTTTTCTGTACCTTGTCATTTTTGTATCAGTTTGAATTAACACTTTTACAAGCTCTCTGAATTTCATTATCAAGCATCCCTTTATTTTACAGAATTCAACAAAAGAGATGTAATAATGCCTACGAAAGCAAATGCATGCACATTAAAACCACTTTCCTAAGAAAGACAGAGGTCTTTGCCTTGCTTTGATATCTGAAAATCGTTTGTTGAGTTGTTTGGGAATATTGCCAGCTGATGTCACCTGCCAGCTGGAGTGATCATATGTTCCCTATTAAAGCCGAGGTCCGCATGGCTGGTCAGCAGCTGAATTCCAGGATAGCAGCATGGTGCGTGTTTAGTAATGGGATAAACTGCAATAGCAATGAGGCCTCCATGAAAAAGCCAGTACTAGATTTCCCATTCTTTCACACATGGAACATGCTTGCATGCAGCTGCTTTCTTATCCCCCGTGCTGGTCTAGGCAATACACCAGAGTGAAAACTCATGGCACATCCCCAAATCCACTCCAAGTGAAAAACCGCACCATGTTTTCAGAGAGAGGTAAAATGTCTCTTGAAGAATGTGAAAATGATAGAGAATGATATGACTAATTTGGGCAATTTTTATCAAGATTATCCTTTAGCAATTAGGGATGTTGCCTAATTGCCTAAGAATTCTGTTTCCAGTGCTTGGGGATAGTGTTAGGTATCAATTAATTAAAAGTAGGGTTAGCTAATATTTATTCAAAATTCGCTAATTGTGACACAATTTTATGATAAATGGCAGTGACAAACAAAATATCATATGTCTGAGTTAAGAAATAGAAGTTAGAAGCAAGAAAGTTTTAGGACAAGGGTAATGACTACAAATTCTTCTTTACATTGCCTAGGACATTGTTTAAGTTTTAACTGATTGGACAACGTGGAAGCACAGGTGCCCACTCCATTGAAATTATTATAGAAACCCAATCATAGAATGTAATTCGTAACTGGTAACATTTCAATAAAGCAAATACAATTATTGAAGCACAATTATTGAAAAATAATGCCACGTTTTCTTGATTTTTGTTCACAATTTGGATAATATTTACCCTGTTTCTTTTTTTATAAAAACACCCATAGGCAAGAACTCACCTAAAAGAATTGTGGGCATGAAGTCTATTTCTTTTTGTGCCTGTCTGTGTGTGCTTAGGCCCCTGTGTGCCTGGAGGTCAATGTTGGGTCTCTTCTTCTATAGCTCTGCTTCATCACTTGGAACAGAGATTCTTACCAAACTTGGACCTAATGGATTGGCTAAGCCACATTCCTGGTTGGAGCTTATTCCAGGATTTTTCTGTCTCCACCTGCTCCACTTCCCAACACTGTGATTACAGGCTCACACTGCCCTATCTGGCTTTTTACATAGGTGCTGTGGATCTGAATTCAGTAGCTCATGCTTGAATGGCAAGTACTTTACCCCGAAAGCCATGACCCCGGCCACATGTGCTAGTTGATTTTGTATACTAGACACAACTGTAGACATAGCTCAGAAGAGGGACTCTCAATTGAGTAACTGCCCCCATCAGATTGGACTATAGAAAAGTCTGTGGGCATTTTATTGATTAATGATTGATGTGTGTGCTGCTATATTTAAGCAGATGCTCCTCTGTTGTATAAAAAAAGCAGACTGAGCAAGTCACGGGAGCAAGCCAGTAAGCAGTTCTTATAATCTGCTTCAGTTCCTGCCTTAGATTCCTGTTGTGGCTTTCCCTAACAATGACTTAAAACTTGTAGGACAAATAAACTCTTTATCTCCCAAGTTAATTTTGGTCACAGTATTTTTATCAAAGCAGTAGAAAAGCAAGAGAATATGCCCATGATTCCTTCCTCTATCACTGTAAACACGACGACTTCCCAACAATTTCCAGCACCATTCCACCAAACTGCCCTGCTTTGGTTTTGCCATTCTTCATGAATCTTTATTGTTAGGTCCTCACTACGCAATTTAGTAACAAGGCACTGTGACCCTGATGGGTGCACTTGTTCAGATCCCCGGAAAGCTCCATTCTCCCTCATGAAGTCATGAGCCATCTGTCCTGTTTTCTGACAGGTTTGGGAGGTACTGTCTCACGTTGCTCAGGCAGGAGGGCCGTTCTGACATGTCGCTATACATCCCATTGCATGGAGGGTGGAGTCTGCATTTGAAATTTTAGTTCACAACATCTACACGTAGCTTTCTTATTGTTGATCCCCTTAGAATTTTATCTTTGTGGGTAATACCAGCACTGTGCAGCTTTTCAAAGCAATACCTCAACAAATTTAATGTTAAAGTGGATTATTCCTTTTTGCCTTCAAAAACATCTGTGGGACTATTCACTTTTCCAGTGGCTCAGAATTTATCATAAGACTTAACATACTGGAGAGGTCAACATTTTATGTAATTATTTAATAATATATAAGATTATTAAAAATGTGTTACCTCTACTAATGCAGAAAGGTATGCTGGGTCATTTATTGAATCCCACTCCTGTAAGTGTCTGCATGTAGACTAGCACTTACTCTTCTATTGGCTTTTACACTCTGAGATTTCATTGTGGTCTTATTTATTCATTAGCTTATTTTCCTTCAATGTAGGGAAATAAATGTGCTACATATTCTCAGTTGATAAACCACATAATGCAGATGAACAAGAAGAAATCTTCATGAATGTTGTAGGTGAAGGCAGTAAAAAGTATTTTATTTGTAATAAAAGTTGAAGCAGGGCCTGAAATTGGAATACAAAGAGGTCTTCAGAAATAGGTGGTATTTTAAATCATCTTACCCAACCCTCAATAACCCTTTAATAACTTCTTGAAATATACGAATAGGATGGAAAACATAATATGCTTAGTTCTTCCTACACTGAGAGAAATGGGAAATCTAAATCACTTGAAAGAAGATAATTCTGTTTGCCATTCTGTAATACATTCCCAACTGGCTCAGGATAGAAATTCAGAAATAGGAATTTAAAATCAACAACTTCAGATAAATTTTAATAAGGAGGACAAATGAAAAGCCATTTAAGTTGTGTGGAAATCCCGCTATAATATTTGTTCCAATTGACGGAAGTTGCCCACTGTTGGTAATGGGTGTAGCCCATCACTTCTTTCCACTATGCTCCAATATGTGCACTTTGTAACTCAGATGTATTTTTTATAATGGAAAGGACCTTTCTTTTTCAATTACAGTTATATAGAAGAATATGCTTTAGGGAGACTAATAATGATGCCAGGCCAGTCTCACTGCTTAAATGCCTGTCTTGCATGGTATAAGGCATTTAAGAATTGAGTTTTAAATTGAGGCCTAATCTGATCTTAAAGTAATCACAAATGTGAACATCATGTTTCATCCTTCAGTACACATCTGTCAAAACTGGGAATATGTTTTAATTAAAAGGTTTTCTTTTTAAAAATTTTTCAAATGTTAGAGTGAACTTAACTAAATCAACATTTAAAGTACAAGGGAAAAAGCAATTTTTTCTTTAGAGAAAAAGGTAATGTATGAATTATATGCAGATAACATTTTTAAATACACAGATCTTCATTTTGGGTAGGGCATATTAATCACGATATTGTATAATTATCATGCTCTACAGTCTATTAGAACTGGATAACAAAGCTATACTTAAGTGCATATTAAAGTGTGCTAAAGCAAGGCACCTTTTATTATTTGTGAAAATAATTACTGTAAGTTAAATATTTATACAATAATAAATATTAATGATCAAAATCATTAATATTAATATCTATCATTGATTTAATGTCTTACTTGCTACTAAACCCTATTATTTTCCTACAACATTAACTACTATGCATTTGTGCTCATATATTTTTCTTATAAATGCATTGATTTAATAACAGTTAGTATAATATATCTAGCATTATGCTCTAAGAAGTAAAGTAATATACTTAAACAGAGAAGAGTGTTGAAGATGACAGGTTAATCCAGGATATATTGCTATGATGGGCCATAAGGTTCAACAAAACACGTGTAAGTGTGAATATTTTTGTCCAAGTCCATGGAATTATTGCTATAAACTCTGAAGCTATGGAAGTGCTTACATGTGTGTGTTCCTGGACAAGCCTGGGGTCATCAGGAAACGCCCTCAATCTCATGCTGTTGTCGCTTGAATTGCTGAAGGAAAAGGGACCAGATTCTGCATGTTGAACAGCTCTCCGAATGATCCCATGTTACCCTCCTTTACCCCAATGTGGGGGACCCTTCGCTATAGGGGGCTCTGGTTGTTAAAGATGTGTGCTGCAACCTTCCCAGAGGATGGCTACACGCCTCAGGCACTGCACCATCAGAATACCAGGCAGCGCTGACTCACCCGCTTCTTAGATCTCATACAGGGGGAACAGCAGCTTTCCGCACAAAGTACTTGATGAAGCACTTCTCAGTGTTCGCACTTATTTTCATAATCCTCCAATAAACATGAGCATCACTATTTACCAAACAAAGGACCCAAAGCCTCCACCTATGGATTTCCTGAAGATGTGTAGCTCTTTGAGTCTCCGCATCCCTCCCCCCACCCTGAGGGAGGAGCAGCCTTGCTAGGCCACAGAGGAGGACAGTCAGTCCTGAAGATACCTGATAAACTAGGGTCAGATGAAAGGGGAGGAGGTCCTCCCCTATCAGTGGACTTGGAAAGGGGCAGGGAGAAGATGAGGGAGGGAATGTGGGATTGGGAGGGACTGAAGGATCGGGCTACTTCTGGGATACAAAGTTAATAACCTGTGATTAATATAAAAAATAAAAATTGGATAAAAAAACATCTTAAACAGACATTGATATTTATTTGAGTGTATACTTGTAAGTCATTGAGAACAGTAACAAAAATGACTATAATTGGGTCACATGTTTAACTTTTCTGGTGGGGTGGAAATTAAACCCAGAGCCATGTGTAGGACAGGCCAGGGCTATACCACCAGGCTGCGTTTTCAACCCCGGAACCACACATATTAGCAACCACCAAAGCATCCTCTAGTGGGGTAATCTCAATCGATGTTTTCTTTGTCTTTGCATGAGTCCCATTTCATCATATTGTAACCCACAGTTCACATTATAAAATATGATATACATATATGCTTGCATATATATTTAAGCTAGAACATACAACTATATACGCACATATGGTTTAAACTAGAATAGTTGCAAGTACCTAGAACTGCATTGTTTTATTCAGAGGCCCTCTGTGGTAGGCTGCTGTCATGTTCCCTGTTTTCTCCCTCTTTTGATGTCCATCCACTTTGCCTTTCTGAGTGGGGATTGAGCATCTTAGCCAGAGTTCTCTTTCTTGATTAGTTTCTTTAGGTGTACAGATTTTAGTATGTTTACCCTATATTATATCTCTAATATCCACTTATGAGTGAGTATATACCCTGTGTGTCTTTCTGCTTCTGGGATACCTCACTCAGGATGATCTTTTCCAGTTCCCACCATTTGCCTGCAAATTTCATGATTTCCTTGTTTTTTTACTGCTGAGTAATATTCCATTGTATAGATGTGCCACAATTTCTGTATCCATTCCTCAACTGAGGGGCATTTGGGTTGTTTCCAGGTTCTGGCTATTACAAATAAAGCAGCTACAAACATGGTTGAGCAAATGTCCTTGTTGTATACTTGAGCATCTTTTGGCTATATGCCTAGGAGTGATACAGTGGATCTTGAGGAAGCGCTATTCCTAATTGTCTGAGAAAGCACCAGATTGCTTTCCAAAGTGGTTGTACAAGTTTACATTCCCACCAACAATTGAGGAGGGTTCCCCTTTTTTCACATCCTCTCCAGCATGTGTTGTCACTTGAGTTTTTGATCTTAGCCATTCTGATGGGTGTCAGGTGAATCTCAAGGTCTTTTTGATTTGCATATCATGACTAAGGACACTGAGCATTTCTTTAAGTGTTTCTCTGCCATTCAACATTCTTCTATTGAGAATTCTCTTTTTAGCTCTGTACCCCATTTTTTAATTTGATTACTTGATTTGTTGCTGTTTAACTTCTTGAGTTCTTTATATATTCTGGTTATTAGTCCTCTGTCAGATAGAGGGTTGTTTTATTCATATTTTACTGATTATTAGGAAAGAGGAGCATCTTCTTTTAAGCTGCTTGGCCTTTTGTATTTTCTTCTTGTGATTACTTAGCACAGACCAAACATTTTCACTTTCCTTTCTTACAGGCACCTTTACATGCTTCCACAGTGTAGGTTGTAGGGGCTCTGTCATATCACCATATATCCCCTTGGATATCTGTAGAAACTGTTTTGATGTCAATGAACTCACAATTAGAGCACAGCAATACACCAAGTCTATGGTAAACTGAATTCTAGAAGAGACGCTCAGATCTGATATAAATGCAAATCAGTTATAAACCTACATCAAGGGTCTGGATGTCCCACAATCTAGGGCAGCGCTCTTCAATGACAAGCAGCAATGTTTTGCTTCTCTAGGGCCTGTGAAGGAGATATGATGTTTGCTGAACATTGCTGGGTCTTAGACAAAACATATGTGTATTTGGCTGTTTGTATGTGTGTTTTGAGAGACGATTTTCTTATGTAAAAAAGAAGGCATCTCTGGCCTCAAACTCATGATCCTTCTGCCACAGCCTTGGAATGCCAGAATTATATAAGTAGCACCATATCCAACTTTTTTAGCTGTCTGAATATGATTCACTAAGTAACCTATATAATTGGCATCATTGAATGAGAGTCAAGGTAAAACAAATGCACTTTCACTTCATCCTAGCTTTAGTGCAAGCAGCTTTAAACTTGGCTGACATATGTCCTTATGTTCCCGAACAATCACAAACAAGACCCAGGTAGGATTTTATGCAGGTGTATCTTTTCTTTTTTCTTTTCTTTTCTTTTCTTTTCTTTTCTTTTCTTTTCTTTTCTTTTCTTTTCTTTTCTTTTCTTTTCTTTTCTCTTCTTCTTTCTTTCTTTCTTTTTTCTTTCTTTCTTTTTCTTTTGTATAGCACCCTTTTCTGTGATTGACATCAGTCAGTCTTTATACTCTCAAATCTCCTGAGCTCTTGTTCCTGGGAGGGGGAGACTAGGCTGGTAATTATGAGAACATGGCATGCACTCCCGCTCAATGCAGTGAATACAATCATCTTGAGTTCTCTCCTCTGAGAAGTTGTGGTAAGTCCTGATTTATGCACACCTCCACACCCTGGGGTGTAATTTTACAAACGATAGACTGGAAATTTACTCCAGACCCTAGAAGAGGTAGTAGTTTAATCTCACTGGAACAGACAATTATTTCCCACTTTTTTACCATTTTTCTGCCAACACCATCTCTAGGAATTTCCTCAACACCCTTTCATAGACATGCTATCCTGTTGAACTTGAATGGGAACTTCTTTACAGCCACATATTAAAATCAATGGAATAATTGCATCAACACCAACCCGTACTGGAGGGCGTCCCAGAACACAGAGTAATTAGCTGTGTGGAAGAGAAGAGAGGCAAGGGAAGTTTCAGTTGACTTGCTCCCTGGAAATACTCAGTGATATTGGAGCTGAGCAACAAATAAATGCTGATACTTATCTCAAAGTGAAAAAAAACAAAAAAAAAAAAGCATTTCTGGGAATTGAAAGATAGGATACAGACTTCATAATCCACTTTATAAATCTGGATTCCTGTTCCCATAACTTTATAAATTCTGCCATAAAACTTCTAGGTTCCCATCGAAGGGAACTTATGCCCAAACTCAGTGTTTCCAGTGAGGTGGCAGCTGTGGAAACCAACAAGTTATAAATTAACTGTGGAGACAGAGGACTGGGGTATTTGGTGTTGATCTTTTCAAGCAAAGGGACTTCTGGTCCAAAGCTGTCAATAGGATTACAAAGGCAGGAAGGACCTCAAACCAGTAGAACATTAACATTTGTCTACTACATCAAAAGCATTGGCCAGATCATATTCTAGCTGAAGGTTAACAGTAAATTGAATATGTACTAAGAACATAATTATATTTCAGTTACGACCTTGCAAGGAGTTAAAGAAACCAAGACGCTGCTAACTTTCCTTTGTTGGTCTAGTAAATCTTTACACATTCTTTTTTTTAATATTAATCACATTAGTTTTTAAAATTTGTTTACCCCTATTATATATTGTAGGACCTATTATGATAAGAAAGAATTGTGTATATCTTAATTAATTGGGGATTATATTTAATAGAAGAAAAATGTCATCAAGAGATGAAAAACAGTCAAAAATGAGACTTTGTGGGGAAGGCTGAATATATTTGCCTTTGCAAAACAGTAAAACTTCAACAGCGTATTGCTGATACTGATACTGAAATATCAGAGTATAACAATATTATAATTATTAAGTATCCAAAGGAGGGCACTGATCAAGCTAAATATCACACTACACTCACCTCTAACCTTCTTGGAGCAAGACTTTCTGTTGGAACGACGGCAGAGGCTAGAAAGATGAAGAAGGCTCCTAATCTCACAGTCGAAGCTCTTCCCATCCCCAGCTTAGAAGGGAGCAGAAAGTGCGTGGGGCTGGGGGGAGATGGAGACACAACTGCATGTCGCTCAGGGACGGAGTCATTCTGTGGTTCTATCAAGAGATTTTGTTTTCAGTTAGAGACCATCTCCAGCTTTCTAGGTACTGAGGAATGAGCGAGGAGGCAGTGGCCCTTTGTAGGAACTGCTTTCTGACAGAGCAGGACGGTTTTGTCCAGCTGTTACCTCTTCCGTCTTTGTGTCTTTGTGGCATCCAAGCTTGCGTCTGAGGGTTGTGCAGGCATTCTGCACTCTGCCTAGTAACAAACCTTTCTGCTTTATATTAGCTGCTATAGACTGTAGTGCCTACAGCTAACAGTGATTCACTTGCCAGTTTTCTAACTGACCCACTCATAGCTGTAATTACTGTTTTGAAAAATTTTGTGCTATACATTTTGATATATAATGTGTTCATTTTCATTTACAAATAGACTTAGATTTTTTTTAGCATGGTCCTTTCTTGAACACAATCACCTGTTTACCTTATTATTTATTTATTTATTTGTTCTCTTGCAAATATTTACTTATTGGCCACATGCATGTGCTTCCCATGGAAATTCATGTGGAGGTCAGAGAAAAACTTTGAGGATGTCTGTTCTCTCTTTCCACCATGTGGGATCCTTGAATGAAACTCAGATCATAAGATTTGCAGCAGGCTCTCTTACCTGCTAAGACATTTACCAGCCTAAGAAAATATACTTTTGACAATCTATATCTGCCAGTGTCTAATATAAAGCAATTTTATTAATGTACTCAGTGTAAAATAAGTGGAAGAATACTGGTTTAATGCTGACTTGTCTGATCTTACAGATGAATAATTTGTAGCCACCATAATTTGTAATTTTGGATGCTGGAATTCCCTCTATTATATTAGTTTGTTGGAGGAAAATAACTCATTAATTAGATAATATTTATGTTTTCTTCTATTTTCTTCACCATTTATTATTGTAAAATATGTAACTGATATTTATTCTATAGTACTATACACAGTAGAATTATGAAATTATAAAAACCTTGAGATATACCTTAGTGGTTTTTAACACTTTTTTTTTTTTACACAGGAATCAGGTTCGGTTTCTAACACCCACACGACAGCTAATAACTGGAGTTACAGATTAGCTGTTGCATCCATGCTTATGTCATCTATTGTTTTTTCTGCCTATGTGCTTTTTGCACCACACACATTCAGTGCCTGTGGGGAGGGACAACAGATCACATAAAAATATTTTTAAGTATTGTCAATAAATTCTTGTATGTGCTAATTGCTGGCATCCAACCCCAAGTGAAGTCAGGGCCTGAAGAAGTGTGGGTGCTACAGGGGCTAGAGAGAAGTGAGTCAGGCACAGGGATCCGGAGGAGTTTTTACATCCTGACTGACTGGCAGTCTGGGTGCTTCTTTATTTATACAAAACTTAGTAGGTAGTGCTAGATGCGTGTTGTTCCAAAACATAGATCATATCATTTTTTTTGTCCCCAGACACATGTTTTAGCTTCTGCTTGATCATAAGCTTAGTCATTATTAATGAACCATGACAGAACATAATTCTCCAACCCAAATTTTAACAATATTGCAATTTCAAGGGCATATGTTACCATAGCATGACAACCTGGTCTCAGGCTGGTAGCTTTTGTGGCTTCAAGGGCACTAGACAGAAAGAAAATATCCAAGCTAGCCATGGCAGATTGTCATGTCCCAAACAGTATATTATCAACTTTGAATATTTGGAGTGCTAATTGTCATTAGGCCCGGGAAAAAATCTTCCAGCCAAAGTTGCTACAGTTATTATTCAATTTCTGTCCCAACACAACGTTTATGTTTTATGTACTTGTAGAATTTATTTACATATCTAATTTTGGAATTTTTGTTCGTTGGCCATAGGACGCCACAGTGGCCCTGTATGAGTTCACTTTTTCTAAGAAAGGGAGGTCTTAATATTTTACTCGTTTATCATTTATCCACACCAAGTTTCTGTCCATCAATAGTAGACAGAGGCTTTTGATTTGATCTGCTGCCAACTTTTCTAGCCCACCGAATGTTGTTTACCTTTTTAAGTTTACTTTGTTTTGAGCATTTTACTTTGTTTAACTGCAGGGGGCAGATGTGCCTTTGAGTATCTTTGAGTCAGAGAGTTGTAAGGAGGTCTCTGACACAATTATTTGAGTCCCGACCTCGAAATCATAAGGAAGGCCTTCAACTAGGGCCAGATAAGGATATCTTCCCGCAAGCAGGAGAGGCAGCATGGTCGGGGCATTCCTGGTGGAACTTAGAAGCAGCACTTCTGGGAGAAGGTGTAAATGATTCATAAGAAAACTTCCATCAATCTGATATTCCCCACTTGTAAAAATAATAAAATCCCCCCCAAGCATGCCGCAAGGCCAAAAGAGTGGGAGACTGCACTATAGCAACTGCAAAATTAGGTTCATATTCTCTGGATCTTCGTCAAGCAGCTGTGCTGGCTTTATGATTTTCACAGTTCCCATTAGATAGTGCTGTGCCAGCTAATGCCACATTACTATTTATTAAACAAGTACTCCCTTTTTCTCACTGCTTTGTGATATTTTAATGTAAACCATAATTTAACACAGGCATTTTCTGACTTGTTAAAGCATATAGAGCTTTTCTGTATTAGTAGTTTCTGTAATTTTTTTTTTTAAGTTGCCACTTCTCTGTTATGTGGTCACGGTGCTTACTTTTCTCTGCATTTTAAGGAAATGTATAAGTACAAACGGTATCTGGTGTGTAGTTCAGAGCAGTGTTCTGTTTTCATCTCTGTCCTTACACTAAAGTGTACATAAATGTGTATATATACACAATTGAGGTGAGATGTGTATTTGAGCTTTATGACAGACAGGTGTGTGTTCTGTCTGCTGTGACAGCTTTGACCCAAGAATACCTAGTAATATTTATTTGTTTGTTTGTTTGTTTATTTATTTATTTATCTATCAGTACTGAGACTGAGTCTGGGTTTCAACATTCAGGCTTCTACTTTATCACTGCTGTATCTATCTCTGCAGATATTCTATTTTGAGGGAGTTTCACTGAGTTCTTGTGGCTGGCTTTGAACTAATTCTTATCAGAGGCAGGCACTGAACTTGGGACCCTGCTGCCTCAGCCTCCAGCATATCAGCTGTTCTAGGCCTGGGTCATAATGCCTTTTCTGAAGTGCTTTGTTTTATCCGGTCCACAAAGAAGTAAGATTTGCAAAGCATAGTCCAAGTAGAACTTGCATTTTTCTCTTGATCATTCTCAAACAAGTAAGAGAGTTCAAGCAGTTGAGTCCAGCAGCATTTATGTGGCATGCTTTGTCTCACACTCTTAAATTCCATGGAGTAGCTCACGTTTATATTCTCTTGACTCTGCTCTCTTAATTCCTTGTGCTTTGCCCTTCTAGATTCATACAGCTATGCGCAACTCTTCTCAATGCCTTACACACTGTGTCTCAGAGAAAGCTTAGGAGGGTATTTTCTTCCTATACCTGATTTTTTTAAAAAATAATACACTGTAGCATATCACCATTTTGGACTATAAGACAAAGAAAAAAATATCAAATAGTAAAAATGCCAGAAAACTGTGAATTCATGGATTTTATTTGGTGGTTTATTTTATATAAATACATTTATCAAAACTCATCATATTGACATCAGATCATTGCTTTACTAGCAACTGTGAACTATTTGTAGAGATGCTCTCAACAGCTTAGACAGCCTTTGGAAGGAGAAACAAACACAGGTGCACATGCACATTCACATAAAGATATATGCACACCCTTTATTTTTAATTGATTTTTAATAGATTTTAAATGTACTACATACTTTTATTATGGTTTTCCCGCTCTCAAATCCTCCCAGATCCTCCACATCTGCCTGCCTATTCAAATCCACACCCTTTCTTTCTTTCTCTCTCTCATTCAGATAAAAATAGACATTTAAAATTAATAATAAAATAATTTATGTTTTTAATTAAATTTTTATTTTTTATATTAGTTACATTTTTTTTTTACTTTGTGTCCCAGCTGTATCCTGCTCCCTCATTCCCTCCCAATCCCACCCTCCCTCTCTCATCTCCTCCCTGCCCCTCTCCAAGTCCACTGAGAGGGGAGGTCCTCCTCCCCTTCCATCTGACCCTAGCTTATCAGGTTGAGGACTGGCTGCAGTGTCCTCTTCTGTGGCCTGGCAAGGCTATTCCTCCCTCAGGGGAAAGGGGTTCAAAGAGCCAGAATCATATGAAATAAAATAAAATTAGTCCAAATAAACACAAGCAAGTGAGGAAAAGTCAGAACAAGCAAAAGAGCCAAAGAATATCCTCAGAAAACACATATAGATACAATGACACACACATTTACACACATAGAATTCTTTAAAACAAAAAAAGATCTTGAAAATCATAATCTATACACAAAGGACCTGTAAGGACAAAAAAAATTATTGAGTTCTTCTTGTGTTGGCCGTCTTCTACTGGGCATGGGGCCTGGACTTAAGAATGGTTTGTATTCCCAGTGAGACTCTGTTGGAGAAAACTAACTTTTTTCTTGTGAGATATTATCAGTTGGAGGTATCTTCTGGTTTATGGGTGGGGGCTTGTGTCTTTTTGCAGTCTCAGCTGTGGGATCTCATCTGTCTCAGAACCATTGCTGCCAGTCTCTGTGAATTCATCTATTCACTGGTCCTGCTACATTCAGAAGGTCTTGTTTCCTTTGTATCTTTGACCACCTCTGGCCTTACATCCTGTCTGCCTCCTCTTTCAGGAAGTTCCCTGAGCCTTGAGGGGAGGAAATTGATGGAGACAACACTTTTAAGACTATTGTTCCAAGGTCCTCATTCTCTCACTGCCCGGGTTTTTTTTTTTTTTTAATATTAATTACAGTTTATTCACTTTGTATCCCAGCTGTAGTCCCCTCCTTTATTCCCTTCCAAACCATCCTCTCTCCCTCATCTCATCCCATGCCCCTCTGCATGTCCACTGAGTGGGGAGGTCCTCTTCCCCTTCCATTTGACCCTGGCCTATCAGATCTCATCAGGACTCGATGCATTGTCTTCCTCTGTGGCTCAGGGAGAGGTGATGAAAGAGCTAGCCACTGAGTTCATGTCAGAGACAGCCTGTGTTCCCATTACTAGGGAATCCACTTGGATACTGAGCTGTCATTGGCTACATCTGTGCAGGGGTTCAAGGTTATCTCCATGCATGGTCCTTGGTTGGAATATCAGTCTCAGAAAAGATCTATGGGCCCAGATATTTTGGTTCTGTTGCTCTCCTTGTGGTGTTCCTGTCCCCTCTAGGTCTTTCTATCTCCCCCTTTTTTTTCATAAGATTCCTGCACTCTGCCCAAAGTTTGGCTATGAGTCTCAGCATCTATTTTGATACCCTATTGGATCAAGTCTTTCAGAGGTCCTCTGTGGTAGGCTCCTGTCCTGTTTCCTGTTTTCTTTCTCTTCCAATGTCCATCCCATTTGATCATCTTACCCAGGGGCTTCCTTCTTGCTTAGCTTCTTTAGGTGTACAGATTTTAGTATCTTATTTTATCTTATATGTCTAATATTCACTTATAAGTGAGTATATACCATGTGTGTCTTTCTGCTTCTGGGATACCTCACTCAGGTTGATCTTTTCTAGTTCCCACCATTTGCCTGCAAATTTCATTATTTCCTTGTTTTTAATTGCTGAGTAGTATTCCATTGTGTTAATGTACCACACTATCTGTATCCATTCCTCACTTGAGAGGCATATTCCAGGGCAAAACTAAACTTAAACAATATTTACACAGCAACCCAGCTGTACAGAAGATACTAGAAGGAAAACTCCAATCCAAAGAAAACACCTACACCCAAAAAAACACAGGATATAGATAACTTCACAACAAAATAAAACAAACATTGAAACACAGTAACATCACCAACTCCAGAATAAAAGGAGCCAACAGTCATTGGTCACTATTATCTATCAACATCAGTGGACTCAACCCTCCAATAAAAAGACACAGACTAACAGAATGGTTGCTGAATCAGGATCCAACATTCTGCTGTCTCCAAGAAACACACCTCTGCAACAAAGATAAACACTACCTCAGAGTATGGGCTGGAAAAAAATGTTTTTCAAGCAAATGGACCCAGAAAACAAGCTGGTAGCTATTCTAATATCTAATAAAATAGACTTTCAACCAAAATTAATAAAAAAAGATGAAGAGGGGCACTATGTTCTCATCAAAGGAAAAATCCACCAGGAGGACGTCACAATTCTGAACCTCTATGCCCCAAATACAAGAGCGCCTACATTTGTAAAGGAAACATCATTAAAGCTTAAATCACCTATCCATCTCACTGTCCGTTTTTGTTCTGTTGTTTTAGTAGAACAGTAGTATTTAGCTTTCCCCTAGATCCCTAAACTATCTAGTGTTTATACACTAGATAGCTTATACACTAGATAGTGTTTATACACTGATTATAGCTGTAATAAATGAATGCTAACAGGCACCCAGAATGGATAACAGGTTTTGAACATTTTTATTGTTAGCAAATGACACTAATACTGCACACTAGCATTCTATTTATTAAATTCCTTCATTGTCATATCATATTTACCTTTGTTAGATGTTACCGTCTATCTAATTAGGAAGTAGACCAGGATAAAGGAAAATTAACCGTAAAATTTTTAATTAGATGCTTATCTTGCTTTTCTTTAAATAATAGACCATGTAAAGGACCTAGAGGCAAATGAAAAGTGTCATTATTAAGGATCTCAGCACTTAGCAATCAAAGGGAAAACACATATACTGTTTGTATACTATTAAAAGACCAATAGGTCTCCTTGTCAGATCTGGGCACCAGTGGAACTTAATGAAGCACAATTGCTAAACTGTTAATATTTCACACTTCGTTGAACAGGCCTCAATGTGCACAAATTCTGTAACAATTAATGTTACAAGGTCTCTGGTCCTTAATTATTTTATAATAAATTAATTCCACTTACAGATACAGTAAATGTGAATATCTACTTCTCGAAACTAACTCAAATATTATGTAATTTCTCAACATTTCAATTTTGATCAACTTTTCAGACTCCTAAAAATTAAAAATAATTACTTCAGGAAGCTTAAATGCATTCTCTGAATTTAACAAAATTTCGTATAGCTGTTGTTCATGTTGAAAGTTTATGCAAGTGAAAATATGATGCAAATGAAATTGCTGACACAAATATTTAAATGGATGAAAACATGTTTTGTAAACAATGTTGGACACTGATAACTCACGGAAATTTAGTAAACTTTTTTGGATTAAAAGAAATTTGACAGAGTGGATGAATAAAAGTCAAGCATATATACATATATACGTATTTAAATTAACATTTTTATTCTAGTAATAAACACATAGACCCAGGAAAACATTTAATAATTACTTTTGTATCAGCAAGGAAAAACATGTAAAATTAAGTGTAATGAGAAAAATTAAAAATCTACATTAAAACTACATTATTTTAAAATACAATACACATGACCAGAAATGAAAATTGTTAAGATTATAATGGGAGTATATCTTATCAAATATTAAACTAATTCTAAATAAGAGCATAGTTTTTCTTATATGTGAAAACCCTATTTCTTATTGTGAGAAAAAAAAAATGTGCTTAAGTCATGGCAGCAAGTCCGAGGCAGGAAGATCAAGAGATCAAGACAAGCCTGACTACACAGTGAGTTCAGTGTGAACTCGGGCTATACAGGAAGAATGTGTAAAAGATTATGGAGAGTGAACACTTATCACTGCCTACACTGTGCAACACGGTAGAGTCGTCGTAGAAAATGTATGTAGTATTGAAAACGGACAGACAAATAACTCATCCTGGGAAGGCGATAGTCCAAGTAGACAGAGAAGAATTAATCCACTCTTCAGTGCAGGCAAATGACCAAACAAACACTAAGGGAAGTGAAGCTATTCTTCACACCTGCACAAATGAAATCTAGATAGATTAAATGTGGAAGGTCCATATCAAGCAACGCAATGTAACTCTTTCTAGAAATCTGGGATATTTAATAGATTGTTATTACTAGGAATGCCCCGCACATCAGCGGCAATGCAGAAGTTGTGGTAGAAATGAAACATTTTCTGACATTTAGAAATTAAAACCTGTATGAGTCATTCTAATTAATGATAGAGCTGATACACTCAATGTTTATTATAGAGATTAATTATTATGAAGAAATATGAATTACTATAAAATGTAATGCCACAAAGAGAAGCAAAGATAACATATATTTTGCTTTTCATCTACATACGCATGTATAGATGAAAGAACCAAACAAGCCATACATAGGTGGAAAAGAGTGAGTGAGCAGAAAGGTGACTCAGCTGGAAAAACATGTGTCCTACAAGCTTGGGGAATGGAGTTTGGAGCCCCAGCGCTCAGGTAGATTCTGGATCACTGTGGCAGCTGAGCACTTCACACAGACACAGGGGATTCCCAGGGCAAGGAGAATAGCTGAACTATCCAAATCAGGGAGTCTGAGAATATCAAGACTTAATAAAGGTGTCTTAATACCTGTCTTAATAAAGGTGGCAGTGATTGAGGAAGATACCAGATACCAATTCTGGTCTCTACAAATGTGTGAACAGATGTGCACACACATTGACACAGAAAGGTATGCCCACCCATGAGAAAACACGCACCTCCAGAAACATGCATACATTAAGAATAAATCACTTAATGATTTAATATTCTGATTTGCTCCACAAGAATTGAAAATTCATGTTAAGACATAATGTCATTAGACATGCATGAGGCTACCAGAAAAGCCCTCTATTTAGAGAACTAAAACAAAAAATAAAAATTTTCACATTGGTAATGGAAATATAGAAACTTTGTGAAAGCCTCAAGAGATATCTCTTAAAATTTGATTTGACCTAAATATTCCATATCTCTGAATATATTCTATATGTGAAAAAAAAGAAACCTTATTACTAAAATTACTATATAGTTGAGTCATTGATCATGGAGAAATCGAGCTGGTACAGACCTGTAAGTGATATTGGCACAAAAATAGAATAAAGATAAAGATAATATCCCTTAAAGGATATTTTGGATAATTCTAAAATTTAAACAGCTTTTCTAGATAGTATGAGAAGAATCAGAAATTTCATGACGTGGGCAGAATAAAAAAATAAATATGTAATTACAAAATACAAATCTAAAAACAAAACAAAGCAAATAAAACAAAACAAAAACAAAAAACAAAATACAAATCTATTTTTAGTGGTTATCTTACAGTTTTCTTCTTTTTAAATTTAATTATACATATATTTATTTATTTATTGCAATTTATTCACTTTGTTTCCCCTCTGCAGCCCCCTCTCTTGTCTCCTCCCAGTCCTACCCTCTCTCCCTCTTCTCCCCACCTATGCTCTTTGTCTAGTCCCCATGTTCTCTTCTCTCCTAGCTTTTCAACACAAGCTTTGATCTTTAGTGTGTAAGGCGCTCTGAGTCTCCCGGGAGCCTCGGCATTGTTGGGTACTCTCTTGGAAAGCTTGGGCTACTTGAGCTTGAAACCAGGCAGGTAGAAAAGGGTGAAGCACAGGGTCAAAGGAACCGAGGGCTCCAAAACCAGAGCCAGGTGGCAGCAAGGCCTGGGTGAGTCAGAGGCTGTTTCATGTGCCGCCTGTAATGGAGGCTTACTTGGGAAGGACCTCCAAAACCAGAAGAAGCAGAGGGGGGATCCTGGTTTGGTTCGGTGGACAAAATGGCTACTTTGAGAACAGCCAGCTGCTTACTCCCACAGATGGACCCTAGAGTGGGGTGGAGCAGTTCTAGAAAGATTGTAGCAGTGAGCAGACAGCTGGTAAATGGAGGAAGCTCAAACTGTCCAGCAGCATATAGCTGACTGAATAGCAGCCAAGATCCCACACACACACAGACACCCAGGGGGGTCCAGAAATGAGTTCTTCAGGGAGAAGGAGAGCCCAACCTTCCCCAGAATAAATCACTAATTTCAGGTAGTTGTGGTGAAACAGATGAAGCTGGCCCCTTTATTTTATGTGAAAGAGGGACTTCTACACCTTGGGCAATGGGAGAAGTTTTGAGGGTGAATGTTTTTGAGTCTTTGGGGGTAGAGGTACCAGGAATACTTGATCTATGTAAGTAACACAGTCCTATCATAGGAGGGGGAAAACAATACTTAATTACCCTATGGGTCAGGGAAGAACTCCAGGTATAGTTAAAGGTCATTGGTTGAAAGCCAAGATACCAAGACATCTCATTAGGATAGGGTGGGTGTTTCCAGAAATCTCCAGGTGCCTGTTGGTCGGTTTTCTTATCAGGAAAGGTTTGGACATGTAATCTCCCTGAGGGCTATGTGATACTCCTTAGAAGATCTGGGGTTCCCCAGATCCGGTAAAAGTGAACCCAGCTGAGAAAGGGATTCTGTCATCCTATACCAAGCTCAGAGGCTATCTGGAAATGCCAGACTAGTTATTTTTAAAGCTATCTTTTATTATCATTTGTTTTGCATAGCCATTCTCTACTTCATAGCCTTTTTACATGGGTAAATTTTTGTAATCTCATAATAGTCCTGTCACATGCATAAGATGAGAATGCTGTTCCAATTTGGAGAAAAGAAATGAGTAGTAGAGTTCTTACTTGAATCTAGGCTATCTGATTCTGTCTGTTGTGCAAGTAGCATAAGACCATTCCTCCAGTGTCCAATACATCTTAGTTTTTAAGTGCTTTTAAGAAAGGACACTCAGACTAAGCAAAAAAAGTTTACCTTAAAAAGCACCACCGGGGAGTCACTTGCCCTAATTTCTTTTTTTAACCTCCCTAAATATCTAAAACTGTTTATTCAGTATTAGTGTTAGTAATATGAGGGGCCATTTATTATTGTCATGACAAGATTATGTAAGTATTCTGTTGGTTTAAGTACCCAGTCCACTCCCAGGAGCAAAATGAAAGCCCAGTATAATTTTGACTCTTTAGAGACAGTTTCCAAAGTGACACAGAATGTATGCTGCATGAAAGGGTAACTATTTTTACATGTAGCAAGAGTCAACGTAAATGGGATTCATGATATGTGTGCCTCATCTTTTTAACTCATAACGATATATGGACATTTGTATGTCAAATACTTCTATATTTGGAACCTACAAACTATTGGGGAGAAGATCATTAAAGTCATTCAAATATATTTCAAAGAAGAGATTAGGTAAAAATGAGTGCTTATTGTTTATTTATTGAATACACAAGTGTACATGATGAACAACCTTTGAAAGCAGAAGATATGAGATTCCTCAGGACAACAGTTAACACTTTTCTGTTCCATTTTCAAGTGAGACAGGTATATAAAAAAAACTACAAAAATTTCAAGCTGGATATTAAATTTCGGTGTGAAAAACTCAATGTCAGTATGTAGCTTTCTTTTTTGTGGAAGAAAATTATCAAGGTTATATTTTATTACATTTCATATTTAAATTGGAAACAAGTGTAAAGATTTGCTTTGATTTGAACATGGCTATCTTCATACAGTGCATTTCTTGTTGAAAGAATTTTGGGGCATGTGGTGGTACTCACATGGCATCCCCATGCTCAGACGGCTGAGCAGGAACATTACTGGTGTAAGGATAACTTAGCGGAATATCCTGTCTCCAAACAGAAAGTTAGCGTTGTTTTATATTAGTAATTACATTTCTTAAAGAATTATTTATTTTATTTTTGAGAATTTAAATGCACACCTACAGTGAAATATGATCACATCTAATCCTTGTTTCCTCTCTTTAACTTCCTGCATCTATCTCCCAACATGACCCCTGTTAACTTCATGTAATTTTTATAACCCACTAACTGCATTCAGTGCTGCTTATATATACGTAAGTATGGGATGTTCCATGAGAGCATTAATACCTATGAGCATGCGTATCTACCCCACTCTCTAGTAACTATTGATTGCTTATAACATTAAGGAAGGAATGAGCCCTGGAGGTCAACTACTCCATCTTTGGAGGACTTGAGGCTTTTTCCAGTTTTGTGCCTCAAGACCCTTCCTTGCCTCTTGCCGTGTGCCCATTCTCCTTGATCTACACAACCTGTTTTTTATTGATTAGAAGTTTTTGGTTTTTTCCTTATTCATTGTGTTGAAGAAAGGGGCTATTAAACATAACTGCAGTAGAAAAAGTAAATAAATATGGAAGGCAGGAGTCAGTACAACAGTGTGATTTTTTTTTTTCACAACAGAGAGGGGGGAAATTGGGACATGAAGGATTTGGCTAGCATACATAACTCTAAAATCAAAGGATCTAGACTAGCACACCTGGCCGTAGAGACCTGTAGAAGGAAATTGTTCTGGTCAGCATGATGAGGTCATACACAGGCATAGCCAAGACTCAGTATAGGGAAGCTTTATACTCAGGCCTCAGATACATGCAGTCATTCCAGAGTATCTCAAGCTTTGCTCTACTAAAGATATGTAATTCCAGGCAAAACACACAGTTTGAATTCTGCATAAGACTTGAGACATGAAACAATTGAGTGTCAGAAAAAGACAAAAAAATTTTGCCTCAGCCATGGGCAATGATGTCCTGACCATTTTAGGATTTTCTCATTTATTTATTAGAACTCCAGAGGTTGGAGGCTGTCAAATATTTTTATCTGTAGGAAGATAAAAATGAAACTGTTACAAGGCAGTCATTATTGTTGTATTTTATGTTGAGTTCATCCTGTATTGTCTATTTCCACTGTTGCTACCTTCCACCAGCCAGGCTTTCCATGCCATACTCCTTCTGTCTATGAAAATGATTTTTCCCCAAGATTAACGAAGAAAAATTCAAATATTTTCACCTATTATAGTGCTAATAACCTTCCTTGTAGAGGTCATTTTCTGCCCTTTGTTACCTGCTCCTTTGATGCAGATAATGTCAGTATCTTCTCTGCCTTCATCAAAAATCTGTTCATTCCAGTTCTGAGGTTGTTTTAAAATTTGGATTGAAGTGGAATGCTCTCTTATATCACTTGGGTAAGTACAGCTCATTTTCAAGTACCTAGCCAAACTGTATCAGCCTTTCAAATGACTGTAGCTAATTAAGATGAAGTCTTTCTCCTAAATTTTTAGTTGTTTTCACATTAGATTTATCTGTTCATTAAGCACTTTTTTTTTTTTTTTTTTTTTTTTTTTTTTTTTACCAGCTGTGAACTCTACCATGTGTAATCCACTGGAGATACAAAACATCTTCACCAACTTAGATTTCAATCGTTCTACTATTTTACATAGTATTTTCTATTATAGTAATAAAATTAAAAATCCAAGTGCAGGGCCAAGGCTTTATATACAGAGTTGAAACTTTAAGGCAGTTCTTGGATCATTTACTTTAAGCATAGTTTTACTATATGTCATAAGAATTAGAACTTAGTAGAGAAGTCAGTGTTTAATAAAAAAAAAAACTGAAAACCTTTGTGAGCTTCAAAAATATACCAGCACACATCCAAATGCATTCAAATGTCATACAGCTAAAACCAGTTTCTAAGAAGCCCATATTTACTATTTGAGTTAAGACGTATGTATCTTACAGATGTGTTTCCGTATCAGTTTTTGTTGATATGTATCCACCAATGGGAATGTGTGTGTGTGTTCATATCTCTATGAATGTGGGCTAGCTTTCATCTGCTGCTGTCTTTTTAAAACTTGTAAGTTGTTTGTAAAGCTGAAGAGAATAGTTAATGTAGGCTTGGCTTCCAGCAGTCATGATGACTTGTCTTCATCGCAAACTTGCTTTGTTTATTCCAGAACAGTACACTGTGCATGCTTGTTTTGGAATTCCAAGACTACAGTACAGAGGCTTCCTGTTCTAAGCAGAGCGCAGTCATTTTGTTTATCTGAAATCATTCTTAACCCAGTAAGTACTACCCAGATATGCTTCCATGATCACATCTTTTTAGAGCCTTGTGTCTCTGCACATATATGTGCAATCAAAATGAAAGGTATCTCTTTGATACAAAACATTTCACATTACGAAATTAGAAAAGTAAAGAACACTGCATAATAGAAGTATGAATAGAATCCTAAAATCATGACTAATGGATAAATAACGACCTAGCATGAACTCAGTGGCAGGCTCTCTGATCACCTCCTCCTGGGTCTTGCAGCCTTGCCAGGCCACAAAGGAAGACAATGCAACCAGTCCTGATGAGACTTGATAGGCTAGGATCAAACAGAAGGGGAGGAGGACCTCCCCTATCAGTGGACTGGGGAGAGGCATGGGGGAGAAGAGGGAAGGTGGAATTTGGAGGAGATGGGGGGGGGCTATAGCTGGGATACAAATTAAATAAACGGTAATAAATGAAAATATTTTTTTTAAAAAGAATGCAAAAAAATGAATTGGAGAGCAACAGAGCAGAGAGAGAGAGAGAGAGAGAGAGAGAGAGAGAAACTTGGGCCCTGGGGGGCCTACAGAGACTGATATTTCAACCAAAGACCTTGAATGAAGAGGACATAAACTCCCTGCTCAGAAGTAGCCCATAGGTTGCTTAGTTTCCAAGTGGATACCCTAGTAAGGGGGCTGGGGCTGTCTCTGACTTAAACTCAGTGGCAGGCTCTTTAATCACCTCCCCCTGGTGAGTGCAGCCTTGCCAGACCACAGAGGAAGATGATGCAGCCAGCCTTGATGAGACATGATAAGCTAGGGTCAGATAGAAGAGGAGGAGGTCCTCCCCTATCAGTGGGCTAGGAAAAAGGGCATAGGGTGAGAAGAGGAAGAATAGGTGCAACTGGGAGGAGACAAGGGAGGAGGCTATGGCAGGCATATAAAGTGAATAAATTGTAATAAACAAACAAAGAAAGAAAAAAAAGAAAAAACGCATATGAAACTGTAATGCAAATTGTTAGCAAACCTCAAGCTAGTACATTCTCAATAGATTATACAAATAGAACTTCATAGTGATGTATTTAATTCCTTATCCTATGGGAATTATTTTTTTCTTTTGAAATGTTTCCTCCCATTTAAAAACCTTATTGATTTATTCGTCAGAGGAAAACTCATTACTACTGATGTGGAGCTAGCCAAAATTCCAGAAAATAAGTAGAAACAATGGGTGAGATCACTTTTACTGCCAAGCAGCTAAGAGGTCACTACCCCAGTCAAAGTCTATGCTGCTGGAGGGAGTGCCAGTTCCCATAGGAAACCGGCTCTCACACCATCTCAAGCAGGGAAATCAAACAGAACAACCAACAGAGAGGTGTGAGTAAAGCCATAGAGAAAAGTAAGATAAGCAGAACAAACACATTCAGTGGGGGTGGAGGGGAGATTATGCAGTGATATTGCTAATCTACTTTAGGTTAGTTCAAACTCCAAATTTCTTCCTGTAGTTTCTATCAACTACTTGAAATACTTGTCCCCAGCTTTCTTTCATTTAACTGTCCCCTGACAGAGTCCTCACTTGCACAAGAACATGCTGTATTTCACACTTAAAATTTGTAAAAGAGTAGATCTTAGATATTCTTGGCAAGGTAATATTACTGAAGCCCATGTTACAGTAAAAAGGATTGCAAAAAAAAACAAAACAAAACAAAAAAAAAACAAAAAAAAAACATTGTGTGAGGTAATAAATATAATTTTATAGCCTTGATGGTTTCCCAAATATATTCTGATCACTAAACTCAGCCAGCTGAACATTGTTATATGTTGCTTATGGATATGAACATCTCCTGAGCGACATTGTTTTTACATGACCTTTTGGCAACATTCTTTTACATGTTTCATAAGCTCAAAGAATTACCATTTACTGTAGTTCTCAGTTGGTGCCTTATAATTTACTAAAGGGTTCAAGCTTTAAAAACACAAAGACCCCTTTAAATTTCAGGGCTTTGATGTTTGCTGGGACCTGAATAGATGGTAAGGATTATTTTAGTTAAGTGTAAACTGAACTGGTTAGTACTGTATCTTTCTTCTAAGCAGCAGTTTACCTAACACTTTACAGATTATTGCCATTTACAAATATAAGTAGACATGTTCTTGTTTGTCCTTATATATAATGTATGGGTCAGCTACTCATTTGCTTGCTATCTACTTTTCTAAGGAATGAAATCAAGTTGAGGAAAAGAACAGAAGAAAGTAGACTAAATTTGGGTGAAGAGGAAGATGCTGTTATCCATCAATTCAACTACAAATTTTAAGAGAAATGCATTATAGTTTATGAATAATGTTGACTGGGGACTTGAATACAGAAAAGCTGATGTCTTGTTTTACCGTTTTGACCACAGTAAATATCTTGGATCACAGCACTAGCTCAGTGGAAAATATATGATTCTTAACATTTGTTATCACTATTTGAATACTCCAGTATTTTTGAAATGAATGTAAACATGACTTTCTAGGTCTGTGTGATCCAGCTGGAATACAGACATGCCTTTAATCCCAGGAGACAGAGGCAAGCAGGTCTCTGAATTCAAGGCCAGCCTAGCCCAGAGCAAGTTTCGGGTAAAGAAAAGCTTAAGTCTAGGCTTGCTGGTACACTGCTTTAATCCCAGACTCAGGGGAAAGAAGCATGCAGATCTCCGAGGTCTAGTCAGTGCTATTCAGGCATTTCAATTGAGTCAGGCAGTTGAGAGGCAGTGCAGAAGAGCTGAGTTCATAGCAGTTCAGTTTGTGGAATTCAGAGGCATTTTTTTTTTCTGGGATAGTTTTATAGAGAGAGGTTGAACAGAGAAAAACTAGACATGGATGAAGACAGAACTAGCCAAAGGATGAGAAGGAGCCAGAAGATTAGAACCGATTTTCAGAGTTTGAGGCCAAGCAGACTTATTTCGTGAGAAACTGAGAGAAGCAACACTGAATTAGTCAGCTTGGAAAGAGGTCTGAGCCACAACAGTTGAGTTGAACAAGCCAGCCCTGAGTTCAGAAGGAACTAGAAAGGGTGAGATTATTCTGCAGTTAAGTCTCAGAGGCTGAAACACTCCAGGCCTGGATTAGATTGTACAGAGGCTAGAAGTTTACAGGACTAGGGCTAGGTCAGCAATTGGAGGCAGTAAGTCTCCCAGACGACAATTAGATCAGGCAAATAAAAAATACTTTAACAAAACACTTCTCGTAGCAGGAACATGAATGGGCATGTGTTCCTTCTAACTGATTGTAGATAAGTATATTCTTTATTTATTTCCTACTATTACACTCTGGGAACCGTCAAACAGTAAGACAATGGTGACTAACACAATGGCTACTGACCAACTTATAAAAAGGTGCAAAAAGCTAATTAAGTCAGATTCAAAGAAGTTGTTTCTCATGAGACAAAAGTTATTGGGATTATTTTTAATGGATGCAGTTCATGTTTTTAAACATGTTCATATATGTTGAGAATTATAATAAGCTTCCTTTATAACTGCTCGCCATTACACACACACTCGGACATGCTTACTCCATTACTAATAAATTCAGAGACGTTTGTACCCAGGGCATTTAAAGCCCAAACATTTCAGCTTGATTTCACAAGCTCTATAGGTTTCAGCAGATGCTAACTCTTCCTCCTCCTACAACCTAGCATGTGAACAACACGTGGACACGACACTCCTGCACAGTGAACTGAAATTGGCTTCCAGATTTCAGAGCTGTTGTTTATTCTGTTTTCAGATTCGCCCTGCGTCACCACCCTCCACTCTGCCTCCTACTCAGCATTAATAGCAGCATCCCTTTGGAAGGCCCTGGATCCTATCCAGGAAGAGCTCACTGACCTGGTTATCCTTTGTCTGACCTGCACACCCTCTCTTCCTCTGGCACCTCAATAATCTGTTGGTTCTTTGAAGCAGGTTAGTTATAATGAAAAACAACTGCAACTACCTGAGAACGAGGCTTTGCTTTGTTTTTATGTTAATGTGTGCCAGTGTTCCATTTTGTGATTCTGACATGTTACTCTCATGTATCTGTCACTTAGTAGGACAGCAAAAAACAAGCTTCTAGCTCATATTTATTAATCTGAAAAGGTTAGTACAACTATTGTTTACAAAAGAGAAATCACCTAGTAATGATGAAGCACATTAGCACGAGACACTGGAAAAATTATTGACCTAGAGCTGAGGAGAGGTTCGCCCTTGCTAGAGAAATTTGGCTACTACCTCTCTCTCATTCTATTTTCTCAAATACTATCCTCACCTTCTGTTGATATAATCCTAAAATAAGACTAGGAATATTCTGCTAACAGACCCTTCCACACAGAAGCAGAATGGAGAGTGCCTGAGAGGACCTTTCATAACTTGGGCATAAGCCTCCCTGACAGCACTTACATTCTGAGGGTAAGGCTATATACTCTCTCTAAAAAAAAAACAAAAAACCAAAAAACCAAGTAGTCACAGTGACTGTTGATTAGCATAATCAAGAGGAAGCCAGGGCACGCTCACAAGACGTGAGGAGGAATATCTGACAGGCTTGTCAACACTGGCTACTATCGGAAAATTGTAAATCTAAAAGCCTGTTCCGTATGCATGAGAAGTAGTAATTTTATAAATGGATTCTGAATAGCCTAAAAGGAGTCAATGCTGCCTTAAATAGCAGGTAATTTTCTCCCTTCTTTTGGGTAAGGGTAGAATTAAATTTGCAATTTCATCAGTTCTCGAAGTCTTCGTGTGGGAAAGGGCCTCAGTAGCCATGTAGTCTCTCAAGTGAGTGGAACCTCACAGACACAGCCAAGACTGCTGTGTTAGGACGCCATATTCACTGCGCAGAAATTCACCCTGCTTCAGGATGAACTGATCTGTAGAACATTCTGAATATTAATGGGCTTTTTTTCTAAGAAAGACACTGCATTGAATATAGTTCAATGCACAGATTTTTCTATGCTTATATGGTGTTTCTTCTTTCTTTCTTTTTTTTTTTTTAGAAAATGTCTTACTATTATTGTATGTGTACACACATGGGGAAGACATGGGAAGGGGATGAGGGGGACAATAGGATGCGAATGCCACAGCATGCACATGGAAGTCAGAGGACAGCTGGGATAAGTGGGCTCTTCTTCCACCTTTATGTGGATTACGGAAATCACCTGCAGATCAGCTTGCCCAGAAACACCTTTACTTGAGGAGCTATCTCACCAGCTTTGCACTCATTTCTCCCCTCCCCCCATCATCTATTATTTTAATTTCTTATTCTTTCAGGAATTCATTCTTATACCCTCAGGAATCTCGCCAGCTGAATTTCCCACAGTTGTTGGCAACGTTTCCAATGGGCTTGTAATTACAGTTAATTGCTTTTGTTAGAAAATGTGACAAAACAAACTGCATTTAAATGGAAGGTATTTTCAAAAGAGTACTTCCACTAAATGTGCCTTGTTTTACTTACAGCACACTTCCTAGCCATTCCCGAAACTTGTGCCTTTGAAATTCAGATAGGAGAGTTTTCCCTTCTGCAAGCAACATGGAGAAGTGGCTCTTAGAGAATCCTCATATTAGGACTCTGTTCACCACAGGCTGGAACTGGCCATCTGCCAGTGAGCCTCGTCTTAGTATCTTTTTAATGTCCTAGCTTCTGTCTGAACACTGACCTCCCTTCCAGTTTTGTGCCATATTGCTCTTCGATAGTTTTAAATTTCTAGAGAGATGCTTGACATACTATCTCATTGACTCCTAGTCTCAATAAGATTCTACTCAAACTGGCTAAAAGTCATTGTTGCATAGGAAGAAAGCTGTGTTCTGGTAAGTGTGGTAACCCTCATCTGTGATTGTCACAAGTTTAATCTTTACCGTTGTGTAGAATTCTGTATGCTTATCCAGTTGTTTCAATTGAGAATATATTTAAAAATATAAAGATATCCAGATTCCTAGATCCCATAATAGTCCAGTAAAATGACGTTTGCATAATTCTTGAGGATACGGACCAAGTTTTATGACAAGTAAGTGAATTGATTATTAATTTCTACTTAGAATTATCATGAGCAACATTTGACAGCCTAACAGGCTGAAGGTGACTTTCCTTCTTCTGGCTAACCTTTAACAATTTTTAAGCAAAAACTGAGGATGTTTGCATAATCCTTTCCACTATCCCAGACTCTGCTATAGATAGCAAGGAAATGTCATTCCCTTTGATGCAGGAGAAACTTGAAGTCATAAAATTGATTCTATAAAGTTTTTGCTAATAAACTTGGTTATGAAATATTGAGCTATACAGAGTAGAATTTAGCTGAAAAGCCCTGCCTCCAACATGACTAGAAGATTAGCAGTGTGCTAACAAAGCTTGTTAGAGACGGAGAATGAAATTTGCGCCCCAATTGAAGTCTAAGGTTGCTGAGAAAGTTTTTGCTAAAGTTTATTCACCAAGATAAAACTTCAGTTAGACTCCATTCCCAGAGCAAAAGCTAGATAACCCTGACTATCCCAATGCCATAGAACACACCTCTAAGGGGCAGTACAAGTAGGCAGTGCAGGGTCACAACCACCATCAAGTGCTGACCTGCCATTAAGTCCCCTGTGCTCTTACCAGAAAAAGGATAATTCTGCCAGGTGGCAAGATGGCCTGGGATAACAACTACTTAAAAAGAACAACACTGGTGTACATGAGAAATATTTCCGACAATATGTTTGCTGTGTGTGTTGTCGATCCGCCCACGTGGACAGATCTGCAGTCTCTTGCTTCTGTTTAAATGTTCCAAAGTGTCACTTGGAGATGGGATCGGAAAGATTTAAGGATGACAGTGTATGTAGTGTAAGCCTAAGGCATATGTATGTAAATCAGTGAAGTCTATTTGAAGCCGGCTCCACTTTGGGCATTAGCCAAAGATGGATCACCCAATAATAAAAAGCTTTTTCTCTTATTAATCTCTAAGTGTGCAGAATGAATTCACACCGGGAAAGCATATAATTTCTATAATACCTTCACCCCACAGAAAATTCAGGCTTCCCTGGAGGTTTTAAGTGGCAAGACACAAGTGGCTCTCCAAGTCTCTTATCTCTGTTACATCTGACTACCAGCTTGTGCAAAACTTAGATTAGTAGAAGTCTGAGACTATGAATTTGTTCATAAAAGAATGAGCTGTGGTTGCAGTTGTGATCTGGAAAGCAGGGCATATACATGACTTTTCCTTAACTTGGCAAGTCAGCAGCAATTCCTTGAAACATTTTATTGGCTTATAGAGAAGTTCCCAAAGAATCTTAGGCTCATTTAGCTACGTTCTTTTAGCTACAGGAATGGATTATTGCTAGTTTTATTTGGTGACTATTTAAGCCTCTTATATCATAAAGAAAGAATGAGATGAAAGATATTTTATATCCAATGATTAAATCCTTCATTTGTGGTTCTGTACTAGTTCATACCTTACTATAGTATCTTCCTTGACAAAGTGCAATAAAGTTTGGACAAAATGTATTAAAAAGACCCAATTTGTGTCACATCTTCACTAGAACTTTAATTTTAACAACACAATAATTCATATTGAGGGGAAATGCCAGCCATTTCATTATTTTAGGAGATAGCCCATATTGTTATACAGGGTAGTCATATATGGTATTTCTAAAAGGATGCAAGCGACAAAAAAAAATTCCCACGTGTTTAACTATATTTCCTTAGTTCACACAACTGATGTGAATATTATTAGGCTGTGGGCAATGGCAGCTACTAAAGTAACTCCACTTTTAACTAAGTAGTCAACATTAAATTAAACCTCTACCGTGTGCTAACTCAGTGACAGCAGGATCTACTCAAAGTTGCCCTGGAGACTCATTCAATTACTTAGTGGGGACCAAGCAACTAAGATGGCTGTATCTCAACAGGGGAAAAGACAGCAAAGCCATTAGAATAAAGACTGACAGAAGAGAACAAAATAGGAAGCAGATTGAAACTGCACACAGTACAGAGGTTCAAATACACACACATACATGAGATAAACCTGGTGAAAAGAGGTTGGAAAAACAGACATGTTCAGCAAAGTCAAAAGAATTAGGAAGATGCTATCAAGGAGCACTGTGAGAAATTTACTGTGCAGCAGAAATGAAATGCAATTGTATGAATTAAAAAAGGGAAAGAGTGGCAAATAGGTTCAAAACAGCAACTAGGACTGCATGTAGATCAATGGCACAGTGCTTGACTAGCATAACCACAGCCCAAGGGTCAGCATCCAGTGCCATAAAATGCTCAAATAAAATAAAAGGTGATCAGAACAGTGGTATTATGAGAGAAAGTTTTTGTCTTAGATCAATCGGTCACTTCTTTTTATTTACTCATTCACTTAAGTTATAACCTCTTTCAAAAGGTTTTCACCTATATCTGAAAACCCACAGTAATGCAATCAATAAACAAGAACAGGGGAAGGAAAGATACCGAGCATGGGAAAAAAGAATAAAACCAGTGGGTTATTCGAGAAAACAGCAGGGGTGACACACAATCCCATTTGGATTTCCAACCTCCAAAGTAAACAGGAAATTATAATCTTTTACAAGATTTCCAGGGGCAACAAGAAACAGTCTCCAGCTGCACAACAAAGGCATATGGGCTGACACGTCCGTGAAATTTATCTTGTGTTTTTAATCAAGAGAGTAGACTGCCTGATAAAGGTGATGGCACACCCGATGCCAATTCTACAATAAATACGATATAAAATGCTGAGTGATGATGCTCCAATTTCCTTGCTTCACTCCAAATCATAACTTCATAAATATTTCTGGAAAGGCAATTATGCAAACGGTCCAGCTAAGCCACTCCTAGATGGTCTGGCTTACCTAAGAGCAAAATTTGGCTAGTTGAGAGAACACCATATCCTTCCCAACCATCGTCAGGGAATACCGTTTTCACAACAAATCAATCATACACGAGGTAGCTTTTCATAATCTAGTCATTAGGTACCAGAAGATAATCTGCCAAATAATTCCCACCTAGGATTTGCTGCCAATTAACTACATTTTCAAAGCCAGGCCGCTCCTGGTTAAATACAATCTACTTACCTTATTTCCCACCGCTTCCCTATTTTCTTCTCTGGAGTTACTTTGCGTTATAGAATGTGCGAGAATATTATTCTTAGGTATGGCTCCCCAGGTAGTTGTTAAGAGCAGATTTTGTTTATAGGGTAATTCTGAAAATGCTATAAACTTGGAGAGATTACAAGTGTGCCTTATTCTATTAACTCACTCAAAAAAAAAAAAAAAAAAAAAAAACAACCTGTATGTAAATTCCCGATACTCCAAGCTCCAAGTAATTTTACTTTCTTTTCTGGTGGGGAAAAGCAGTACTGATGGTTTAAAGAAGCAGTATTACTTATTTATTTGTTTGTTTATTTATTTATTTATTTTGTAGTGCTGGGAACTGAACTTTGGGCCTCACAGACGCTAGGCAAATGCTCTGCCGCTCGCCTATGCGTCCTGCCCAAGAAGCTGCATTTTGTCATAGAGAATCATTCACCAGCTAAGAAACCTTAAACTAGGGAGGGGCCCACACATGGACAAAATAAAGACAGTCTTGAGATCTACCATAGCTCACAAGCCTTGAACTAGGGATCCTCTGTCACATGTTTCTTCCAGGAATCAGTATGGTGAGTCTGAAGTGCCTGTTGTTCCTGTAGACTGAAGACAAGCGATGTTACTGGTAACAAAAGTTTACCTGAGGTCGGCAGCTTTCCCGGTTTTGTTCATGCACATCACATCCCTCGTCTGGTACCCAATCTGGATGTCCCAGTATCTGTTCTCCTGCCTGTTTTGTCTGTTTCGGTTTCTCTTCTTCTTGATGAGCTCGCGGGCTTCTGGGTCCTTCACGGCCTTGCCTCTGTCTTTCACCCTCTCCTTGTTCTTGCCTCGACGCCTGGCTTGCCTGGCTTGTCGTGAGTGTGGCACGGAGCATGCGCTCCAGGGCCCTACCTGCAAGCTATACAAGCTCTCCTCTGCCTCGCAGGGGTTGGACTGGCACACCTGGAACTCGGTGAGGTTGGGACAGCCAGAGCCGCCAAACTGTGGCGGGGCTACCACGTGCCTCGTGCGGTGCTGCAGGCCGCTGCCGCAGGTCCTGGAGCACTCGGACCAGGGGGAGAACTCTGACACGATGCAGTCTTGCTGGCAAGGGATGAGGCAGGCCTGCTCCAGGAGGGGCTTGGGCTCAAAGTACTCACAGATGATGTCCTCGGCGGGAACGTCCTTGTCCTTCTGGATGCACGTTATCTCCCTCACTTGGATGCCTTCATCCCCCTTCACGCATTCTCGAGCTTTCTCCAGGCTTTTGGAAATCACAGGCTGGCACTGATTCCAGGGTCCCAGCCTCCAGTCGTACAGCTCTTTGTGCCAGTCACAAACTTTGAAACAGTTCTGTTGGTTACTGGGTCTCGCAGCCTGCTTGCAGTTCGTATGTAATGTTGTCCAGCCTTCCACATGAGCACACCATACGGCCCGGGTCTGGATGCCGCCTGGTCCACAGTCATCTCCCATGCACCGTCCCCAAGGACCTACAAAACAGCGCAAGAGTTAGTTAGCGGGGCCACGGAAGGAGAGCGACACGCCATTCCCATTTTAGAAAGACATCTCTAGATTTAGTACATTAACTTCCCCGACATCTTTTTAAGTAGGTCTCTGTATGAGACGACTGGAAAATAATGATGGTCCCCGAGTACTGCTACGAGAAGCAACTGTGTCAGGAGTCTATATAAAGTAACAGCTGGGGCAATTTCACTTCGGGTCCTTTTGGGATTACTAAAAGTTTGCTTTGATTCATTTCCTTTATTTCAGGTAGATGGAGACGGTTGCTCATAAAGGGCACGAGAAACTTGGCACAGTGGAAACCCATTATTCTTGCCTCACGCCTTGAACTCTGCTTTAGTAAGTGGTAAAGAAAATAGCCCCTCGTGAAAGCCTTTTCCTCCAGGCTTTCTTTGCCTGGGCAATTAACTATTTTGCAGAAAACGCTCTCCCTCACCTGCTTTTTTATTGTTGCAGGGTATGACTGCAAAGGTCTAATGGTGTATACAGTATTGCTGATAGAATTTAAAGTGAGACTTTATGGTAACTAAAGCTGGAAATCAAAAATCTTTTTTTTTCTTGGAAGGTACTTGCTGTAAATTAAAAACAAACAAATTTAAAAAAATACCTCAGTGAACTATAGAAATGAGCAAAGAAATTAAATTTATGCTAAAAACAAAACAAAACTTCTCAATTGCCTGATCCTTTTGTTGAGCAATGACTCTGAATTCTTTCAAGTCATTCCTTTGTTAAATATGAATAACTTGGTGTTTTATGGGACACGTGAGTCAATAGTTTGAGTATGAAAGGGAGCTTGTTATCCCGGAACATTTTTCAATGTAAGACGCAGGTCTTACATTACTTTCTTTTTTACGTCCTTACCTTCCTGGTTATTTGTTAATAACCAGTTGCAAATAGATTCTTCTCTCATATAATACATCCCAACCATAGTTCCCAGTTTGCCCTCCTTTCACTCCTCCGAGCCCCAACACCTGCCCTCTCCTCCAGATACACTACCCCTTCTTCTCCTCTTCAAAAAGAGAGCAGGCCTCCCAGAGACAACCAAACACGACAAAAGAAGATACAATCTGACGAGGTGAGGCAGGACAAGGCACACAATCGGAGGAAAAGGGTCCCAAGAACAGGCAGAGTCAGAGACACACCTGCTCCAACTGTGAGGAGACCGACAAAAACACGGAGCTAACAGCCATAACATGTACTCAGGGGAATTGGCGCAGACCCGTGCAGGCCTCATGTTTGCCCCTTTGGTCTCTGGGAGCCCTTGTGAGCCCTGCTTAGCTGATTTGGTGAGCCGTGATCTCCTGGTGCCCTCCAGCCCCTCTGACTCCTACAATATTTTATCTCCTTCAGGTTCCCAGAGCTTTGAGCTCAGAGGTCCAATGAGGACCTCTAATTTAGACTCTTTCTTTGCAAAATGTCTGGCTGTGGCTTTCTGCACCCACTCCCATCTGCTACTAAAGGAAGCCTCTCTGATGACGACTGGACAAAGCAACAAGAATACGTCTCTTGTATATTTCTTTTTCTAAGGCAATTGATACTATTTTCAGGGTGATTACAAACTCGAGGGTATTAAATTAAGAGTACATTTTAGAATTGAGAATAAACACAAAGATCACATAAATACATGATTTTCAAAATGTCACGAAGATGGGTACTTATTTGATGACCCTTGATTGTCATCAGCAAGTCCTAAGTAGGTGAGTTTCACATGATGATGATAGGGTTCCCTAAAACACACACACACACACACACACACACACACACACGCTGCTGCTGCTGCTGCTGCTGCTGCTGCTGCTGCTGCTGCTGCCGCTGCTGCCCTTTTCCCTCAGTCCTACTTCCCTAAGAAAAGGTCTGGTTTCACATTTATTTTTGTCCATGTCTAGATTATGCATAAGGTTTTGTCAGCAAGATACTGAAAAAAAAAAAAAAAAGTGAAAACCATTAAAGTAGGCCAAAGAACTCATTTTGTGGCTCAGAAAAACAGGACAGGGAAGAGTACTGATTTGCCAAATTCCCATCTTGAATGAATAATAAAACCAATTGCATTTCAGATCCAGGTCTTCTGAGACTTGGGCTTCCACGAAGCCTAGGTTTTGAGCTTTAGGGTTAGATGCTGTCCTCTGTGCGAAACAACCATCAATCTACCCAAGAAGAAGTTTTAAAAAATGCATTTACAGTATCTGTTTATTTAACAAAAAGATGTTTGATGGTGTTTTCTTTCTTACAAGTGACACACTAAAATTGTAAACAGAGCAGTGAAGACTTATTTGAGACGTTATGCTAATTAGTCATCTCTTCGCTTAAACTAGCACTAGATTTGATATATCCAGAATACTGTGTCATTAAGTTCATACATAAAGTTGTGTTAGGACTTAAATTTTGAAAAAAAAAAAAAAAACCCTCCTAGATATTGATGGTAGTATTGCATAGATTAAAAAGAGGTGGGGCTTGTTTAAAGTGTCAATAATGAGTATCTGCTGATTATTTTACTCCTATTTCACTTTGTCTCTGTTGATTTTCCTACAATACTTTAGTAGTAGTATTTACAATTTATTCACTTTGAATCCTGGCTGTAGCCTCCTCCCTTATTTCCTACCTGTCCCACCCTCCCTCCCCCTTCCCTATCTTCCTCCCCTTAGTCCACTGACCTCCCCTATTATCTGACCCTAGCCTATCAGGTCTCATCAGAACTGCCCGAATCCTTTTCCTCTATGGGCTGGCAGGGTTGCCCAGACAAGGGGAGGTGATCAAAGAGCAGGCAAAGGAGTTCACGTCAGAGACAACACCTGCTCTCCTTACTGGAGAACCCATATGGAGATTGAGCTGCCCATGGGTTATATCTGAGCAAGTGTCTAGTTATTCTCCATGCATGGTCCTTGGTATACACTCACTTATAAGCAGATGTTAGTCATATACTATATGATAAGCATACTAAAATCTATAGATCTAAAGAAGCTAAACAACAAGGAGGGCCCTAGAGAGGATTATAATTCTCATTCAGAGGACAAATTGAATAGACACTGAAAGCAGTTGAAGGGAAGGAACAGGATGGGAGCCTACCACAGTTGTCCTCTGAAAGACCCCACCCAGCAGGGAATTGAAGCAAATTCAGAGACTCACAGTCAAGCTTTGGGCAGAGTTTAGGGAGTCTAATGGAAGAAGGGGGAGATAGAAAGATCAGGAGGAGACAGGAGCTCCAAAAGGTTGCCAACAAAGAAAAAAAAATCTGGGCCCAGGGGTCATGCCAAGACTGATGCATCCTACAATACTTTTGATGATTCCTTACAGACTTGCAGAATAGTCCATTTGAGAATCATAAAACTAAAGACACATCTTAATAAAAACACTTTGTAGAGTATATAAAACTGTAGAGTTAATTTCACATATTAGTTTCCTTTCCCCATTGTGTTTGAACAAAACTGTTATCCTATTTCTCACAGAAAGGCACATTTATATTAGACTCAAGGCTAAAGTAGATGCTGTTAAGTTGGTATTTTAAAGCATAGGTACCTTGTGCTAACTCAGAATCTAAATCCAAAAGCAAGCCAAGAAAATTCTTCCCTCTCTCCCTCCTTCCTTTCCTCCCATCCTTTGTCTCTCTCTCCTGCCCTCCCTCCTCCTCCTTTTTTTCCTTTCTTTCTTCCTTCCTTCTTTCCTTTCTTCCCCACCTCTCCCTCTCTCTTTCTCTCGCTCTCTCAGTTTTTTGAGACAAGTTTTTTTTTTGTTTTGTTTTTGTTTTTTTCTTTGTAGTTCTGGCTGTCCTGGAACTCATTTTGTAGACCAGGCTGGGCTTGAACTCTCTAGAGATCCATCTGCCTCTGCCTCCTGAGTGCTGGGATTAGCTGTATCACTACACCCAGATCAAAATTTTTTGATGGACTGTTGTTTTCCACCCCTGACAATAATTATGAGATTAGACCAATTATTCAGTTTAGTATTTTATTCCTAGAATAAAACAAATGAGCAATAGCTATGCTTCTTTCTCCAAGGCCCATCATCAATCTAGTCTCGGGTTCTTAGTCACATTAGCAGTGTCAAGTATTTGTTCTGGCCTTACAGAATGGGCCTTAAATCCAATTAGAAAGTGGTTAGTTAGTCCAGTACCATCTGAGTACTATTATTCTGCCAAAGGAAAATAGCAACAAAATTACTCCTAATGACATACTGCTATACCCATAGGTCAGTGGGTCACTCAGCCCTCATTAGAGAAGTTTCTTCTCGCAGTGGATGACCCACAACTGGACGATGTGAAGAAAGTGATAGTTGGGAACACAACATCCTAAACTGGATGTCTTCATCAAAGCTCTCCTTTCTAGGTTCAGGGATCTATGTGTAAGATAAAGCATAGAGATTGCAATAGCCAGAAGGGGTGGATGGCTCCAAGGCTACAGGATCTTACAGATACAACAGGACCGATGCACCTGTGAGCTCACAAATATTGTGGCAGTAACATGAGGGGTCCAAGTGCAGGGTAAGTAAACACAGGCTGTCACTGTAAGAAGCTATCTGCAATTGATACCCAATGCCAAAGGCAAAATCAGTTTACTTCAATGAAGTCTCACTGGGTATGTAAACTACTCTTCAGGTTAAGCCCCATGCTCAGGAGTAGCTTACCAATACAAAATGGCCTAAATTGTATTATACACTTTTTATCTTATGTTGCTTTGTTTGGCCATTTCTTGTCTCATTTTTGCTTGTTTATTTTGATTTTGTTTTTGTGTTTCTGTTGTGAGGTTTGTGCACCTGGTTTTGTTGTTCTATTTTTGTTTTTGTCTCTGTTTGTTGAGAGAGAATGAGGGAGAGAGAGAAAACATAAAGTTGGGTAGGTTGGTGGAAAGGATGTGTGAGAAAATGGGGGATGGGAAAGTATGATAAAAATCTATTATATGAATTGTTTTCAATAAAAGCTTTAAAAAGATGAGCAAGTGCCTTGTGAATATTATAACTTTCTGAGCTTTTAGATTATTTTCATTACTTTCCTGAGCTCTATGCTTCTTCCTCTATCACCCAAGAGAGAAAATTTCAACTCATAAGAGATGCATATAGCCAGGCACGGTGGCACATCCCTCTAATCCCAGCACTCAGGGAGGCAGAAGCAGGCGGATCTCTCTGATTTCAAGGCCAGGCTGGTCTACAAAGTGAGTCCCAGGACAGTAAATCAAGGCTACAGAGAGAAACCTTGTCTTGAAAAACCAGAGAGGGAGAGAAAGAGAGAGATTTCTGTTATAACAGTCAATGAAAATCTTAATTCCTGAACTGTAAAAATTTCTAGCTGATGCTTTGATGCACAGAAACATGTGACATCACTTGTGAATCTACCTTACTAGAAAAGTGAGATTTTAAGTTGACATTCTTATGTTAATGTTTTAAATTTTTGATTAAGAAAAATTTTCACTGTAAATATTGTATGTGACCCTGTGGTAACATAACAACACGCACATAAGTGTATAGTGTGTATTTGATTTTCCTCTTTTGGATTTACTGAACATCAGATACATATGTGGGCCATCTTTCACATATGCTTGATTATATTTTATGAATATAAACTCTGCACTGACACTAAATCAATGGAACAACTAGTTGCATTACGTAGTTTGTGCCTATCTCTCAAGATACTTCAGTCACTAGACAAAAGGGTGTTTCAAATGCACATACAGTTCACTTCCAGTTCTAATTATATGAGTACAGTTTCTTACTGACTCCTCACAGACAACACTGCTCAGTTTCACATATATTCACTCTAAGAAGTGGATGATAGAATATCCCACGAAAATGCAGCAGAGTTCTATAATGATACCAAAACATAAAAAAAAAAAATCCATGATGGTAACTCCAAAAGCAGAGGTGACAATTACATCATTATTGAAAAAACTCGGGGAGGGGCGGAGCCAAGATGGCGACTAGCACACACAGTTTCTGAGCAGTGGGATACCTGATCTTCTGAGTTGGAGAATGGAAGGACCCCCAACCCAGGAAAACCACTGCGAGGCTTTCTGAACACCAGAGAACATCGCAGGAGGTGAAAACTTTGGCCTCCGGTCACCCGGAGACTTGCTTGGGGAGGGAGAGAAAAGATCCTTTGTTCTTGCTGCACTCCCTTCCCCCAGACCTCCTTCCTCCTCGGCACAGCGGCACAGCGGACTCATCTTTCTCAGCGCAGACCTAACTGCCTGGGGTATACAACCGCTGAGACGGAGCCCCAACCACTTTAGCGGCAGACAAAAGCCAGCAGTACGTACCCCGGAGTCCCAGATTCGCACAGCGGCTGCACCATCCTCCCAGGGCGCGAATCTGCTAGACACCATACTAGCTCCGCAGGATCGCCATCTCTGACGGTACGACCCGCCCAATCCCACAGTGACAGAGAATACGCTATATACTCACCGAAACCAGGCAGAAACGTCATACAACCTGGACACACCAGGCACTGGGCCTCCCAAGCTTGGAGAGCACAACAAAGAGATCCCAGGACTTCCCAGAAAGCATTGGGACTAGCAAGCCAGTCTCCAGTTACAGCCGGACGTGGCAGCGGAGCAGCACTGAACTGGCGGGGCACCACAGCCCTCCAGTTTAAGACTAACCAGGGCCAAACCAGAGAACAGAGAGCCTGATTACCCCATCCCTGCTGAAGTGACCACCCTGAAATCTCCAGCTGCAGCAAGACCTCAGAACCTGGCAGTGACAGTAGCACAGAACTGGCGGAACACATCAAAGAAGCAGGGCCAAACCAGAGAGCAGAGAGCCCCGATACCACGATCTCTGCCAAGAGACCTGCCTGTAAGTGAGTGCACCCTTGAGAATCTGCAGTTCCCCAGATCCTGGGTCCTTCTAAATCAGAAGCCAGGCATCGAACCCCCCTCCCACCCACATACCCACTTTGGGAAACAGAGGGGCACTAGGGACATTGAAGTTCCTGCCCTGTGGGCCTGATTGAGGAGCTAAGACAGTTAATACCAGAAATTGCGCTGCGATCATCATTAGCGCCTGCGACATATACAGTACAGAGCCCCTCCCACACACTCAAGGGTTCAACATTAGCCATCACTCTGTCCCTCGAGAAACTCATCCACGCACACTTACACACACAGACACACACGCGCGCGCGCGCGCACACACACACACGCTTGCATTTGCCCCGTTTGCGCCTGCGTACTTTCCTCCCACAGGTACAGCTAGTCCTCAGCACACACTGAGAGTGCTCAGCTTCCTGAAGAACTCTCCAGACACCAGAGAGAGACAGCACCAGTCTGATCTGCAGAATCCAAAAACAAACAGGGAAGGTTTCAGATAAGCCAATGGCCAGAGGTAGGCGAAAGAACACTTCCAACATAAATCAGGACATCATGACTTCACCAGCAAACCCCAAAATCGATGGATACACCAATTCAGCAGAAGCACAGGAAAATGATTTTAAAGCCATGCTTGCCCAATTATTTGAGGCTCATAAGGAGGAAATGAACAAGTCTTTCAAAGAGATGGCCAGTCAATTGGAGGCAAAGAAAGAAGAAATAGACAATATCCTTAAAGAAACACAGGCAAACATAGCCAAACAAATAGATACACAAGTAGAGGAAAAATTAGTGGCATATAAGAAGGAAATGAAAAAAGAAATAGAGGCCATCGTAGAGAGACAGGAATCCAAATTCAAACACATGAAAGAAATGGTGCAAGGCATGAAAACAGAATTAGAATCAATAAAGAAAACACAAAATGAGAAAACCCTTGAGCTGGAGAACTTGGAGAAAAGATCAGGAACCACAAAAGTAAGCATCACCAACAGAATACAAGAGATGGAAGAGAGAATCTCTGGAGCTGAAGACACACTTGCAGAAATGGATACTTCTCTCAAAGAAAAAGTAAAATCAGAAAAGTTCCAATCACAAAATATCCAAGAAATCAAGGATGCTATGAAAAGACAAAATCTAAGAATAATAGGAATTCACGAAAAAGAAGACTCCAGACTCCAAGGTCCAGAAAATATTTTCAAGAAAATCATAGAAGAAAATTTTCCCAACTTAAAGAAAGAGATGTCCATAAATATACAAGAGGCCTACAGAACTCCAAATAGACTAGACCAGAAAAGAAACACATCACGTCACATCATAGTCAAAACACTAAATCTACAGAACAAAGAAAAGATATTAAAAGCAGCAAGGGAAAAAGGCCAAGTAACATATGAAGGTAGACCTATCAGAATCACGCCGGACTTCTCATCAGAAACTATGAAAGCCAGAAGGGCCTGGGCAAGTATCATGGAGACTCTAAGAGATCACAAATGTCAACCCAGACTACTATACCCTGCAAAGCTTTCAATCAACATAGATGGAGAAAACAAAATATTCCATGACAAAACTAAATTTATACAATATCTACACAGCAAACCATCCCTACAGAAGATACTAGAAGGAAAACTCCAATCCAATGAAAACAAATTCACCCAAGAAAACAGGGCATACAGATAATGTCCCAACAAAAATGAAAAGAAAACAAGCAATGAATCAGGGTTAGATCATCGACTCCATTACAAAAGGAACTAACATGCATTGGTCACTATTATCTATCAATATCAATGGACTCAACTCACCAATAAAAAGACACAGGCTAACAGAATGGTTAAGGAAACAGGATCCAACATTCTGTTGCATCCAAGAAACACACCTATGCAACAAAGACAAACACTACCTCAGAGTAAAGGGCTGGAAAACTGTTTTTCAAGCAAACGGTTCCAGAAAACAAGCTGGAGTAGCCATCCTAATATCTAATAAAATAGACTTTCAACCCAAGTTAATCAAAAAAGATAAGGAGGGCCACTATATTCTCATCAAAGGAAAAATCCACCAAGAGGACATTACAATCTTGAATATCTATGCCCCAAATACAAGAGCACCGACATTCGTAAATGAAACATTATTAAAGCTTAAATCATACATTGATCCTAATACCTTAATAGTGGGAGACTTCAACACTCCACTCTCACCAAGGGACAGATCAACTAGACAGACACCAAATAGGGAAATAAAAGCACTCACAGAATCCCTAAATCAAATGGACCTAATAGACGTCTACAGATCATTTCACCCAAACTCAAAAGAGTACACCTTCTTTTCAGCACCCCATGGAACCTTTTCCAAAATAGACCATATAGTGGGCCACAAAGCAAGCCTCAACAGATACAAAAGGATTGAAATAATCCCTTGTATACTATCTGACCACCATGGACTAAAGCTCGACCTCAACAACAACAGAAACAACAAAAAGCCGACACGCACATGGAAACTAAACAACTTACTACTCAATGACAGCTGGGTTAAGGAAGAAATAAAGAAAGAAATTAAAGACTTCCTAGAATTCAATGAAAAGGAAGGCACAACATACCCAAATTTATGGGACACACTGAAAGCAGTGCTCAGAGGAAAATTTATAGCACTAAGTGCCTGCAAGAAGAAATTCGTAACATCACATACAAACAACTTAATGGCCCAACTGAAAACCCTAGAACAAAAAGAAGCAGATACACCCAAAAGGAGCAGACGGCTGGAAATAATCAAACTAAGGGCTGAAATCAATCAACTAGAAACAAATAAAACTATCCAAAGAATCAATGAAACAAAAAGCTGGCTCTTTGAGAAAATCAACAAGATAGACAAACCCTTAGCCAAACTAACTAAAAAGCAGAGAGAAACTATCCAGATCAGCAAAATCAGAAATGAAAATGGGGACATAACCACAGACATTGAGGAAATCCAAACAATTATTAGGTCATACTACAAAAGCCTATATGCCACAAAATTTGAGAATCTAAAAGAAATGGATAATTTTCTTGAAAGATTCCATCTACCAAAACTAAGTCAAGATCAAGTAGAAAGACTGAATAGCCCTATATCTCCCAAGGAAATTGAAGCAGTCATTAACAGTCTCCCCTCCAAAAAAAGCCCTGGACCAGATGGCTTCAGCGCAGAATTCTACAAGACCTTCAAAGAAGTGCTAACTCCAATTCTCCTCAAGCTATTCCACAAAATAGAAACAGAAGGAACACTACCAAACTCATTCTATGAAGCCACAGTCACCTTAATACCTAAACCACACAAAGACCCAACAAAAAAAGAGAACTTTAGGCCTATCTCTCTTATGAACATTGACGCAAAAATACTCAATAAAATACTTGCAAACCGAATCCAAGAACACATCAAAGATATCATCCACCATGACCAAGTAGGCTTCATCCCAGGCATGCAAGGGTGGTTCAACATACGGAAATCCATCAATGTAATCCACTACATAAACAAACTGAAGGAGAAAAACCACATGATCATCTCCTTAGATGCCGAAAAAGCATTTGACAAAGTCCAACACCCATTCATGTTTAAAGTCTTGGAGAGATCAGGAATACAAGGCACATACCTAAACATAGTAAAGGCAATATATAGCAAGCCTATAGCTAACATCAAACTCAATGGAGAGAAACTTAAATCAATCCCACTGAAATCAGGGACAAGACAAGGCTGTCCATTATCCCCATATCTCTTCAACATAGTACTTGAAGTCCTAGCCAGAGCAATAAGACAACTAAAGGAGATCAAGGGGATACAAATCGGAAAGGAAGAGGGCAAAGTGTCACTATTTGCAGATGATATGATAGTATACATGAGCGACCCCAAAAATTCAACCAGAGAACTCCTTCAGCTGATAAACACCTTCAGCAAAGTGGCAGGATACAAAATCAACTCAAAAAAATCAGAAGCCCTCCTATATACCAAAGACAAAAAGGCTGAGAAAGAAATTAGGGAAACAACACCCTTCACAATAGCCACTAATAACATAAAGTACCTTGGTGTGACCCTAACCAAGCAAGTGAAAGACCTGTTTGAGAAAAACTTCAAGTCTCTGAAGAAAGAAATCGAAGAAGATATCAGAAGATGGAAAGATCTCCCGTGCTCATGGATTGGTAGGATTAACATTGTGAAAATGGCCATACTGCCAAAAGCAATCTACAGATTCAATGCAATTCCCATCAAAATACCAACTCAATTCTTTACAGACCTTGAAAAAAAGATTCTCAGCTTCATATGGAGAAACAAAAAACCCAGAATCTCCAAAACGATCCTGTACAACAACAGATCATCTGGAGGTATCTCCATTCCTGATCTCAAGCTGTACTACAGGGCAACAGTAATAAAAACTGCATGGTACTGGCATAGAAACAGAAAGGAGGATCAATGGAACCGCATAGAAGACCCAGAAATAAATCCACACACCTATGAATACTCGATATTCGACAAAGAAGCCAATTCCATTCAATGGAAAAAAGACAGCATCTTCAACAAATGGTGCTGGACCAACTGGATGTCTACATGCAGAAAAATGAAAATAGATCCATATTTATCACCCTGCACAAAACTAAAGTCAAAGTGGATCAAGGACCTCAACATAAAACCAGATACCCTAAATCAATTGGAAAAAAAAGTGGGGAACAGCCTAGAACTCATTGGCACAGGAGACAACTTCCTGAACAGAACACCAACAGCACAGGCTCTAAGAGCAACAATCAATAAATGGGACCTCATGAAACTGAAAAGTTTCTGTAAAGCAAAGGATACCGTCATCAAAACAAAACGACTGCCTACAGATTGGGAAAGAATCTTCACTAACCCTTTATCTGACAGAGGACTAATATCCAGTATATACAAAGAACTAAAGAAGCTGAAAAGCAGCAATCCAAGTAATCCAATTAAAAAATGGGGAACAGAGCTAAACAGAGAATTCTCGACAGAGGAATATCGAATGGCAGAAAAACACTTAAAGAAATGCTCATCCTCATTAGCCATCAGGGAAATGCAAATCAAAACGACCCTGAGATATCACCTTACACCCATCAGAATGGCCAAGATGAAAAACTCAAGCGATAACACATGCTGGAGAGGTTGTGGAGAAAGGGGAACCCTGCTCCACTGCTGGTGGGAATGTAAACTGGTACAACCACTCTGGAAAGCTATCTGGCGCTTTCTAAGACAAATAGGAATAGTGCTTCCTCCAGACCCAGCTATACCGCTGCTAGGTATATACCCAAAGTTTGTTCAAGTACACAAAAAGGACACTTGCTCAACCATGTTTATAGCAGCTCTATTTGTAATAGCCAGAACCTGGAAACAACCCAGATGTCCATCAACGGTGGAATGGGTACAGAAATTGTGGTATTTTTATACAATGGAATACTACTCAGCAATCAAAAAGGAGGAAATCATGAAATTTGCAGGCAAATGGTGGGATCTAGAAAAGATCATTCTGAGTGAAATATCCCAGAAGGAGAAAGACAAACATGGGATATACTCACTTATATAGACCTATAAGATATGATAAACATAATGAAATCTATACACCTAAAAAAGATAATCAATTGAGCGGACATGGGGTAAGATGATCAATCCTCGTTTAGAAAGACAGATGGGATGTGCATTGAACGTATGACAGGAGTCTACTGAGCGCACCTGAAAGACTCTAACTAGCAGTGTTTTCAAAGCAAAGATTCATGACCAAACCTTTGGCAGAGTACAGGGAATCATAAGAAAGAAGGGGAGTTAGTCTGATGGGGAAAGGATAGGAGCTCCACAAGGACCAAATATATCTGGGCACAGGGTCTTTTCTGAGACTGACATTCAACCAAGGACCATGTATGGATATAACCTAGAACCTCCACTCAGATGTAGCCTGTGGTAGCTCAGTAACCAATTGGTTTCCCAAAGTGAGGGGAACAGGGACTATTTCTAACAGGAACTCAATGGCAGGCTCTTTGACCTCCCCACCCCCGAAGGGAGGAGCAGTCCTGTTAGGCCACAGAGGAGGGCTTTGCAGCCAGTCCTGAAGATACCTGATAAAACAGGATCAGATGAATGGGGAGGAGGTCCCCCCCATCATTGGACTTGGAAAGGGGCACGGTGGAGATGAGGGAGGGAGGGAGGGAGGGACTGGGAGGGAATGAGGGATCGGGACACGGCTGGGATACAGAGTTAATAAAATGTAACTGATAAAAAAAAATAAAAAAGAAAAAAAAAAAAAGAAAAAACTCGTCCACCTTGCAGGCTCTAACTGCTGTCTTATCATTTCATTTATACCTTGGGTATTGCATTATGTCCAATTAAGTACTCTCACGAAAGATCAGATTCTCACCACTGTGTACTCAATGAACGGCTGTCTACTTATGTCCTCCAAGCAGTCTTGAAATAATCACACACTGACTAGAATGAAGACCACATCTAAAATTGCTCTTGACAACCAAGCATAGTTAACCCAATTAGCTACTCCGTTTCTACGAGCACACATGGTTTAAAATTCAGCTTGAAAACAAAGCATGCAAATTCTAAGGGAGACACAAAGTCCACTGCCAAAGCATAGGAGAAAGTGACGTGTAGCATTACATATGTCTGCACAGAGGTTAAGATTCACCCCCACAGCTTACATGGCCATGAGTGAGAGGAGGTGGAAAGGGGCTGGGGTTTGTGTGTGCTTTTTAATAAGAACAGTAAGAATTTCCCATGGTTTGAAACTTGCCTCGCTTATTCTTGTTCATGATAAATTAGAGGAAGTTTAAATCTAATTGGGCAAATGAATAATAAAAATATCCTTTAGGGCTTGGTTCCTGTCACTCTCTGAATAGAAATGTATTCCTGTGTACAGATTTGTAGACCTGTGTTTATTCACTATCAAGCAAAATCTCTCTAGGAGGTAGGTCAATAAATATGTGTAAAGCACTGAGCTTGACAGATTTTATGCAAATCTGGAGAAAAACATTGCGCGTCTTATTCTACCAGAAGTAAGTTAAAGCAACTGTTTGTATTCCCAAAGCATTTATGTCATTAATACTTACAAAACAAATGTTTTCAAATAGAATGCATGTGAAATTAAGTAACACTGAGGCAAAAACATTACCTGAATGGTATTTGGCTTAGCTTGCATGTAGGTAGTATATGAAATACAACTCTATCCCAACTTTGAAAAAAAATGGAGATAAAACAATAGATTGTTACTCTATGAAAGATAATTTTATAATTCACCCTTTTTCTTTGTGTAATTCTAAATTCTCTATTTCGGTTGACAGAAGATGATCTTCTAAATTTAAAATTAGCAGTTTTCTTACCTAGGTCAACACTCACTTCTAAGACACTTGGTTTTTATATGTCAAGGTCATGAGAACAATAAAAGGTCAAGTCTGTAAAAGGCCACATTATTGACAGGTGTTCCAAAGAGCCTTATAAAAGAGAAACATTATTAAAGGAACATGAGAAAATTATGCAAACTACTTTCCGTTATTGTTTGCTATAAAACTCTTAAATGACTCAGGTTCTTGTTTGGCTAAATACATCTGCATCTTTCAAATGAGACAATATGTTCTCCCTCCTGCAGATTATTCTAGACTAGCATGTCCTGCTTGCACAAGGTCAAGGAGCATTGACAGAGCTTTGTTATAGCGTGATTTCTATGTTTTGCTTACTGTATCGTTTTAAAATTCACAGCAAAAATTTATCCATTTGTCTTTACTAAAAGAAAATGCATAAAAAATAAGAAGTTGCTGCTAAATAGTAAAGAATTGTCTTTCTCAGTCCTAAAGTAACTTCACATTTTTTGTCATCATGGACAATTATATGCATCTAAATATCTCTACATAATTTAGGAAAAAATGTTTTACAATTGGCCTTTACCACTCATAGTATTATGTAAAGCTTCCTTCCGATATATACACACATATTTACCTACTCAGAGTCACTTTACCTCCTCTTCCACATTTAAACATAAACTGTGCTTACGTAATACTTTGTTCTATCACTATGTCATGCCTAGATTAATATTCTCCCAGGGGACAGCTATTTTTCAGTGGTTCAGTGGTATCAGGAGTCCTAGGATGAATGTGTGGTAGGGCGTTCAGATGGTGTGCCTCAAAGCTTTACAATTCCTGGCTATCCTACATGCTGAAAGAGCTCATGGAAATGTTCCAGTTAGCTGATGGCAATTTATGAAGACATTCCTCTCTTCTCAACAACTGTTGCTCCAAATGTGGATTCCTGCTGGGGTAGTTCTATGTTTACTTTGCCTACCACCCACACTTGGTTTATTTCCACTCCAATCCTTTGAGTATTGTTATCTTCAGAAAGGCCTGAAAAATTCTGTGAGATTGTCAGGATTCTCTTCAGAACAAAAACACAGTCTTTCTTGCCCTTTGCTATTTGATCATGCCAAGAGATTTGCTGTAAAAAAGTCATTTTTTTAATTGCCTGTTTTGAATTTTTTTCTTTTTTACAATTTATTCATTTTATATCCCTGTTGTAGCCCCTCCCTCATCTCCTACTGGTTCCACCCTTCCTCCCTCGTCCCCATCCCTTCTGCCTCACCTCAGGAAGGGGGAGCTCCCCTTCCCTGCCATCTGACTTTAGTTTATCAATTCTGATCAGGACTGCCTGGATCCTTTTCTTCTGTGGCCTGGCAAGACCGCATTGCTAGGGGGAAGTAATCAAAGAGCAGGCAACTGAGTCTTGAAATATTTTCATAGCCTTAAAAGGCATCGTCCTCTGTGTCTATGTTATGGCAGTTAAATTGCTGGTTTTGTGAGATGCCTAACAGTGGGAATAGGGGTGTCTGACTCTTTTGCCTGCTCCTGGAACTCTTTTCTTCCTTCTACGGCCTCAAGATGAAGACTTTTGCCTGGACTTAGAGTACATTGTTCTGTCCTGTTTGATTGTTGCACGTTGGTGGCATGCTCTTTTTAGCAAAGGAAACAGAGGGACAGTGGATCAGAGGGAGAGGGAAGGGGGCAGGGAGCTGGGAGGAGTGGAGGGAGGGGAAGCTGTGGTCAGGATGTAATGTATGAGAGAATCTATTCCAGCCTCCCAAAACAAAACAACAAAACACAGCCCACAAGCTACGGTAAGCCATATTAGTTGATTTGGTTTGTGTAGTGCTCTGCCCCAGGGACCCCTTCATACAGACTGATAAACACACAAGCATAAAGCAAATTTTCAATATTTACCAACCTAAAATAAGTACATTTTCTTCTTAAATAAAAACAAAAGCAGAGCTTGTGACTCCTTTGGCTTGAATTTTAATTTAATTTAATTTAATTTAAAGTATAACTCTCAAATGGCAAATCAGTTTGGTGGATAAGGAGCGATTACCGTGAAAGTCAAATGTGCTTTCATCTTCAATAAGTAATTAAACTTTCATAAAAATTATAAGAACATCAAATTAAGTGTTCAAAATTGGAACACACTTAAATCTGATGAGAAAAGGAATGAAAACCAGTAACTATGAAAGCTGTTTAATAATTACTAAGTACAATAAACTATTTTTAGGACCTCTCCTGTTTGATCCTACTTGAGAAAATTAGTCAGCTGGGCTCTAGTCTCCACTTTGATAAGATATAGTATAAAATGAGCCATGCCATTTATTCTCACCATTTCATGAAAACGAAAATATCATTATTACAAGTATGTAAGTGCCTTTTTCTCACACAAAAAGATTCACATTATTATGTGACAATATTTTAAATATCCTCTTTCCTCCACTTCTCTTTGTTTTTTATTACAAGAATTCACCATTAATTCTATGAGGAATTTTGCAATGAAAGTTTTGTTAAATTGGTCTCTTAAAGCAAATAAGAGGGTTAAAGCATTTGGCAATTTAAAAAATTTAAAACTGATGTTGCAAACTGTTTTTTTTTTTCAATAAAATACGTTGAAGTCCACCCCATCACTGTACCTCAATAAATTCTCATTGTAACAGTTTTTGTGCTAAGTGATACATTTAAACCACTGCTGCCAAAGTGAATATCTAGAAAAAATAAGATTGAGTAAGTTATTTTCTCTGAATTATTCTTCGAATTGGGTGATGTATTTTTCCAATTCTTTTATATATTTGTACTTCTGTAATTTACTTGATGATGTATTGTGAAACCCAGTGCAGTGGAAACTTCTTGGAATCTATGAAGAGGACCCTTGTGAGAAGTTCTACTAATGAAGGACATGGATTCTGAGTTGGCCATCTTTTTTATGCGAGGCAAGGCTCCCAGTACTGGGACTTGGTTGCATTTGGTTGAGTTGTTGGCCAAGTGGGACCCGTGGAGATTCCTAAACAACCCAGGCTTATGCTAGGACAGAAGGCTACTCTCCGAAAACCGACAGCAGGAGCCCCATTGTAGAGGACAACATCCACACAGCTTGTTGAATGTAGAGAGGTCAATCTGGGCTCTTGAATGGAGCCTTCACCCAATGTTCTAGAGAAGGTACTCTACAGGCTATGGAAAGAGAAGCCTAGACACCAACCCAGATGCAAAACCCTCCACCTACAACCTATCCCAACTGCATGATGTGTTTGGGCAATAGTAGCCCAGAAGTTGGGGTAGTGGCCAAGCAATGTTTGGTTTAACTTAAGGCCCACCTCACGAGAGGGAGTCCATGCCCTACACTGCATAGATAGCCAGGAACTGAAGATTGGATAGTCCAGAGATCTAGGGTAGCACCACATATTACAAGCAATAGTAATAATGATGACGATGATGATGAGTTAATTCCTAATGTTATTCTGCTGTACTAGGATAGTGCCTCATCCAATTGTCAGCAGAGAGGTTGCCTCTGTCAGCAGATGCAAGCGGGTTGTAGAGACCCACAGCATTAAGCAGACAGAAAGTCTAAAGTGGAGATCTCCATGGTTTCCTTACCCTGGAGCTCAGGGAACAAAGCAAGAGTGGGAAGAAAGACTGTAGAGGCAGAGGGGATGGAGAACATGGCCCACTGAATCTACTTGCAGGACTCATAAGGTCATAGGGGTTCACAGAGACTGAAGCAACAAGCATAAGGCCTGCAGGGTCTGTGCAAGGTTCTGTATGTATATGTTGTGGCTGATAACTTGGTGTTTTGTGAGACTCCTAACAGTAGGAGCAGGTGCATCTTACTATTTTGCCTCATCTTGAAACACTTTTCCTCCTATTGGGTTGCCTCATCCAGCCTCAATAGGAGGGCTTTTATACTGTCTTTTTGTGTTTTATTTTGTCCTATTTGACTGTTCTGTCTTGGAGGCTTGCTCTTCTGTGAAAAACAAATGGAGGGGTAGTGGATCTGGGAAACAGGGAGATGGGGGAAAGGTGATAGGAATACAGGGAGGTGAAGCTCTGGTCACAATGTATAGTATGAGAGAACAGTTTACTTTTAATAAAAGTTAAAAAATAAAAAATTATGAGCATTCACAGTAAAAATTTCTGATGATATAGTGACTACTGATCAAAATTTTAAAGCGTGTGTTCTCTTCTATCTATTGAAAATAAAACTTGAAACAAAGGCATGTGTGTTCATTGTTTATTTTGGAAGTATTCCATAGGGAAGAGAAAGCATAAAATAAAACAAGATAAGTAAAAGTCAATATAATCATATGCAATTAATGTGTCCAATATAGATGGCTGGTTTTGACTCTACAGACTTTCTGAAAGGCCCCATGCAACACGTTACAAAACTGTCTTTCAGTCCACAAGAGAGAAGAACTAAGCATTTTCTTCTTTGACTCTTCTATTACTTTTTTCTCTTGATATATATATATAAAATACAACTTAGGAAGGAAGGGTGTGTTTTGTCTCACAGACTGAGGGACTAGTCCATCATGATGGGGTCACACAGTCAGGAAACAGAGAGCCGTAAGTTCTGGTGCTCAATTTGCTTTTTTCTTTATACTCATTATAAAACTGTAGTATGTGGACTAGAAGCGACCATACTAATGATGAGTTTTTCCATCTTATTTAACACAGTATATCAACTTTTTTTTACAGACATGTATGTTTGTTCTCTAGATGATTATGTATTCTTTGAAGTTGACCATTACAGCTCCTACTGCTCTGTGTTCAATTTGTTTAAAGGAGCACATGGGAAATTGTTGACATAAGTGTTCCCTTCACCATTCATGTACTTTCATTATGTAGGTTAAACCAAAACAAACCACAGACTCACTTTCAATTAGGTGGGCAGTTCAGGTTTTGTAAGCATGGGTTTTCCCTCTGGAACTATCTTTCAACATCATATAACTTAAGATGTGGATATTCCCCAAGTGATTACTGGAAAATTAGGATTGTGATTTCAATGTTTCACCTCTCTATCTCTGTCTCTCTCTTTCCCTCTTTCCCTCTGTTCCTCCCTCCCTTCCTCCTCTGTGTGTGTGTATGGATCATGTATGTGCTGTATGTAATTTTTATATAGTTACATATAAATATCTGTGTGTGTTTAGAAACCAGAGGTCAATTCTGGGTGTCTTCTCCCATCACCTTCTACCTTAGTTTTTTGAGATGGAGTCCAGCGTTAATCTTGAGGCTAACTGGCTTAGGTAGGCTGGCTGTCCAGTGATTCCCAGGAACAGTCCTGCCTCCACTGTTGTGCCTGACATACACCCAGGTCTTCATGCTCATGCAGTGAGCACTTAACAGACTGAGCCCTCTCCCCAGCCAGACCCTTGAAGTTTAATCCATGTGCGCTTACTCCAACAGTAAACCATTGCATTTTGTTTATTTGCTTGGGGCATCCTGGATAAATTTCTCCAATCATATATATTTTTTGAACTTAACTCTTTAATATTACTATTGTAATTAAGATATTTGTTTTTAGATATTGACAGGTGTAAAAATCCTAGTATTTTTTTTTATCACTGTCATTGTCCATTGTCACATCCTCTTATTCCCACATATATTCCTTTGAATGAAATAATACTATACACATTTGGGGTACAAGGCCAAGTGTTCAGATGTCCTCCAAGTCCTCTAGTCACATGCTGTTACCACACTCAAAAGAGGCAAAACCATATCCACAATAGAAGTCAAGTTGGATGACAGCATATTGCTACCCCATTGTTGGTAGAAGCCATGTGACATGATCAACTGATTGACTGCTACATACAGGTGTAATGAGAAGAATGTGTCCATACACAGCAACTATTACTGATAGATTATAATATATACAGGGTTTATATTGCCATAAGCAAAAATATGAAGCATAAAAGTGTCATGTTAGAACTGAGTAGTAGGAAGAATTTATAATGAAAGGAACTTTGATGAGACAGTGAGAAGGAACGCCCTGGTCCTAAAAGGTGGCTTCCAGTAAAGACTTAAAGGGAAATGTTATTAGGGTTTGATACGAGTTGCTCTCAACCGGGCAAATTTTATATGAACTACTTAAAATCTATAAAAGAGAAGGTAAAATGAGGGATACTGGGGCTTATGGGGAGGGAAATATGGGGGATTACTGGATGATGAGCACAGAGCCTCAGTTTGGCATAATGAAGCCATTCTGAATATGGAAAGTGATAATGGTAATGCAACAACATGAATCATAGTATGTAAAATTATCCATACAAACATGATAAAATGGTAAATATGTGCTGTGTTCATTACATATATGTATTCTGACTATATGTGCATGTGATTGCAATAAACACTAGGCCACACTTTACATTCATATTTACAATTCTTTGAAATCTAGAGACCCTTTCTTGACAAGGCAACATACATACAAGTTTCTAGAGAGTTACTGCCAAGTTTGAAGTCTTAGGGAATTCTAAAGTTCTTGAAACCTAAAGCAAATTTATTTGAGACCTTGAAGCAAAAAGGGAGGTCTAATTATTGATTTAATAGACATTTTTTTGTCTTATTAAACACAGGAAGAGGCACCGAGCAACTCAAATATGCCACACCTATCATCTCACTCCTGGTACCCAGTATTTTAAGTAAGTAGTCATTAGAAACAGTATATCCTAACTTCATCTTTTGATGCGGCTCCATTGCCAGTTGCATGTCTGAAGAACCATAACACAGTTATAAGCAGTAATTTAAATCTTTAGCTATGATCACCACAGAAGAGAACATAAAATTCAAGTGGAAGCGGGTGACCTTTGACTTTTATGATGTTTTCATTACACACGTAGAAATATCTTTATTACTCACTTCTACAGGATATTTTAACCTACACTTGAATTAGTAAATGTCTACATAACTGTTACATCTCACGTTTTGTAAAACTTATTTACTGCCATATATAAATTTTTGGTATGTATTTGCATAAAATAAACCACTCCTATAAAGCAGGACCAATTTCCCACTAAAGTTATACACGAGTTAATAAAGATGAGGCTCTCTCAGGAAGTTCACATGGCATCTCAGGAGGTCAGCCCTGAGCAAGGTCTTGCTACACAGGAAGAAGAGTCCTCTACTTTCTCAACCAGCATGACAGCAGGATTGACTGAAGTTCAGTTGAAGCTGTAGCCTTGCCAGGCCACAGAGGAAGATGATGCAGACAGCCTTGGTGACACCTGATAAGCTATGGTCAGATAGAAGGGGAGGAGGACCTCCACTATTAGGGGATCAGGGAAAAGACACAGGGGGAGAAGAGGGTGAGCGGGTGGGACTAAGAGGAAATGAGGGAAGGGGATGCAGCGGAGATACAAAGCTGTGATAAATAAATAAATAAATAAATAGATAAAAAAATAAATAAATACAATTAAATTAAAAAAAAATCTTAGTTTGGTAGCCCAAAATCAGTTCCCCAAAGTTCAAATAAATTTACCTTACTGTTTGCTTCTCAAAACAAATCTGTATGAAATAAGATGACATTGATTTTCTTTTCCTAACACACTAACTTTTGGTTCAGTCTGTTGGTTATCACTGTGCCAAAATAGTCAGTATTTTGTTACATAAGATGCAGGTTATTTCCTGTGTACTTACCTCAAACTACTGTACATAACACTAAGAAGACGTAAAAACACTGAAAAAGACGTCCTATATGGGGACTTAGTGTTAAGACTTCTGAAACAAAGTAGAGGTTTTGAAATTTAATAACCTGAATTCTAGGATCTAGAAATATAGAAAGAATATGTAGGGTTCTGATAACAAAATATACTCTGAAAGTATTCTTTGAAAATTAGCTTTCCTCTGAATGAGGATTAGGCATCTTCCCTAGGGTCCTCCTTGTTGTTTGTTTAGTTTCTTTAAGAGAATAGACAATGACTGCTAATGTCAGCATGATCCTGACAGAGCAGATGTGACTGAATCAACTTTCAGAAGAAGAGCAGCTCTTAGGCCTGGTTAACTTGACCATGTGTTTGTCAAAGTATTAAAAGGTATAATTCAGATTTTAGTATGTTTATCTTTTATTATATGGCTAATATACACTTACAAGTGAGTATATACAATATGTGTCTTTCTGCTTCTGGGATACCTCATTCAGGATGATCTTTTCCAATTCCCACCATTTGCCTGCAAATTTCATGATTTCCTTGTTTTTAATTGCTGAGTAGTATTTCATTGTGTAAATGTACCACAATTTCTGTACCCATTCCTCCTTTGAGGGACATCTGGGTTGTTTCCAGATTCTGACTACTACAAATAAAGCTATAAACACAGTTCAGCAAATATCCTTATTGAATGGTGGGGCATCTTTTGGGTATATGCCTAGGAGTGGTATGGCTGGTTCTTGAGGAAGCTCTATTCCTAATTTTCTGAGAACTCTCCATATTGCTTTCCAAAGTGGTTGTACAAGTTTACATTCCTACCAGCAGTGGAGGAGGTTTCCCCTTTCTCCACAACCTCTCCAGCATGCATCATCCCTTGAGTTTTTGATCTTAGCCATTCTGATGGGTGTGAGGTGAAATCTCAGGGTCATTTTGATTTGCATTTCCTTGGTGACTAAGGATGTTGAGCATCTCTTTAAGTGCTTCTCTGCCATTTGATATTCCTCTATAGATAATTCTCTGTTTAGCTTTGTACCCCGTTTTTTAACTGGATTCCTTGTTTTGTTGGTGTTTAACTTCTTCAGTTTTTTATATAGTCTGGATATTAGCCCTCTGTCAGGTGTAGGGTTGGTGAAGATCCTTTCCCAGTCTGTAGGCTGTCATTTTGTTCTGATGACAGTGTCCTTTGCTTTTCAGAAGCTTTTCAGTTTCATGAGGTCCCATTTATTAAATTGTTTATCTTAGAGCCTGTGCTTTTGCTGTTCTGTTTAGGAAGTTGTCGCCTGTGCCAATGAGGTCAAGGCTCTTACTTTTTCTTCTAACAGATTTAATGTTTGTGGTTTTATGTTGAGGTCTTTGATCCACTTGGACTTTGGAAGTAGGAGAAGACAAGGAACAAGACAGGAGCTTTCCACAGAGAACCTTTGAAGGATTCTACCCACCAGGGTATTGAAGGAGATACTGAGACTCATGCCAAACTTTGGGCAGAGTGCCAGAAATTTTATGGAAGAAGAGTGAGACAGAAAGACCTGCATGGGACAGGAACTCCACAAGGAGAACAACAGAGCCAAAAAAACCTGGGCCCAGGGGGTCCTGCAGAGACTGATACTCCAAGCAAAGTCCATGCATGGAGAGTAGCTAGACCTCCTATTCAGAGGAAGCCCATAGGCTGCTCAGTTTCTAAGAGGGCTCCCGAGTAAGGGGTACAGGGATGTCTCTGACATGAACTCAGTGGCTGGCTCTTTGATCACCTTTCCCTGGGGAGGGGGGTGCAGCCTTGCTAGACCGCAGAGGAAGATTATACAACCAGACTTGATG